>NC_090932.1:1686499944-1686805521 GCF_040938575.1 Ambystoma mexicanum | reverse complement strand
TTTCCAAATGCGCGCACCTGAATGCATTAGGTGTAGCAACCAAACTCACTGAATTAGGCTTTCGCACAGCAAATGGCCGGGCAAAATGTGGCCAGCCAGAAAACTCCACCGTTAGGAAAGGGCAGCCCTCTTCTAACATTGATACAATATAGGTAGATCATGATTCTTGCCCTTTGACACTCAACCCATTTTCAGGCTTCCCTCTGCCATCTCCCTCTTTGTCTCATCTCTGACTGCCTATCTGCTATTCAGGAGTGGTGTGCTGCCAACAATCTCTGCCTGAATGCCATCAAGATGGAGATCCTCCTCATCGGCACACCTTCACCCTCCTTTCCTGTCACTCTCTGGCCAGCTTCCTTTGGCCCCCCTCCTACTCCCACGTGTGAGGCTAAGAACCTCGGGGTCATCTTTGACTCCACGCTCTCCTTCTCTCCTAACATCTTTGACGTCTCTAAAAAGTCACACTAGCAGCTGCACCTCCTCAGAGTTATTCTTCCTTTCCCAGAAGCTCACTGTCTCTCGAGCCCTGGTTCTCTCTAGGGAGGATTATTGCAACGCCTCTTTTTAAATCTACCTTCTTCTACTCTCTGCCCTCTGCAATTTATCCCGAACAAGACTGCAAGACTTGTGCTTAGCCTCAAGCCCTGGGATCATATCTTTCTAGCACTTAATTCTCTCCATTGGCTCCGAATGGCTGCAAGGATTAAATTCAAAACCCTTTGCATTGTCCACTGGGCCTGGTTCCAAAATACCTTCAGCTGCCCCTCTGTAAATACCTTCCACTCGAGCTCTTCACACCTCCACTTCCAACTCCCTCAGGGTCAGTCATTTTTCAAAGAAACGAGCTGGGGGGAGATCTCTGTCTTCAGCTGGTGCCTCCCTCTGGAACATCTCCCCAGCCAAACTTTTGGAGAACCATCTCTGGTTCCGGAAGCACCTCAAGACCTTCCTCTTTCCTTCTGCTTTTGCTCCTCCTCCCCCTTGCTGATTCTGCTCTATTCTCGGTATTGTGCACCTGGCCACCCTCTGACTCTCTGGCCCAGGTACCTGCTCATCTTGCCACCCTCCTGCACTTCCTCCTGGTGATCCCTTGCACTGGGGTGTGCATCTGTAACCATACAGTCTCCCCCACCCCTTTCTTTTGCACTTATCAGACACAACCTGCCTGTTGCCTTATACTTAGCACTTGCCATTTGCTGGCTGTACTACCTCTGTTTGTTGCTTTTCCAATTTATGTATTTATGTATTTATTTATTTGTTTGTTTGTTTATTTATTTAATTATTTATTTATTATTTATCTGCATTCCTTTGCTCAGCACTTTCCACTCCTACTCCCTCCCTTGAACTTTCTCCTTTCACTCTCCCATGCACTTGCACATTCTCAATGTCACTGGTCCTAGTAACATCGTTGTTTTGTACTCCCTTCTTACCCTCCCATGCCTCGTCGCGCTCTGAAACCCATGTGAACGAGCGTGATACATATAAAATATCAATAGCAATTTTGTCCGATACTTCGGAGTAACCATCCGAGTAGCAAGTGATCACGTCCCCATTATTTTGATTTAGTATCTCCGGTTCAACAGCAAGATCCCATGTATTCCATCTAGTTGTGCAAACCAAGAAGCCCCAAACCGTAGAAGCAGAATATGGAGTCAAATTGATCTTGATTTAAACCTACCACCAATATATAAACAAATGATCATAGATTCTCTTGCCAAAGTGTATGGTAAAAGTTTCCTTTAGAGACTCGAAGATTGGGTAAATGTAAATTGCCCAACAACCAACTTGCAATGAGAGTTCAGACAAAATAAAGGCCCGACAAAATGTTGTGTTGTATGAACTGCCCTAAACCAAAAAGTCACCACACAAAATAAAATACCTAATGATCTGGTGTTTATTGACTTCCAAACCGCTTTTGATAGCACAATAGGGCTATTTTATGGCAAATATTAAAGGACAAAGCGATCCCCATTTCCCTGCTCACTGTGATTCAACTGTTCTACAGGAACAACATAGAAACTTGAGGAATGAACCGCAAGGAAAATCTACTTATGCATTTAAAATGACCCAAATGGAGTTAGAGAAGGGTGTGTTTTATTTAGCACCTTTGTCGTTTTTATTGTACACTAGCTGATTTACCCAGCGTTGACCAGAACTTTAGGTACTATTTGTTAGAAACACCTTAAGGTAGCTTCACACTTTTCAGAAAGGCTACATAAGAAAGATGAAAAGAAACATTCACTGCATTGTTCAATTATTTAACATTTTAAACATATTTTCTTATAAAGACTACACAACAGAATTGTTTATTCTTCTTAAAACCTCATTCTGAAACGTATAACTGTACGGGAGAAGAACATGGAGATCCCTGAGCTGCATGATGGGTGACATGATGCCGACGGTGTCAACAACTATGGACCTAAAGTTTAATATTACCAAAGTACATGTTCATTGTAGAGCTTGTTTATAAACAACATGTTTAGTTTTTTCCTTTTGGAGCAAAGATATACAACTAGTTCGGGGGAACCCACTCTAGAGGACCTTATCAACATAGACACACAGTGGAGAACTCTGAAGTCTAGAGGACCTTCTCGCCATACGTACACAATGGAGAATTCTGAGGTCTGGAGGAACATCTCACCACATAGACGCAGTGGAGAACTATGATGACTAGAGGACCTTCTCAGCATACACTGGTAGTGAAAAACTCTGAGATCTAGAAACCTTCTAAATATATATGCACAGTAGAGAACTTGGGGGTCTAGAGGACCATTGCACCATATACAGACAGTAGAGAACTCTGAAGTCTAGAGGAACATCTCACCATACGTACACAATGGAGAATTCTGAGGTCTGGAGGAACATCTCACCACATAGACGCAGTGGAGAACTATGATGACTAGAGGACCTTCTCAGCATACACTGGTAGTGAAAAACTCTGAGATCTTGAAACCTTCTAAATATATATGCACAGTAGAGAACTTGGGGGTCTAGAGGACCATTGCACCATATACAGACAGTAGAGAACTCTGAGGTCTAGAGGACCTTCTCACCAAAAACACACAATTGAGAACTCTGATGTCTAGAGGTCTGTATTACTATATGGCAACAGTGAGGAACTTTTAGGTTTGCTGTACCTTATCACCATATGCACACAATGGAGACTTCTGAGGTCTAGATGACCATCTCACCATATGCACACCATGGCAAACTCTGAGGTCTAGTGGAGCATCATACCATATACTCAAATTGAAGAACTCTGAGGTATAGAAGAGCATCTCAATATATACACACAGTGGAGAACTCTGGGGCATAGATGTCCATCTGTTACGCTCATCTGGTATCCACGGGGACGCCACCAGCCCTGGTTGGATGATTTGCACTCTCGAACCCTCTCCTGGTCCCTTAATAAGGCCTCTGGTTAAAGATGGGTCTGCAATATAGGAGAGCTGGATTCAATAACAGATTGTCTTTATGTTTTCCCACCTCCCTTGACTTCAACCCCTTCCTCCCTCTTGGGCCTTCTCCTCACCTTAATATTGTAAAAGGTGGATTCTCCGCCCTGCTGCTCGTGGCAGGGGCGCATATATGTGGGGGGCGAGCAGCGACCAAGTTAATTCACTGGTGCAAGCCCCCCTGTGGGAATCCAGGCCTGCTGCGACTCCGTAGGTTTGCTGCTTTACAGTCTTTATATGCAGTTCTTATGTTCCTCTCAGTTCGAATAATAATGTCTTGCTTCTTTCCTTTTAGGTATGGAAAGGTATTTTGGTGTTGTCATGCAGTTTGAAGAGGAGCATGGGCCGGTAGGCGAAAGCGCAGTGTGCACGCTGCTGTCCGGTGAGTAATGTGTGATGCACAGCGCTGTTTCGCCTTTTATATTGCCAACCTGTGTCTTTTCTCTCCTTGCAGGTTGCGATGTTCCTCGCCGAGCGCCATAATGTTCCAGCAATGATACTGACCAGGAGATGACTACCCAGGTAAGAATTGTGTGGCTTTCTTTATACGGGAGGAAACGTGAGTAAACGCTTACTAATGTGTCTTTCTTTCTCCTCTTTCCAGGTTATGGTATTCCAGGATGCATGCGGTGCCGGATGATGGAGTTCGTACCTTCAGGTGAGTGGAACTGAAGTCAGCGATAGATTGAAGACAGGATACTGTTCCAGGTAAGTTTTGTAGTATTATTTCTCTCTCTGCAGGTCCTTGGTTTCAGGTAAGCTGGCATCAAAGAACTGGACACAGTGAGCATTACGCTGCCCACAGCAGAATAACACAAAGCATGTTCTGCTGTTTGGGTGCAGTTTAAATAGTCTCAGGTAAAGTAGTCCAGGTAAAATAGTCTCAGGTGTGCCAAACCCAAAGTAGTCCAGGTAAAGTAGTCCCAGGCCTGCCACACCCAAAGGACTAGACCGCATAGCTCAGTTCCTTGTAACTGAGCTATGTGTGTGCCTCCATGATGGCTGAACCACCCCAAGTTAAATAGTCCCAAGTTAGTAGTCCCATTCTAATGTTGGTCTTCATGATGGTTATGAGCCTGGCACCAAAGGCACCAGGACTAACTTCAAGAGAGTCTTGGATGAGGTTTTAAGGCCTTTGACCTTGCCCTAACTGGAAGGCTGACTTGCCAGTGAGGGCCAGGGGCAAGGGTCATGACAGCACTCCCCCCCCAAGGCCCCTCTCACGGTGGCACTTCTGCCTGGTCCTAGTTCGGCTGGGTAATTCTGATGGAACTTTTTAATTAAGGTGCATGGATGTATTCTCTAGGTTCCCATGATCTGTCTTGAGGGCCGTATCCCTTCCAATCAACTAAGTAGTATAGTTTGGATCTGGTGTATTTTGAGTCTAAGATATCCTTTACTTCAAACTCTGGTTCTCTGTCAACTAATACTGGTTTTGGTAGAGTTGGAACCCAAGTACCGGGTTGTACCGGTTTCAGGAGTGATACGTGAAACACAGGATGAATCTGCATAGTGGGTGGTAGGACTAATTTAACTGCCACTGAATTTATTATGGATTCAATAGAATAAGGTCCCAGATATCGGGGACAAAAGGTCCGAGTCCCTTTTATGGGTACATATTTTGATGCTAACCAGACCTTGTCTCCACTTTGATAGTCGGGGGCTTTACTATGATGTTAGTCAGCAAATTTCTTTTGTCTGTTCTTGGCTTGGAGTAAATGTTTGGCTGCTTCTTTGAAGGCCTGGAAAATAGTCGTATATAGGGTTTTAACTGCTGGCATTTCCAAAGGGGTTGGAGATCCAATTCTGAAGTACATGGATGTCTAACAGATATAGTGTAGAAAGGGGTTTGTCCAGTGCTGGTGTGCAAATGAATTATTATAGGCATATTCAGCTATCCATAACAAGTCCTTCCAATTTCTTTCCACTTGATGTAACATGCAACGTAAGTATTGCTCGAGGGTTTGGTTTGTTCTTTCTGTTTGGCCATCTGTTTGAGGATGGTGACTTGTGGATAGTTGAATGTCAATTTGGGCCATTGAGCAGCATTTCCTCCAGAAGTTGGATACAAACTGACTACCTCGATCTGAGATCAAGACCGATGGAAAGCCATGTAGCCATACGATTTCCACCAGGAATACTTTTGCTAAATTGGATGCATTTTGAAGACCCTTAAAAGGAATAAAGTGTGCCATTTTAGAGAACAAGTCTAGAACTACTAAGATGGTGTTGAATTCTTGAATGGGAGGAAGATCTGTAATAAAATCAAGGGACAGTGTGTGCCATGGTGCGGGAGGAATTTCCAATAGTTGGAGAAGACCAGCTGGTTTCTGCTTTTGGGACTTGTTTTATGCACACACACACCGCAAGATTGGATAAATTGTATGATGTCTTTAGGCCATGTGGACCACCAATAGTTTTGTTTTACTTTAGCTAGAGTTTTGGCAATTTCAGGATGACCTTCAATCAGGTCGTGATAACCCAAAATAACCTTCTCTTGTAAATCTGTACTTGGCAAGTATAGACGGTTCCTAAAAAATGGAAACTGGTCTTTAATAGTGTAATGTTCTCCTTGAGTACACCACTCTTGTGAGAAAGTGGGATCCATTAAGAGTTGGATCTTGTTTTGGAGTTCACCCTGTGTCAATGTTGTCATAAGACGCAGGAGTTTGTCTTCTGGAATGATGGCTACTGGATCTGGAGTTATGTATACCTTTTCATCAAAACCCATGCGGGACAAGGCGTCAGCCTTTCCGTTTCGGACTCCTGGTCGGTAGTTGATCACATAGTTATATTCAGAGAAGAAAAGAGCCCACCGTAGTTGACGGGATGATTGAGTCTTTGCTGTTTTTAGGTATTGCAGTTTCGATGATCAGTTATGACTGTGACAGTATGTCTAGCACCAAGGAGATAGCGTCGCCATGCCTTGAAAGCTGATTTTATAGCCAAGAGTTCTTTGTCTGTGATAGCATAGTGGAGTTCGGGAGGTGAGAATTTTCCCTCTGTGAGAGAACAGCTCCCATAGCCATGCTAGAGGCATCTGTTTCAACTATATAAGGGAGGTCTGGGTGAGGATGCCGTAGAACTGGAGCAGAAGTGAATTTTTTCTTAGGTTCTTGAAAGGCCTCTCTGCTTCTTCGGTCCAATGGAACTTTTTATTGTTTTTTCTCAATAGTGATGTAATTGGATGCACTATTTGGGAAAAATCTTGGATGAATCGGCGGTAAAAGTTTGCAAAGCCCAACATACTCTAGATTCCTTTTAATGAAGCTGGTGATGGCCAGTTAAGTTAAGAATAGCATCTACCTTGTGCTTATCCATTCTGATACCTTTTGGTGTGAGGATAAAACCGAGGAACTCCACTTCGTTGACATGAAAAGAGAGTTTTTCGAGTTTAGCATACAGTTTATGTTGGAGTTTAGTAAGGACGGAGCATACATGCCTGACATGGTCTTCTTTTGTTGCAGAATACATTAATATTTCATCAATGTAAAACAGGGCGCAAGCGTCGATTAACTCCCGCAAAACATCATTCATAAAGTACTGGAATGCAGCAGGAGCGTTGCAATGTCCAAAAGGCATTACCTGGTAATCATACAAGCCATATTTGGTACGAAAGGATGTTTTACATTCATCTCCTTTCTTCACTCAAACAAGATGGTACGCCCACCTAAGGTCCAGTTTGGTATAGATTTGGCCGTCTCTGACTTGATCCAATAATTCGGGAATAAGGGGCAGTGGATAATGTTTTTTACTGTGATCTGGTTTAATGCGCAATAGTCGATGCAAGTCCTCAAATCTCCTTCCTTCATTGGTACGAAGAATAAGGGACTGGCTGCCAGTGATTTAGATGGGCGGATATATCCATTTGCCAGGTACTGATCAAGATAAGATTTCAAATGGAGGTTTTCTGCTTCAGTAAGTGCATAGATTCGACCACAAGGAATTTGCCCACCAGGTATGAGGTCGATCTGACAATCGTAGGGCCTGTGCGGTGGTAGAGTATTGGCTTGTTCTTTCTGGAACACGTCTTGAAAATCTTGGTATTCATTTGGTAGAGCACTAGTCAAACCTAGTACAATTGCCGCTGTACTGGGAGTAGCAGATGTACATATGTCTGTTTTCCCCTTTTCTTGGTAATAATAGGTGCAAGCACAATCATCGGAAAAGGCCAACTTCCTGGCACGCCAATCTATTAGAGGGTTGTGAGCTACCAACCATGGCATCCCTAAGATTAGTTGAAACTGAGGAGCTTTGATGAGATTGAATGCAATAGATTCTCGGTGTCCACTCTGGCACAGTAGGGTTAGTGCTGCTGTACATTAGGTTACTGGTCCAGAAGCTATTTCTGTCCCATCAACAGTAGTAACTTTTTCAGTAGTCGACTTAGAGCATAAGGGAAGCCCCATCTCTGCTGCCAGATCTTGGTCTACATAATTCCCAACTGCTCCGCTGTCTATGTATGCTTCGACAGCATGCATCCGAGATGGTTGTTGGTGATTGATCAAAATTACTGGTAATGCAAAGTGTGAGGTCTGTGGCTCATCCTTCTCGCTCGACAAACGGACCTCTACGCTTGCCGGGCTTGGTCTTTTTCCGACTCCTTGTTATTATCTTCCTTCTCTGTGGCTCCAACAGTTATCCTTGGTGGTTTCACTGGACATTCTTTGAGGAAGTGGCCGGATTTTCCACAACATAAGCATAATTGGTGTTGCCTTCTCTTGTCTCTTTCAGTTTCAGTTAAAGGGGGCCGTACACCTCCGATTTGCATGGGTTCTACCATGTTTTCCAATGTACATGGAACATTATGCTTTGACCGGACATACACAGCTCGAGTGTCTAACCTTATCCGGTCTGCTTTCCGGTCTTGTAATCTGTGATCTAATTGCACCACAAAGTTGAGGAATTCTCCACAGTCTTTAGGTGGGTTAACCACTTGAGCAAGGACATCCTTTAGTTCCCCTCGTAGACCCCGATGAAATAGTGTGGTCCTTTTTTCCTCAGGCCACCCAGCTTCAACGACTAGTCTGTTAAATGTTGCTATATACGTAAGCAAGTCTTGACTTCCTTGACGGAGTGACAAAAGTTCTTTGTCTAATGCTTGGCCTTGGGTATGACGAGCAAAGAGTTTTTCCATTTCCATCTGGAAATCCCCAAAAGTCATGTAACAACGGGTTATCCTGACTTACCAATGGTACCGACGAATCTGCAGCACTGCCACTCAGATATGACAAGACAAAAGCAACCCGCGCTTGGTCGTTAGGAAAAGCCCCAGGTCTGCAAAGGAAATGAAGATGACACTGGTTCATGAACGTTGCGTACTTCTTGGGGTCCCCTGTAAATCGTTCAGGTGGAGCTAAAGGAACTGCCCCAGGAAGGGTTATTTGTACTGGATAGGTGGAAGAAGTTGGTATAGGTGCTGGCGGAATGTTACCAGGCAATGGGGTCTGTCCTGCCTGTGATTGGAGCAATTGTCTACTTATTTTGTCAGTACGATCCTTAGTAACAATCAAATCCCTCCTACGAGTGTTGATTTCTTGCCTGGCTGAATGTACTTCAGCGCGTAATTGTCCCAAAAACTGAACTAACTGGTCAGTCTCCGAAGTCTCCATGACGCCCAGGTGTATAATATTATTGAGGCTTTGAGTTGTGTTACGCTCGCCTGGTATCCACGGGGACGCCACCCAGCCCTGGTTGGATGATTTGCACTCTCGAACCCTCTCCCGGTCCCTTGGTAAGGCCTCTGGTTAAAGATGGGTCTGCAATATAGGAGAGCTGGATTCAATACCAGATTGTCTTTATGTTTTCCCACCTCCGTTGGCCTCAACCCCTTCCTCTCCCTTGAGCCTTCTCCTCACCTTAATATTGTAAAAGGTGGATTCTCCGCCCTGCTCCTCGTGGCAGGGGCACGTAGATGTGGGGGGCGAGCAGCGACCAAGTTACTTCACTGGTGCAAGCCCCCCTGTGTGAATCCAGGCCTGCTGCGACTCTGTAGGTTTGCTGCTTTACAGTCTTTATATGCAGTTCTTATATTCCTCTTAGTTCGAATAATAATGTCTTGCTTCTTTCCTTTTAGGTATGGAAAGGTATTTTGGTGTTGTCGTGCAGTTTGAAGATGAGCATGGGCCGGTAGGCGAAAGCGCGGTGTGCACGATGCTGTCCGGTGAGTAATTCGCGATGCATGGCGCTGTTTCGCCTTTTATATTTCTAACCTGTATCTTTTCTCTCCTTGCAGGTTGCGATGTTCCTCGCCGAGCGCCGTAATGTTCCAGCAATGATACTGAGCAGGAGATGACTACCCAGGTAAGAATTGTGTGGCTTTCTTCATTCGGGAGGAAACATGAGTAAACCCTTACTAATGCTGTCTTTCTTTCTCCTCTTTCCAGGTTATGGTATTCCAGGATGCATGCGGTGCCGGATGATGGAGTTGGTACCTTCAGGTGAGTGGAACTGAAGTCAGCGATGGATTGAAGACAGGATAGTGTTCCAGGTAAGTTTTGTAGTATTGTTTCTCTCTCTGCAGGTCCTTGGTTTCAGGTAAACTGGCATCAAAGAACTGGACATGGTGAGCGTTACGCTGCCCACAGCAGAATAAGGCAAAGCATGTTCTGCTGTTTGGGTGCGGTTTAAATAGTCTCAGGTAAAATAGTCCCAGGCCTGCCACTCCAAAGTAGTCCAGGTAAAGTAGTCCCAGGCCTGCCACACCCAAAGGACTAGACTGCATAGCTCAGTTCCTTGTAACTGAGCTATGTGTGTGCCTCCATGTTGGCTGAACCCCCCCAAGTTAAATAGTCCTAAGTAAATAGTCCCATTCTAATGTTAGTCTTCATGATGGTTGTGAGCCTGGTGCCAAAGGCGCCAGGACTGACTCCAAGAGAGTCTTGGATGAGGTTTTAAGGCCTATGACCTGGCCCTAACTGGAAGGCTGACTTGCCAGTGAGGGCCAGAGGCAAGGGTCATGACACATCTCACCATATACACACAGTGCAGAACTCTGATGTCTACAGGACATTATCATCATATTTAGACAGTGAGGAACTCTGAGGTGTATAAGACCTTCTCATCATATGTACACAAAGGAGAACTCTGATGTCTACAGGACCATCTTACCATATAAAGATAGTGGGGAACTCTTATGTCTAGAGGAACTTCTTACCATATATGTAGAGTTGAAAACTCTGAGGTTTAGAAGACCGTCTCAACTTATACACACAATGGAGTACCCTGAGGTTTAGAGGAACTTCTCACCATATGAACACAATGGGGGAGTCTGAGGTCAAGAGGAACGTCTGACCATGTACATACCATGGAGAACTCTGAGGCCCAGGGGACCATCTTACCCTTTACACACAGTAGAGAACTGAGGGGTCTAGAGTACAATCTCCACATCCACACATTATGCTCTGGAATGGTCACTTAAGGAATCCTGGGCATCAAGATCTAAGACTGGGACCCACCCATCTGAAGATTAGGAAAGCCTTAAGCTCCCCTCCTCGCTTCTGAAATGATTTCCCTAGAAGTGTTTAGCGGCCTGACACTCTGTGTACTCAGAGGTGTTCTGCAGCTTGATCTTGAGCTGTGTATACTGGTCTGCATTGTGTGTGTAATGCCTGGCACTGTTCCCTTCATTAGCTGCATGCTTCCTAGGGTGAGTTAGCACACCATTCACACTCCTGCTTCCCCTGCACCCTGCTGCTTTCTCTTTGCCTTTACACTGCTGTGCATGCAAGTGGCACTTTAAAAACAATGTTGCATCCAGTCTCAACAGGGAAAAGCTGCAGTGCCTGCTATTCAGCATATTCTGCAATTGTTCTAAGAAGGAAGAGGCCACACTTAGCAAAGTCAGGAAGAAGATACAAGGTCGGTGGATAACAGCCTGTGCTAAATGCAGTCAGGAACTCACTGACAGCAGACAGGGAGAAGCGGCATAAAGACGTGATGACGTCAGAGGGTGCGCAGGAGCTTCCACAGACCTTTCTGGCGGAGAGCAGGTGAGGGGCCTGTTGAAGGAATGAGCAACATAAGGTGGTGCTCAGTTTTAGACACTTGAGAGAATCTTGAGGTTCAAGGATGTGATTGGTCAATCTTTCAGAAGAGGTTGACCCGTTATTGTATGATGAATATTTATAACTGACAGAAGTAGAACTCTTCCTGAGCACTTCTCGTCGGGTTGAGCTGATGTTGTCTGATTGGGTCTACGTCTGTAAGACTTGACCCTTATGGACACCACAGACGTAACGTTGCCGCGGCTTCCAAGACATCATTCACTCCTCCCAGCTTAGCTTTCCATGAAGCAGCAGACATGACTTGAAAGTCCTCATGTCAAGCCCTGGATGAGGGCTATGGCAGCTTGACTGTTCCTGAGATCATCCGAAGACTGGGGGCGTGAAAGTCTGGTCATGAATTTCGCAGCATGAGGGTGACTGTCTTAGTCTCACGTACCTCACTTTCAGGGAGATGAAAAATCTGGGTTACAGACTGGGACGTAGTGGGGCTGAACAAATCCGGTCTCTGGAAGCTGCTATCATTGTACCAAAATAAATCCATTTTGGGGAGCAAATATACAGCGTCATGAAGTTAACTCATTAAAGTGGGTAAAGGGCACCCATGCCCTACCTTGCCCATGTTCCCACTACCAGCGCCCATATGACCTCTGATGCTGCCCACAATACCAGTAATAGCATTACGAATGCAAAAGGCTGCAAGTCCCACACAATTACCTGTCCCCCTTCTACTAATGCCTGCTTGCCCAACACCAGTGCTTTGACCTATGTAACTGCCCACACGCCTACTGCCTGTATGCCTTAGGTCAATGCCTACCTGCCCAATTGTGATGGACCCAATGCCAATGCCATGACCAATGCTAATGCCCAATTGTCTACTGCATGTATGCCCATTGGCAATTCCTGTTTGCCTACTGCGATTACCTGTCCTCTCACAACCTATGCTTCTTCGCCTAACGCCAATGTTATCACCTGTACACATACTGCCTGTCTGCCCAATGCGTTTACCTGTCCTCCCAGTACCAACGCCTATGTGCCCTCCACTATCACGGATAGCTTGCCCTCGGTTTATGGTCATTGCATTGAAAAAGATGCATCGAAAATAAAAGCATCAAACTTCTATGTTTTACATTAAAAGTACGTAAAGATTAAATAAAGGGCGTCTGGCGGAGTCCTGATGTGCCCAGGAGGGTACATGTATGCAAAATGCTAGAAATCAGGATGAGAGATCCATAGACAGCTGTCCAGTTTTGAAGCTATTTTATGTTGCCTTCAAAACGATTTTGCCCAGATAAATAGAATTAAACATTTACAAGACTTTCGATAAGCATGAAAGTATGGACAGACGTTTGTTTTTTCAAGGGAAATACAGGCGAGTATCGTCCTCTTCAATTATCGAGAGACAATTTCCACAGTGGTGCATAAGTATACAATACAGGTAAGTAGTGACATAGAACTTGTGCAGGGTGCGACCCAGGACTGTGGTAGGTCTGGGGGTATACAACAAAATAGTGCACACAACACTATGGATCAACACATATATACAAGGGTTGTGCCACAAAACATCGACACGGAAGTGTTTCGGCCAAACTGGGCTGGGTAAGAGACCGTGGTGGTGGTGGCCTTCATCAGGATGATCACTGGTAGTGGTGCTGTCCGTACAGGTAATCTGTGGGGGAAGGGAAAGCTGTCAGGATCTTGGGGGATTGATGATTGATTTAAATATTAATGAATAATGGCCGATTAGTGCCTCAAATACACTGGTGGTGTATCTAGATAAAACAGCTTACTGTCTGCAGTGGTGCAGCGGGGACGCTGTGCTTGGAGTCCTGTTATGGGTACCGGACTCTGGAAACCATGTCTGCAGTTAGCATGGGAAGACTTGTATGATTCGGGTCTACTAGGCCAATATGTACAGCATTTGGCCTCTCGGAGCTGTAAAAAGAAGCGGATAACATAAAATTATCTATGCGCTCGAGGATGACCGTGTCAGTAACCAGCAAGGTCCAGGCACATACAGCGTGGGATTGTGCGGTACGTGACTGGAGACACCAGTGGTGTGGGTGTCCGCACAGTGGGTTAGTAAGGTATTGGTCGGAACAAATAAAAAGGAGTGCCTATTACAGCCCTGCCGACTGTTGTGTGAGCGGTGGGCTGGGAGGCGCTGGCTGTGGTCTTAAAGTGTGTTTATTTTATTTAAAATGTGTTAAACAAATGCTCACAAAACAAGCGTGTGGGGATTGCAGATGCATATACTGGTATAACTGGGGTTTCAAAAATCGCCTTGGTGTGTCAACTAGTGACAATAACTGTCGGACCTCAGGGCGAGGTTCGTATGGCAGCTGCCCATGAAGTGGTTTACATAAATGGCAGTGACCCTCGAGATAATAAAGAAAACTAGCAGCGACGATGCATGCTCCTAACTGTGGCGGGAGTGCATCATAATGTCTACAGTGCACGGAGAGCAAATGGAGAGTGGGGAGCCATTTGGTGCGTGAAAAACAGCGAAGTTAGTTGGGAGCGCTGGAGGTACCCGGACAAGGTACTGCATCATGCAGAAAGATAAAAATTAAAGTCGAAATCAAACAAAATGGCAGCGTGTCTTACCGAATGCGAACAATGGCGACTGCACTCCTTTCGGCTCTGGATTCTGCAGAGGAGTGTTGCTGTTCCTGTTAAATGCACTATCCCTGCCAGACACAGCCAATGGGGTGTCGGCTGGGTGCAAGAGTTAGCCAATGGCTACAGAGTGAGCTAACAACAGAGGCAATAGTTTGGAATTGTTTGAGCAATGGCATGCAAATGCATCATCAATACCAAAAACATATGAGTGTGGCCCGTGGAAGTGACAGAAGGACCCCTAATGATGGATGGCAAAGTAATGTGTAAGGACACAGATGGTGGTGGACACATGTTGGTGCTAAGAGGGGTAGCCTTCTACCTGATAGCTGGAGGAACGGCTGTTGCTAAGGCCTTACGAGTCTTAGGGTAGTAGCCCAAACAGAATGTTGATGATTTAAACACACCGTTTTCTAAAGAAGTTAAGGGGAAAACATGGAGTCACTGGGTGTATTGTGACTATTATAAGTAAACAAAAGAAAGGCAAATGGGAAACCAACATCATGCAAAGGCTGGGTGGCTCACAAATAAATGTTGCAATTTCTCTTTACAGGGTTCATGTATATCAGCAATCCGAATGAACAAACCACTGTAAATAAACATATGTGGTGCATTTTCATAGTTGGTTTTTTAGAGTACATGATGAACAAAGCAAGAGCACTGCTAAATGTGTCACGTGTTCCTAGTAGAGGGCATCTGATGTCGAAATGGGGAAACTAAAAACAACAGTATAGCTCTTAGTGGGAGTCAATCAGTCCCAGAAATGTTTCCACTCTACGGTGATATTAAGGCCAGTTCTAACTGTGTCCAGTCTGTGGACCCATTTTTGCTCGAGCATAGTGAGGGCTAGATTGATATTGCCTCTTCCTTTTTGTTGTTGAAGTTGTTGCAGAATAGTCCACGTGAGTTGCTCATGGGTGTGGCCTTTTTTGCTGAAATGTTACACCGCTGTTGCTATCATCGCAAAGACTAGTCTAGGTATGAGAATCTCACCTACTACAGTATCCGACTCATGTGAATCGCTTACCATTAAACACCCACTAGCTAGTTCCCAGACATTGGGCCTCATTACACGTTGTGTGGTATAAATTCCAAAATACCGGCATGGCGCTATCAACGTGTCCGCCCTTGCAAGAGTGCGCTAATAACGCACTATTACGAGTACGCGGACACGAGCATAGTGCCATGCCGGTAAACCCCCTACCGCCATGGCGGTAAAGACCCAAAAAAGTCACCTACCGCCCTCGACGAAAGTGCAGATTGCACCTCTGCCCTCCTGCTGCATGCAAATAGCGGTCACCGCAAATAGCGGTGACCGTTAAATTGCGGAACCGGAAATAGCATCATCGCACAGGAACGGGAAAGAGCACGGCGGCCATCTTTAAAAACACAATCCATTGCCATCCTCTGGCCCCTGGACCTGTTTTGAGTCTTCAGCAGTTCTAAATCATCCGGGACACCTGCATCATGCCCAAGGCAGCGCAAGGAGAAATTCACAGCAGAGGAATTGAATATGCTGACACAGATCCTGGATGAGAATGCAGAGGTAGTTTTTGCCAATGACATGCGGCGGCCAACACTACTAAAAAAAAAAAGCCATCTGGGAGGAAGTTGCAGTCAAAGTGAGTGCAGTGGGCACCAGCACCCGCACGGTGCGTGAGTGCAGGAAGAGGTGGGACGACCTCAGACTGCGGGTGAGGGGCATCATTACAGAAAACCACCGCATTGCCAGTGCAGGTGGAGCTGGTTCACCAATCAGACTTAAAGAATGGGAGGAGACCTGTGGAAACCTGATTGCTGTGGAATCCATTGAGGGAGTAGGCACCATGGAGCTCGGCGTGGGTACCACTTCGGATGGAGGTGAGTGTACACATGACAGGATGCGATGTGAATGTACTGTTCCCCCCATATGTGAGCACTCCTCTCATGCATGGACACACCCACACACATGCATCCATCCCTCACCATGTCAGTGTCAGACCCAAACACACACACATGCGCACATCACCAGAGACAATTTCCAAACACAACCATGCATGGATGAGGCACTGAACTGGCACATCACCTGCATCCACAACTACTAAGTCCCAATGGCCACAACTGCATCATTTATGTAATCTGCATTAAGTATATTGAAACACAACCAATTCCATCCCCCTGCTTGTCCCTGACAGGCTCACATACAGATGGTGAGGATGCTGCAAATGCATCCCAGGCACCAGCTACGAGTAAGAGGCCAAGGGCACAGGACTCGTAGGACACCCCCACAACATCCAGGGGCAAGGGGGAAGGTCACACCTGATGAGCAGGAAACATCGTAGGAGTGCCACTGCCAGGGCAGAAGTAGCTGCACCACAAACTGCAGCCCCACCACTGGAGGTGAACCCACAGCCACCAATACCAGCCACCGAGGGCCCACCATCAGCTGTGGCAAGCTCCGCTGGTGAGGCAGCCGCCACTGCCCCCCTATCTGATCCTGAGGACGCCCTAGTTGGGCCAATGGAGATGCACACCCCAAGCCCCCCTAGAAACCCAGAGCCAGCACCATTCGAGACACCTGGGTCTGATGTTACTGTTGAGGACAACATTCCAGCCATAATGTCCCCCATGGTGGCTTCACCTGCTGCAATGGATGCATCTGAGGGCACAGCATCCAGTACACCATCACCCAGCACTGCCCTCCATCTGCCCACCATCCTGGCGCGTCAACAGGAACTGACTGTGCTGGTTGGCCAGCATGTTGAGGAGGCTGCCCATCTCAGGGAGGATATTGTGGAGACGGCAAGGCACTCCACTGAGAGGATGGACGCCTATACTGACAGGCTGTGTGACGAGATATCCAGGCTCAGGGAAGTCCTTACTCGCATAGCCGACACAATGGACCACCACTTCTCACAACCAGGACAGTCTACCCCATCGTCATCTGCCGGCTCAACACAGACAAGCCCCCTCCGCTGCTCAACACGCACCACCAGGCGCACGTCTGGCCATCCTCCAAATGCTGCTACAGACAATGGCCTTTCGGTGGTTAATGATGATTCCTCTGTGTGCATGGGCCAACGCAAACATGGCAGACACATGAGGAACTGTTGTGGTGGTTGGGGGGAAGGGTGTTATGGGTCTGTTGTGGGGGGTGGGGGAAGGGTGTTATGGGTCTGTTGTGGGGGTGGGGGGAAGCATGTAATGGGTCTGTTGTGGGGGGTGGTGAAAGGGTGTTATGGGTCTGTTCTGGGGGGTGGGGGGAAGGGTGTTATGGGTCTGTTGTGGGGGGTGGGGGGAAGGGTGTTATGGGTCTGTTGTGGGGGCTGGGGGGAAGGGTGGTGGGATGTTTGGGGACTTGCACTTTTTCACCTTTCCATTACTCAATACACTGGTTTCTGATCAAAACACAGACGTGGACATCTTCATTGTGTTTGTGTACTTTATTGGCGACAGGGTCCATTTCGTGCTTCCAAACATACACCAGTGCATTACTACCCATATCCATCTGACAGTACGAAAACATGTTCCTCAGAATATTTGGTTGATCAGATGCTGTCTCACAGCACGTCCCTCCTGCCCATCCCCTCTTGCAAGACCTGCATCCCCTTCACCTCCGTCCTCATCACCATCATCATCCTCATCAGGTGCCTCTATTTCAACGTCAGAGGGCAGTGGCACATTCCGTCTGATACACATATTGTGCAGCATGACACATGCCATGGTGATCTTGGCCACCTTCTCATGTCCATACAGGAGAGCGCCATCAGACCTGCTAATGCACCTAAACCGTGACTTCAAAAGGCCAAAAGTCTGCTCGATCACGATGCGGGTACGGGTATGTGCACGATTGTATTCCTCCTCGTGCCTGTTCTGTGGGTTCCGTACAGGTGTGAGGAGCCAGGTCTTCAAGAGATAGCCCGCATCACCTGTATGGGGGAACGAATGGGGTCCTGTTACTGTTCACCTCAAGAGCGGCCTGATCATATCACACAAATTGACATTGCATTGTGATTCAAGTACACAATTAACAGCATACATGCAGATGGTCTGTGTGACAGCAATGTGCAAGGGTGAGCTCGACCCTGTAAGTAGACATGCCCCATTAATGCCTCCAACAGTAATTGACATGTCCTGGGTGAGGCGAGGTTTTAGGTGTCCCTGGGCCCAGGCAGATTTGGTTCCACACTGCTGGTGTACTGCCATTCCAACATTGATGTTGCCATGCAGGGAGGCATGGTGCTATAGGTGCAAGGTGAAAGGCTATGGCTAGGGGTGATCCCTTTGCATGCATTATAGGGCACATTGCATTATTGATGTTGTGCTGGACTAATTCAGGATGACTATCTTGATGGCATGTGTGAAATGTTTGTATTTTGTGGCCTGGAATGTTGTGCAATGTGTATGTGGATGGATGTTTAATGTTACTAGACCTGGAATGTCATCTGTGTTGTGTAGCTTATACTTGCATGTCGGTTCATCTCAAGTACGTTGCCGCCTTCCCAGATGGACATTGGCGTACATCTGTATGTGCATTTTGCCGAAAGCGACAAGCTACACCCATTTCGGGTATGTATCTCCCCCCCATCACACCCAGTTGAAGTATGTATCTCTCCCCCCCCAATCACACCCAGTTTGAGTATGTATCTCTCCCCCCCCAATCACACCCAGTTGGAGTATTTATCTCTCCCGCCCCCAATCACACTGCCATGTGCTTGCCCTGCTACTCACCAAATAGCCACAAACGTTGTGCGGTTTGTCGCTCCATGTAGCATGGGATAGTTGAGTTCCGCAGGACCATGGAATCATGGGTTGATCCGGGAAATCGGGCACAGCAATGTGTGTTTATCTTGTTGGCGTCACATACCATTTGGACATTAATGGAGTGGAATTGCTTCCTGTTTCGGTAGACTACTTCATTGTGATATGGGACCACCAATTCCACATGGGTACAGTCGATGGCCCCGATACAACTTGGGATGCCTGCCAGTGAATAGAAGCCAACTTTGGTGTTTGCAATCTCCTGGGTAGTCCGTGGCATGTATATGTGTTTAGGTGCGTGCTTCAGGAGGGCATTCAGTACCTGGTTCAGCGTGCGGGAGAATACTGGTTGTGAGATGCCATGCATCTGTCCCACTGTATGCTGGTAGGTGCCTGTGGCCAGTAAGTGGAGCACACTCACCAACTTCAGTAGCGGGGGGGTGGCAGTTCTGATGTCTATGAGGCTCACAATGTCGTCGTGTATCAGGTCCACGATGCTGGTGATGGTAACCGGGTCCAGTCGGTACAGGGTGTGTATCTGGTCAGGGGTTAGGTTAAATGGACTGGCTCTGATCCTGGGGATTGGTGGGTGCCTCTGTGGTATGATTAGGTGCCGTGGTGGTGCTTGCTGTGCCTGTCTTGCCCTCCTCCTCCTGCGTCTCCTTTGTGCTGCCTGTTGTTGTTGCAGCTGCACTGCAATGAGGTCCTCCAGGCCATGTAATGCTGCCAGTATTGGAACCATCTTGGTGTGGGAAGGGGTGTGGGAAGGGATGTGGTGTGCTCCTTTTGAGCTGCCACAGTCTCCATTGCCTCCACCTGTGCTGATTGTGTCCACTTGTGGCAGGTGGGAACACTGCTCTGTTCTCTTAACGGGTGGTTTGCGATGCCGGTATTAGCACCATGGCGGTAAGGGATTTGGGGGGCTTTACCATGCCGCTATTGGCATGTCCACTAGCCTTGTGATGCTGTGCTAATAGCGGCATGGCGTAATTTACGGGATGGAGGGTTGCGCACACGCGGCCTGCCCGCTATTAGTGGCACATTACTTAGTGGTGCCGCTAATAGCGGTGAGCCGCCTCGTAATACGTAAATCCATAATGCCTACCGTGTAATGAGGCCCATTGACTATCCACCTAATCTACAGACCACCTGGTCCCCTAGGGACCTTCGAGGAGGATATCCACAACTTACTTTCCAATAACCTTAAAACCTATAACCTCCTCCCAACTACTTGTCCTAGGGGACTTCAATTTGAGCTTCAATGACCCTTCAGACAAAAATGCCACCATCATTGCCAATTCCCTCTCCAATCTGGGTATGACACAAAAAACTCTAGAACCCACTCACAATAAAGGAAGAATCCTCGATTGGCTAGTAGACTACAACTGTACTGCCAACATCAAAGCCATCATCCCTCAACCTTGGACAGACAATTTCTTCCTGTCATTTGAATTATCTACCTCCAGACCACCTCCACCCACCTCTATCATGGCCCCGCTTTGCCTAACAAGAAACAAAAATAGCATCACCAGAGATAAAGTATTCCCGGCCATTCTACCTACCCTCAACGGATTAGAGGATCATTTAGACCCAGAAACATTAGTCAATGAGTATAACAAAATTATGTTAACCACCCTCGACAACAACGCACCTCTGAAACTCAGACAAAGTAAACCCAAATCTCTTCTAAACAAATTGTTTACCCCTGAACTAAAGGATCTGCGACTACTTAAGAGGAGCTGCGTAACAGCATGGAGGCTCACCCCCTCAGTAGATCATAAAATGAAACTAACAGAAAATCTCCGCCCTATATAAAAAAGAAATCCATTTGGCCAAACAGAACTCTTTCAATAAGCGCATCTCCAACGCCAACTCAAGCATGAGGGAACTGTTCAGCATCCTCAAGGAACTAGAGTCACCCATCCCCATCCCGGATATATGCACCAAAGATAAAACCTGGTGTTCTGACATTTAGCAAGCCTTATCAAATAAAATGTCCTCACTCCAAACGAAAATAGCCAAAAAGAAAGCCTCCCTTATACAACCATCTAAGACCAACAACTCCACTATAGACCTTGCCCCAAAGGCGCAGGACCCAGCTATATGGTTCTCGTTCGCTAAAACCTCTATTCTTGAGGTGGAGAAAGTTATCCTCTCTCTTAAGCTGTCAAACTGCCAGGGCAATTCTTGCCCTGCCCAGCTTATAAAAGATGCTGCTAGGGACCTCTCCCCGTTTATTGCCGAACTTGTCAACTCATCATTCATGTCCGGCACGGTGCCCACCAATCTAAAACAATCATGGGTACTACCACTGCTCAAAAAGCAAATGCTAGACCCTCTTATACCCACGAACTACCGTCCTATTACGACAGGCCCCTTCCTGCTTAAAATCTTGAACAAGATTGCCTATAATCAAATCTAAAGTTTTCTGGAACAACATAAACTCTTAGGAGAGTGCCAATCAGTATTCCGTCCCCAACACGGCACAGAGACTGCCCTCATAGACCTAAAGGCACAAATAGATGAACTAAGAGATAAGGGAAAAATGGATCTCCTCTTGCTGCTGGACCTCTCGGCGGCATTCGACCTTGTGGACCATGGGGTACTTTGCAGCCATTTAGACTCTGCCACACATTTCTCCAGAGAGGCCATAACTTGGATTGAATCCTTTCTTAGTGACAGGACCATGAGGGTGTTCTCCCCATCGACAGCGGCTGACCCAATCCCCATCCGGTGCGTAGTTCCTCAGGGCTCGTGTGTCTCCCCGACTCTTTACAACATATTCACTAGACCCATTTTTGATGATCTGGACCATCTCGGTATCACCTACGCTAACTATGCAGATGATACCCAGATTCTCCTCCCACTTTCCGGGGATTACAACAAGGATTTGGCCTTGGTGAACACAGTGTATATCATCGTCCAGGCATGGATGGCTACCCACGGTCTATGCCTGAACGATGATAAAACAGAGTTGCTCATCCTAGGGACTTACTCCAACATCAAAAAACATAGCCAGGACTATACCTCATTTGAAATTGATGGGAATATCATCAAGGTATCTAAAGACATGAAGACACTTGGCTTCTATCTGGATGCTACCCTCTCCTTCGACAAGCAGGTGAAGTCATTGGCCTCAGCCACCGCCTACACATGCAAACTTATTAGAGCAGGCAAGCACTTTCTTTCTGACAACAACTGCCTTATCCTAGCGAGAGCACTAATCCTCTCGAGGTTCGACTATTGTAATGCCCTCTACATTGGAGCAAATAAATCCATCACCCACCGAATTCAAATTCTCCAACTCAATGCCCTATGAGCCGCCCTCGGTGTGCCTAAAAGATCGCATATTTCAAAGATCAGGCGTCAAAACAACTGGCTGTCCACCCAAAACAAAATCCACTTAAAAGTTGCATCCTTGGTTCACAAATCCCTGAACAATGCCGCACCGAGCTATCTCTGTAATAAACTGACAAAAAGAAACCACACGCGCCCTGCCAGAACCTCAACTGCCAATAGCCTCATCATTCCAAGATTCAGACTATCTAGGGCGGGGGGCAGCAGCTTCCAGGTTCATGTGGCACAATTATGGAACTCACTGCCTAACCCTCTACGTGAGGAGCAGCCCTTTCCGAAATTCAGAACTAACTACATTAATCTGCTGAGGTCTGCCAATGACTAGCCCATTGGCGTCCACTTATCCTCTCACATCCCTAGCATATACCCATCACTATCCTGTACTCCTCTGATCCTATGGACCCCCTCACTCTGCCCACCAGGCCGATGAGCTAACGTCCATCTAATTCTGTACTGCTGGACCGGCTACCTTCGGATCTGGTGCGCATTATAAGTGAATAAAACAAACAAACAAACAAACACTAGAGGTTTGTCAAGTATTGAGTTTCTGATGCAAGAGCGATATTCACTTATCCTTTGTTTTATGGGTCTAACGGTTTCCCCAATGTAAATGAGGTCGCAGGAACATCTGATAACGTATATGACGTTCTTGCTTTCGCAATTGGTGTGATTTTGAATCGTCCAAATGACATTTTTGTGAGTAAAGGTCTTGCTGGTCTGGGTGTAGCGACATGCGATGCATTTTCCGCATGATTAGTGTCCTACTACGGGCGGTGAGCCCCATAGTGTAGGTTGCTGTTTCTCTGGTTCCAGAAATGTATGTACCAGGGTGTCTCTGAGGTTCCTATTCTTCTTAAAGGCAAACAGTGTTTTTTTTATCCAAAGTCCCTTTGTTTTTTATTAGGTTGCAATGTTTGTTTATCGTGGTTTTAACCAGGTTACTGATGGGGTTGAACGTCTTGACACAGACCATCCGATCTATGGAGTCCTTAGTGCTGGCCATCAAACAAATGGTGCGATCGGTATTGGCGGCCCTTTTCCGAGCCATTTTGATCAATTTTTTGGGGTAACCTCTTTCACTTAGGCGTGTCTGGAGTTGTGTGGCATGATGTTCAAACTTTTCTTTCTTAGTGCAGTTTCTGTTTTCAATGAGTTTCCGGAACGGTAAATGTGAAGGTCTAGGAAATTTACAGCTTGGCAGTCCCATTCGATCGTGAACATGATATGAGAGTTTCTCTGGTTAAGCCATTCGTGGAATTAGAGCAAAAGCTCTTTGCTGCCTTCCCAAACTAAGAGAACATCATCGATGTATCGTCGCCATAGTAGGATGTGGTCTTTGTACAGGTTGTCATTGTTGTATACATGGTCATCCTCGTACTGAGCCATGTATAAGTTAGCTACGTCGGGGGCAAAAGTGGCCCCCATGCTGACGCCTTTGATCTGCTGGTAAATCTGGCGTTCAAAGAGAAAGAATTTCTCGGTCAGGGCTAGTCGAATGCACTGCAAGGTGAAATTAGTGGGAGTGGACGTGGTATCGGCTCTTCTGTTGAGACAGATGCTCAATGCTTCCAGTCCTTCCTGTTGAGGGATCAAGGTGTAGAGTGCCTCTACGTCCATGGTTGCCAGGATGGAGTTGGGGGACAGGTTTAAATTCTGTAGCACTTTGGTGGTGTCAATGCTGTCTTTGATATAAGACTACATCTTTCCAATGAATGGTTTCATAAAACAATATGCGTAATGTGACAAGGGCTACAAAAGTGAATCACAGGCTGAGACAATAGGATGACCCGGCGGTAGAGTAGCATGTTTGTGGATCTTAGGAAGGATATAAAACGCTGGTATCCTTGGGTGGGTTTTGTTGAGGAAATGGCGTTCATCCTCGCAAACCCAACTTTGGTCTTCTGCATGTTTAGTGAGGCTAAGGATCTCTTCTTGTAGTCTCTTCGTGGGATCTCTGTTTAATTTCTTGTATGATGAGGTATCAGCCAAAAGGTGCAAGCATTCTTTGTTGTAGTCTGTGGTGTTCATACAAACATACTTCCACCTTTGTCTGCCGGTTTGATGGTAATGGATCGATCTTGGTTGAGATCGCCCAGGGATTTTCTTTCTTCTTTGCTGAGATTTTCTTGGTAACAGATATTTTTTGTTATGCCAGCGTTAATGGTGGTGGTGACCAACTTTTCAAATGTGTCGAATTCGCTAGGGATAGTGTGTGGAGGTGGTACAAAATTGGATCTTGGTAAGAGTCCTGTCGTATTCTCTTGGTTCCTTTCGATGTTGACGGCACTAGTATCTTCTGAGTTGCGTTTGTTTGGGAGGTATACTTCGAAGAAATATTTTAATCGCATTGTGCGGAAAAATCTTCCTAGTTCTGCTTCGGTTTTGAAGGGATCTGCTTTTGTAGCCGGGACAAATGATAGTCCTCTTTGTAGTAGTGTCTGTTCTGAGTTAGTCAATGATCTAGATGAGTGGTTGAAGATAGGTATCGTTGTCATGGTTGGTTGGAGTACCATTGCCTTGTCCTCATGTACTGGCCTGATTGTTGTGGGCGCCTCTTCGGTTGGCCACGTTGGCCTCCACTCTGAAAAAAAGTATATTGTGAAGGGCCGGTGGTCCTGCTACTCCCAGGTGGGCTCGGGATGCTTCCACTGGATGATCCAGAACTACCCGAAAAGTTGACAATGCGATTGCGTCTATTGAAATTGTGCTGTTGTTGTTGCTGTAGGTCGCTGTAAAAGGTATCCTTGAGGTATGGATATGTTTTTTCCTCTGCATAGTTTGCCAAGTCTTTTCTGATTTTTTGTACTTTTCTGTCTGCAGTTATTTATTTGAATTTGGCGACTTCCTCTTCTAGTTTTTCCAATTTCTTTTTGGCTTCTGTGAGGGTTTTGTCATTGATGAATTTGTCTTAAAGGGTAGCAAGTTCTTCTCCTTGTTTTTTACATTCCTTTTGGGCCTTGTCAATGATAAGAATAATCCAATCACGGCTATACTTGTTGCCAACCCCACTGAAGTTGATTTTGAATTTGGGGTTGTCCGTGAATACCCGGGGAATGTTCTTAACTTATGGTCCTCTGGTATAATGCCTGCTTTTAAATACTCGAGCATGAAGGTGCCGTGCATCTTTGTGCGGATTAGTTTTTTCTTCTTCTGTTGGATGATGTCAAGATCATCTTTGTTAGCACCTTGTGCGATAGCACCACCTTCGGCTCCTAAGGCTGATGTGGTGCCCAGTAGTTTTCTGAAGTATTTGTCTGTGTAGGACACAACGTTTACTTTTTCCATATTATACGATGTAGCCCTACAACCACGGGTTGTGCTAAATCAAGATTAAATAGAGGGTGCCTGGCGGAGACCTGATGTGCCCAGGAGGGTACATGTATGCAAAATGCTAGAAATCAGGATGAGAGATCCGTAGTCAGCTGTCCAGTTTTGAAGCTATTTTATTTTCCCTTCAAAACGATTTTGCACAGATAAATAGAATTAAACATTTACAAGACTTTCGATAAGCACGAAAGTATGGACAGACGTTTGTTTTTTCAAGGGAAATATAAGTGAGTATCGTCCTCTTGAATTATCGGGAGACAATTTCCAAGTGGTGCATAAGTATACAATACAGGTAAGTAGTGACATAGAACTTGTGCAGGGTGCGACCCATGACTGTGGTAGGTCCGGGGGTATACAACAAAATAGTGTACACAGCACTATCGATCAACACATATATACAAGGGTTGTGCCACAAAACATCGACACGGAAGTGTTTCGGCCAAACTGGGCTGGGTAAGAGACCGTGGTGGTGGTGGCCTTCATCAGGATGATCACTGGTAGTGGTGCAGTCCGTACTGGTAATCTGTGGGGGAAGGGAAAGCTGTCAGGATCTCAGGGGATTGATGATTGATTTGAATATTAATGAATAATGGCCGATTAGTGCCATAAGACCTTCTTCAAATCCGAACCATAGAACAAAAAAACTTCCTCACAAATACTCCTCCTGCAGGACCTGAATTTAGGACTTAACAACCCTAATGACTTACTGGCCACTTCACTTGCAAATTCACTATCCACCATTTTCTTTAGTCATTGTGCCCATAGCCCCACACACAACGAAGGGTGCTCCTTAGACTGAATAGCCGACCTAAACTGCCACATCGTTATCACATCAAATACCCCATGCCCATGGTCGGACCAGTATATTACACTTTTCACCCTCCCCCTTGGTAACAAACCAAAGCACCCATCAACATGATGCCCACTCCCTAGCAAGCAGTGCCCGCAAGCTCACTAATAAAATTCTCCTGCCTTTTCTGGATGTCCTCAACCGAAACATCTCAGTCCGCCTGGACCCAAACAATCTTGTGGACCTCTACACTAGCAAATGCTATCGAATCAATTGCCCAACTAGCTCCCAAAAAGCCAATTCACTAGTGCACATGAATTCTTGGTACACCCAGGACCTCACAAAACAGCAGAAAAGAGACAATCGGAAATAACTGGAGAAACCTGCCTTCCAACACACTCACACAAGAGTTCATAAACATGTCCAAAGAATACAAAGCCAATACAGTCAACTCCAGAATTGCCAACATGACCTTAAATACAAGAGTATTTTTCTCCATCTTTAGGGAACTTGAAGCTCCAGTCACCCCTCCATCCCTGCTGACTAAAGACCGCGCCTGGTGCGACAGTATCCAGAGTGCCCTGCTAAAAAAGATTAGATTTCTCCCCAAAAAAATCATCGACCAACAAGCCACCATGAAAAATACCAAACAAACCACGGCCTCCGAGAACCTCCACTCTGCCCCGCTCAACACCACACCATTATTTAGATTCAACACAATCTCCGGCCAAGAAACCGGGCACATCCTAAAAAGCCTAAACCCCTCAAAATGCAAAGGAGACATATGCCCGGCCCCCCTAATCAAAGACTGCGCTGAAGCTCTGGCCCCGTTTATCACAGCAGTTGTAAACTCCTCCTTCGCCACAAGCATGGCACCTGCTAGCCTCAAAGAAGCATGGGTCTTACCGCTCCTAAAAAAACAGACCCGTGACCCAGCATCACCCAACAACTATCACCCCATCATGACCGTCCCCTTCCTGCTAAAAATACTTGACAGAGCAGCCTATGTCCAAATACAGAGGCACCTCGAAGCCAACCAGATACACAGATTCTGCCAATATGAATGCTGCCCAGGGCATGGAACCGTATCTGCTCTCCTAAAAAGTCAGATGGATGACATCAGGGACTAGGGTAAACTCATCCTCTTGCTGCTATTATATCTGGCCGCAGCTTTCGACTTTGTCAACCATGGCATACTCTGCCGACACCTCACCCACGCAGCATCCTCTTCACCAGAAGCAATGTCATGGATCGCCTACTTCTTAGAAGCTAGAATAATGAAAGTCTTCTCACAGAATGCAAGTGCAACACCATCACCAATCAACTGCGGCGTCCCCCAAGGCTCCTGTATCTCCCCAACCCTCTATAATATCTTCACAAAGCTCCTCTTCAACCTCCTAGACTCCCTCGATATCGCATACACAAACTATGCAGACGACACACAAATTCTCCTCCTGTTCTCTGGCACATATTCAGAAGAAGGCACCATGCCTTCACCATTATTCAAGCCTGGATGGCCGACCATGACCTTTACTGAATGATGACAAAAAGGAGCTGCTTATCATAGGGCATACAACAGCACTAAATAAACGGAACCCCAAACAGTCAACCTTAGTCATCAATGGCATCCCAATCCCAGTCTCGCCATCAGTAAAAATCCTTGTAGTCTATTTGGAAGCCGCACTAACACTAACCAGACAAGTTAACACCATCGCCTTCTCAGCAGCATACTCCACAAAACTCCTAAATCCCTCAAGACCCTTCCCTTCACCAGACAGCTGCCTGACGATATCCCGCGCCATGGTGGGTACAAAGTTAGACCAGTGCAATGCTCTATTTGCCGGCACCTCAGCCCATGATCTAAAGAAAATGCAAACCATCCAGAATAATGCCATACAAGCTTCCCTCAACCTACCCAGAACTGAACACATATGAGCGGCCCGCAAGGCGGTACACTGGCTCCCCATCTGGGAAAGAATACTTTTCAAAACCCTAACCATTATTCATAGCTGCATTTCCAAATCAGCACCACTCTACCTCTCCCAAAGATTCTCCAAATAGCACTCAACCAGGCCGGTTAGAACACCTTACACACAAAGACTAGTTCAACGGACATTCAAACATGCCAAAGCAGGCGGCTGAAGCTTCCCAGTTATTGCAGCTAAGCAATGGAACTCACTCCAACTCAAGCTCAGATCAGAAGGCTCACACTGAGCTTTCTGCAAAGCCCTGAAAACATAGCCCTTCAATTACCCCTCCTAGATTAATGCATCTGACCGCATCCTGACTCTGTAGCCTTATGCATGTATTCCTATGACTGTAACATATTTACTTCTATGACTGCATGTAACACTGTAACTATCTTTACTATCTATTGTGCCTAAGGGCCTCTTGTACCCGGTTCACCCCAGCGCCCTAAAGCCTGAGAGCTTGTGCACACTATACAAATAAAGAAAATAATAATAAATAAATAAGAAGGCTGACTAGGTGGTCTTTGTCTGGCAACCATGCACTCATCTCCTTGTAAGACTTTCATCGAGGCATCAGAAGAACCCAACTCATCGATGCACTCAAACCACACAGCAGTCGCCTTCAAAAGGGGCTCTGAGATCCTGGCAATGACACTGTGGGGGGAAAGGAAACATGGCTGGAGGTCTGTAGAGGCTGCTGGCTATGCTTCTAAACACACTGTGCAATATGAAGGGAAACGAGCCAATGAGACGGCTGGGGTATCGAAAGCATTGTGTACCTCCATTACTGCGTTTCAAAAGACCTGAACAAAGCATTGCCCTGGTCCTAGTTCTAGTTCCTTTTTCAAGATAACTGGTTAAATGTGCCCTTAACCTCTGAGAGATACCCCGGAATGTTCAGGGGTAGAGTTACAAGGTTAGAACTAAATCCTGCTTCCAATGAAACCTAGTACAGTTGAGAGATAAATGGACGTATATTTAATATCATGAAACGGCAGGTCAAGCAAGGTCTCAGCCCCAAAAATCCTTCAAAGTGAAGTGATGGCAACGAGGGCACAATTTGTCAATAGCAGGAAAATGTATTGTCATGGAGGCTTACAAGGAGGGGTTTTGGAAACCAGCAAATCACTCAAAGACCTCAGGATGGAACCCAGAGATTTAAGGACTGGTCTGTGACACAAACAGAGCGGAGAAGAATAGCAGCTCATGACACATTATATTGTATTGGAGGACCCAACCCACAGTTATGCAAACCCTACAATCTGCCCACTGTCCTATCAGAGCTCATCGTTTCATCAAGAAATCTGAAGGAATCCAGAGTTGTGACTGGATCCCACTCTCCAGAAGATCTTTAGTCAGCAGTTAAGATGAATGGAGCTGTCTGCAGGAAACACATTATATGCAGGAATCAATGACTCTTTTCACAGGCAATACATACATTTATTTATTTATTTGTTTGCATTTATAAAGCGCAGAGAGCTGCCCTGAGGCATCGTGGCGCTGTTACAGCGGGCTTGAGCTTAACACAGGTGTGCTGCAACAGTCGGTTGCTATAGTAAAACAAGATTAAATGCTTTGAGTGCAGTGATGACAATGACAGGTGGTAAGAGACTGAGTGGGTCAAAATGTTATGCTTCGCTATGGTTACAGTGCAAGCATAACTATGCCAAAACATTAACGGAAAAGAAAGATTTTTAGGTTTTACATGATACTATTTCGAACATGTGACAATTCCCTAGTAGAATTTATGATGTGGTTCGGTCATTACAGTGAGAACACATTTTATTTAACGTGTAGCAGACTCCTTGTAGTTCCCTGCTCTGTCTGCTTGGGTTCCAGGAGCTGCTCTCACCTCTGTTGGTCTCTTGTGTGTGCTGCAGCGGATCTCCTCTACTGCTCCCATTGCTTCTAGTTTACCTTTTCATAGACCCGCCCCCAATGATTCTGGTCCACTCTGGCCTCATCATAGACCTGGAAGACTTGACTGAGCCCCTCCGATATTCTTTTAGTCACTGCTGAAGACGTATTTGTTCTCGGTCATGAACTTGCAGTTAACATTTCACTTCCCTCTGCAGTCTTTCCATAGACTTGAACCCAATGCCAGAGTTTCCGTGACCTTAAAAAAACATGAGTTCTTCAGCGTCCAAATGCACTCTCTGTTCATTACAAGTTGGTAGTGAGGTTGTGTTCCACCGTTACATCAAAATAAAAAAAATAAAAATGTCTGGACCTTGGGTGAGCTGGGATTGGGTGAACAGTATAGTCCTATTTACATCCTATAGGTGACAGATGATCTGATTGGCCTGGCCATATTGGGTAGCACCGTCTGGCACCACCCACAGGAGGCCAGTGCGAGCCTTCTCAAATTGGAAAAATTACCAGCATGTGAGCACAATAATGGGTGGAGAGAATGGCTTCAGGGTCCCACCTGTTTCCCACCAATGTTACCACCTCTCTGACTCCTCTGGCATTGAGCAAGGACATTCCAGCCTCTAGCTTCATGTAGTGTTACGTTTTTGCATCTTCTGTCTTCAGTTTGATGGGAACAACAGTTTCTGCCTGCCTCAGACGAATAGGCCTTGTTCCCCAGGTTCAGATCACGTGGGTAGGGGCCGCAGAACTGAGCTCTCTGCTTGCATTTATGAAGAATTTCCACTTCCAGCCCTTGCAGTTGTTATGCCATTTCTGTTCACTCAGAAACACTCTCTCCCAGTGCCCTTTACAAGGATGGGCACAGCGACTGCACTGCCAGCTCTGCATTTCCCAGGGGAATCAGTGTGTGAGGCCTCTCCCTGTGTTTTGAGCCTTTCCAATGTCTTCCATTCATTTCAATGCAGCTGACGCTTCCATCTTTATTTTCATAGATGTTCATGTTAGTTGCATTTAGGTTTCTGCAAGTAGTTCATGTGTGTTCTTTTGCACCTGGATAATGCTAATGTGTGTGTTCAGCCATGTCGCCTCTTCATGATTACTTTGGTGATGTCAAACAGTTATGGTCTGTGGGGCTGCTTCAGTGGGGGGCATCTGTCATTTTAGGGTATGCTGGGGGGGGGGTTGGGGTCCCCTCAACAATCCCCCCTCTGATCCAGACAGTGTTGACCACACATACTCAAAGCCCCTCCCCACCGATGGTTGACTTGCGGTTCAACACCTTCGCCACCCCCCTCAGGTCGCTTAAGCTCCTACTGGGTTGGTTAATGTTTCGGGTCACCTCCCCCTCTTAACCCTGCTCAGATTCATCAACCTCTTCTCCCTCTGACAACTTCTTCCTCCGCTGTTAATCCAGTTTGGGGAATCCATCCACGTATGTGTCTTTCTGTGGCACCATCAAGGCTGGTATGCCCAATGGCAACAGGGGACATTGCTCTCCTCCATTTGGGTGGCACCTGCATGTGAGCTTCAGGCCCAATTTTGGTCTGTGAATATCGTTGCCTCCTCTCAGGCCATGTACCCTTGATATGTGTCTGCGGCCTTCTCTCTCTCTCTCTCCAATACTTACTGAACCTTCATCCTGGCAATGCAGTGGCATTGTTCTTGAGGGCAGTCTGGACAAGTACCTGCCTTGTTTTCTACCCATGGGAGCAGCTTGCACATCTTGCCACTCCTTGCTGTATTCATCCTTCTCTCTCTGCACCATCTCCACTGGAACTGCCAGGAACAATTGTGCTGTGCATCCCTGTCGCCATCCACCCATTCTACTCTTGCCAACTCCTGTTCATGTACTGGTAGCTGGTGTTTCTTGCAGTATTCAGGTATTCCCCAACCTCTCTTCTTCCGCTCTAGAGGCACTGCGATTCCCCTTGTGTTACAATTCCTTTTTCTGGGCCTCTCCTTATGTATTGTGTCAGGTCATCTGCATACGAGCAATCTTCTGTCATTCTCCGTGTTTTCATGTAACTGTCCTTCTGGGGCATTATGTTCTGTGTCATTCATTGTAGTGTATCCTGCTTCCTCTGGCGCCGCAACAGAAGGCTTGTAGTTTCCTATGGCCTGGGAAGTGGGAGAGTTCACATGGCAGCCCTCTCCTGAAGCCTCCCTCCCCACATAAATCGCATGCTAGTACTATGTATATTGTTAGTGGTGTGGGCCAAATTGGTCATTCTAGCACTCATGTTTTTTAAAATTGATAATGATGCTCAATTGGGGCAGCTTCATCTCTCAATGACACTAATAAGGGGTCTGATCATTGCTGCAGAAATGTAGGGTGCATAATTGGTCAGGTGTATAATGCAGGAAAATAGGTTGTCCTTGTTCACACTCCTAGGAGGGGATAGAAGTAGAGACAGCAGAGTACAAAATAATCATAAACATAATGTGTTCCAGCGGTCCAATTCCACGGGTTTCAAGTGCGTGATTTCCTAGCTACCCATTATTGTATTTATCTGATGCACACCGGGTGACCCTTGCCACCACAAGCAGAGGAGGCCCCTTGAGTGACACCCCAGTAATTATAGTGAGATCAATTAGTCCATTGGTAATGTTTTTGTTTCATTTTAATAATTGCCACCCAAAATGAATTTTATTATCCACCCCAAAGTTCTTTCTCTTGTCCCTGTCCCCTTTACCATTCACTTGCACAACATGTATATTGCAAGTTTCTCCACATCCAGGAATGTTGAGTCCAATTGCTAGATAGTAGGACGGTCGATGTATGAAAACAGTATTAATATGTGGGGACACAGGGGTTGGCTATCACACAATCAGTGGCTTTTCTTATTTCCGAGCTTCTGACATTTGAACTGGGCATTAGGCTGGGTTTGATCGGCCCGCCTAATTATAGGCCTTCTTTCTTTGCTCATGGGCTCGGGGTGTGGGTCACTCTCTGAGCATTTTGTCTGTTATTTGGTTAAACGTACCCCTGTTCCTGAAACAGAGAAAAATGTGGGAGTTTCTCGAAATGTATATACATTTCCTTTATCACACCCTATCATTGCCTAAATAATTGCTACTAATGCTTCTTTCTTGTACTTATCAAGTCCCTAAATCTTATTCACATCTCCCATGCCCACTACCCAATCCACTTCTGTCCTTAATGTCATGCATGATATGTTTGCTCTCCGAATTCCTCTGGACCATGGACTGTCCCACTTTCCTTTACCCGCATTAGAGAGACAAAGAACACAACAAAAATGACAACAACACAGTTTCTTTCAAGCCATTACCACTTCTGTTTTTCATCTGGGTACATCATTAAGCTGAATTAATTTATTTTGTAGAGACCAGGTGTGGACAAAAAGTCATAATGAAGTAATGGGAAGAACATTACTCCCCTTTTCATGAGCTCTCTTTAATCCTGCGCATGGTGCCTTGGCCTTGCGGCTGTGTGACTCAGCGATTTTTTCCTTCGCTTTCTACTCTTGATTGGCTCTCTTTGCATTCATGTCTAAAATGTAACTTTCTCTGTCTTGTTTTTGAATCTCTTCATGGTATTCCTCCAATCTATCTTTCTTCTCTGATATCCTTCTAAACTCAGAGTCGGTCTCTCTGCTCCCTGCCTCAATTTCTTCTTGCCATTCTGCATCCTTCCTGTGCTAAGCCCCGTTTTCATTCCTTTTCATTACTAACACCATCCCACTGGAATTCTAGCAAATGCTACTTCTCTACACTCTTTATTTCGCTCCTCACTAAAAGCCTATCTTTTTTATATTGATTCACAAGGCTGAGTGCTTTTATTGTTACATGAATTTTCATTTTATTGTACTGTTTTATTAACTATGTACAGCACTTTGGCTTAAAGTGCTTTATAAATCCCAAATAATGTACAAAATGAAATAAACAATAACACTGTTGAACCAGGGCCTCATGATTTTCTTTGGGCACTGCTAGCATGGAAATGTGTTTTACAGTGGCATAGCTGAAATATATCGGTGAGACAGGGCCTCATGATTTTCTTAAGAGACAGCTAGCATGGAAATGTGTTTTACATTGGCATTGTCATGAATCGCCGCTTTCACCCCCTATGGACTTCATGGTCCATAAGGCACTGCATCATGGGGACAATCATCCTTTCAACATGGCCGCCTGCACGGGAGCGCTGCTCTCTAGCGTTTACGTCGGACGCGCTGCCTTCTAGACAATAGGCACACCCCCGCGGTGTCCTGGACTCAGGCAAATGTTATATTGGGGGGGTCATAAAATGGCTTCCTCTTGGGAGAAACTGGGAGGGGCAGTGCCTCTGGGAGCCACCTGAGCTGGAGGCGGGGACAGACAGAAGCTTCCCCCAGGTGCTTTGCAACCTAAACCATGCCCATCTGGGCCAGAGCATAATTTTAAAAAGATGGATAATTCATAGTACGATTCTGTCAAAATTATATGATTAATACCATTATTCTTGTGATTTTTCAGTGCACATTTTAAGAGGTGTTGGGACCCTGTGGTATGTTCTAGGGAGTAGTAGCAGAAATAAGGTTGTTACTCCAAATGTCTGCATGTTAAAAATCTGACACTTCATCAATTAATGTCCATACTCCTTGCGCACATTTGTGTAATTTTTGGTAAATGTCCGATATTGGTAAACCCACCAAAAAGCGCAAAATGTTGTCATTTCTGAATCCCAGCTCGCAGGAACATGGGGCTTGAACAGAGACCTGTCTTAATTCATCTGTAATATGGACATGTAATGTCAACCACTTGTGTATCTGGGAAATATGTATTTGAATCAAATATAGATTTGTGGGCAAATTGACCAGGGGAGGATCCTCTGACCCATAAACGGACATCATAATGATGACAATCCATTTCCTTCCCCCAATCATGGGAGAGGGGAGAATTGGGCCAATGACAAGTAGAGAGGGGCAGGCTCAGTTATGCCACGCACACACCCACTTTCTAAATACATAAAAGCAGACAGTGCAGGACAGGTAGGGAGATTCACTTTCCACTTTCTTGCGGGACGCTTTGCCGGGAGACTTCAGACTTCACATCCAGAGATCCAGACTTCAAATCCATCAATCTCCAGAACCTGTAGCAGAAATTAACTCCAGAATTTGTAGCAGAGAGGCCAGAATCCACAAGCTGAATCCTCTTCAGCAGGCCTCAAAACCAACCAAACTATTCAACAGCCGGGCGAGCTGTTTGAATTTTTTTCCAAGAAATTTTGCAAGAACCTGTAGCAGTATCCAGAAAGCAGTGCTGTATCCGGAACCAGAGAGAACCACAAACCAGAGCATTGTGAGCAGAACCGGTGCTTGACAGACCCAGAGAGCAGAGCTGACCCAGATAGCCGGGACTTCAGAACCACCCGCCGGAAGTCCCGTCCAACCTGACCAGACCGTGACGGCTTATTTCAAAAATGTAGTGTGAGTACTCACTGTGCCAAAACCAATCTCTTAGTTAAAATAATCTAATCCAAACTATTTTAGCCTATTAGAAATGCCTCCTACAATCGTGTCATTCTGTCATCTTTAAAACTGAAAACTGTCATCTGTCATTCTGAGCTTTAAAATTTCAAATCCGAAAAACTACCTTGACTAAATCGGCTGTATCTCCAGAACCATTTGTGCTAGGAGCAAAATCTTAAAGCTAAGATTCTAGGCTTTCCAACGAACCTAGAACCGACCTGCTACTCCTTATAGGGCCTCTGTAATTATGCTTGAAGCACGCAATTAAATTTGCCGCAAATTGACATTTTGCACAATTTCAGCCACGTGGAAAAATCAGCAGCTCCTTGCTTTCCTTTGCTAAAATTCGTTTTAACCTGCTGGTTACTCATAGAGCATTGCTAAAGTGAGCCTGAACTAATATAAACTAGATATCACCCACCCTGAACCTCTAGAGGGAATTAAAAGCATTTTTAGCACATTTCTCACTTCATTTTCATCACATTCAAAGCATTTTGGGCCTGTGTTTCAAACTTCTACCTGTTTTCCTCTAAGCTTGCTGGGGGGAACTGAATTTTGTATTGTATTTGATTGCATTCCTGAGAACTGTGTGCTCTCCTTTCCAACTCCTTATATTGCATAAAGGGGGGAGTGAATTGTCAAGGAAAAGTGATTACATTGTCTTTTGTTGAAGCCATATCCAGTTATTTTCTGTACTGCATTTCATTCATCATTGCATTGTCCTTGAAGCCATAAGGGCATTCTCTGCCCCCTTATTTTTCTTTTCTATTCATAAGTAACCAAGAACTGTGCTACTGTAGGGTTACCTATTGCTGATTACTGCTCATATTCACAAGTGTGCTATCCATTATCAATTTATTTATAGAAGTGTGATATATATATATATATATATATATATATATATATATATATATATATATATATATATATATATATAGTTAAATTTTTCAAATAAACCTTTTAAATTTGCAAAACAAGCCTACTTCTTGGCTCAGTGGGGTCAAGGGGGATTCTAAGAGAGGGGTGTTATACAAGGGTTCATCATCCAGATTATAACTTGCCATAAAAATACATAAATAAGGGCTTCCCTTGGGCATCCCAGACAAGGCACTGACTTAGTGGGATTGATTGGAGTCACTTACATCTCTAGGCTGGACTATTTCAACAGTCTCTTTCTAAATCTTCCTGCCTCTACTCTTTGACCTTTACAACGTATCCAATACAGGACTGCAAGATTTGTCCTTGGCCTCAAGCCCAGGCATTGTATCTCTCCAGCTCTGAAATCTCTTCACTTGCTCCCGTGGCTGCAAGGATCAACTTCAAGACCCTCTGCATCATCCACAAGGCTTTCTGGGCCCTGGGACCACTCTATCTCCAACTTTCTCTTCCAAAACGTCTTACTTCTCGAACTCTCCGGTCATCCACCTCCAACTCTCTGAGGGTCAGACGCTTCCCCAAGCAGAGAGTTGGGGGCAGATCTATCTCCTTGGCTGGGGCCTCCCTGTGGAACAGACTCCCTGCCTCTCGTAGACTTGAGCAGAACCACCTCCAGTTCCAGAAGCAACTCAAGACCTTCCTTTTCGCTTCTGCTTTCTCTCTTCCAGTCACCTGCGGATGCACCTCAGTTCTCTGTGCACTGGTCAGCCTCTGAATTTCGGGCCCAGGCTTCTGCATGTCCAGTTTCTCTCACACTGCCTCTGGGCTCCCCAGCACTTAAAGGCCTGTATCTGCAACCCTACAGTCCATTCTCTCTACACTTATGAGCTACCCAATGGCTGCACTTGTGAGCTAACTGCACATTCCTCTTCCCCTCGGCTTGGTACTTCTCCCCTTCCCTCTTTCCTGCACTTGCGCAATCTGAATGATGCAAAGCCTAGTAAGATCGTTATTTTGCCCTCCCTTTGTTTCCCCCTCCTTGTCTTGTCGCTCCTAGAAACAACTGTGTACAGGTGCGTTACAAATGCCACATCATATCATATATTATACAGTCGGTAACATTAAGGGCCTGATTCACAGAGCATTTTTCAATGGGATTGTGGCATTATAAAACACTTCTGTGAATCAGGCCATACAACTGGGCCAGTTAAGACTGAACTAGGATGAACCAACAGCGATAAGTTTAATCTTATCTTTCGAGATACAGAAGAAGGTGGTAACCCTGAGAGCTGGTGGCTCGTGAATTGACTGGAGTAGTGTAAATATTTCATACCAAAGAGAGCAAACTACTGAGGGACGCAAGGGACCCTTGACCAGCCCAGGGTGGATTCCGGGGGATACTCTTCTTCACTCCTCGGAACGGATTCTATTTCGTCCATCTTGGTCTGCCAGCATTTGCCCCTGTGTGGCGCGCCTAAACTAGCTCCCAATGAAGCAATGTCTATAGTTTCATTGTTTGTGTTTAGTATTTGAACGTATCCATGCTTTAGCCCTCCCGCCCCCTCTTCCGCTCTTTGGTTTCTTTATACCACCCCTCTAGAGATTACCCTTTGGCCTCTCAGGTTCGTCTCTTTGTTGTTCGGCCCCTTGCACCTCCTCTCGAATCCGCTGCTATCATCTGCTTCCTCCTTCTCTCTGGAATTCTATTCCACTTTGAATGAATTCTTCCTCTGTTCAATCTAGATTTAATCTGTGTCTAAAGCGCCATCTTCTTCAATCTGTTTCCTATGATCTTGGTTCCATCATTGCCTTATGTGTACCACCATTCTCTCTAGAAATGTTCAGCGCTTTGGATAAAAGCATCATGTACATTTGTGTAAATAAAATTGGGACATACAATGCCTTTGCCCACAATAAAAGTCAGTGTTGGCAATGTACAGAACACTCTTGACGCCTTTGCCCACAATATATGCCAGCATTCTGCCAGAATTCTGAAAGAACACATTTCCATGCTCGCTTTGCCCAACAACGCTAGTATTGCCACTGCTAGAGGTCGTTTCCTTGCCGGTTGTACCAAAAAATGCCAACATTGCCATATAACACTTTGTCTTACAACCAGTGTACAAAATATTCCAGAATTGCCATTCAAACTCTGCTGGCACCTCTCTGGCACCTACTCACCTCCCTCTTAATCCCTTTGAGGAACTGTCCCATCTCCCCCTGGCACTTCCCTGGCAGCTACTCACCTAAATCCCCTTTGAGGAACTGCCCCATCTCTCCCTGGCACCTACTCACCTCCCTCTTAATTCCTTTGAGGAACTGCCCCATCTCCCTCCCACACACACACGCTGCATTCACATGCATTCACACACACACATGCAGACATATTTATTTTCAAACACACACTGCACGGCATACAAAGACAATTCCTTCTTTGCCACATTTACACAATGGCAGAGCCTGGACATTTGGAATTATGCAATACGCTAAGACCAAAATTGCCAAGTGTACAGCTTGTATTAGGGTTAAGTATTGGGGTGGGCTAAAATACATCTATGACTGGGACGTGTATGTTGTTTTGTGACCAAAAGAACATTGTTCCTCCTGTATAAAATGCATAAATAGGCTTGGAGCCGCTGTGACTGGTAAGGCTTCCTGCATGGCCCGTGGCGCCGTCACTATCACCGCCACTTCCAGACTCTGTTATGGAGCGCAAATGAAATATATTGCGCATGAAGACTCACTGCGGCTGTCGCTCGAGCGGGTCCACGATCCGAGGCCGATTTGTCATGTTTCGGCTTGTTTCTCCTCTCAGGACCCACTTGATTCCAAGATGGTGGCAGCAAGACGGATCAGAGAGGTACCTCCATGAGGGGGAGGGGCAGGCGTGCTAAAAACAACCGAAGCCGCCTAGCACTCCCAGCTCGCCATCCGGCACTGTCTAAGCCCAACCTGCACCTCTGCTTTGAGGCCAGCACCAACAGCGACCGACGTCTTGAGCAGCTCCTGCCACACAACAACTGCAGTGTGGCATCAGTGACGAGCCCTGCCGCCGGCACATACTGCTGCAGATCCGGAATAATATCCTTGACTCCACCTGAGCCTCACGCGCCTTCCTGCCTTCGACCCACGCGGGGAGCTGATCATCTGCGTCCCCCGCCCATAAGGACGACAGGTGCGCGGCCGCGCTCCCGGAGGAGGCTGCGAGTTCAATGAAACAAGCTCCATAGGCTCCCGCTTGAGGCTTCGCTCTACCGGCGACCAGGCACCGCACGACCTCTCTAAAGCCTGCCTTGCTATAATTAGGTGTGGCCTCATACCCTGCATCATTCGGAAGATGATGCCGGAGCTCAGCCAAGCCTACAACTCGGCGGGCTGACCGGAGTGGGGAATGTCCACTTGACTGCTCGCTTCTTGGTCCCTGCGCTCCAAGCAACCAGTACATCGGACCGGATCATCAGAATTCTTCTGGGACAGCCTGAAGTCCCAAAGCCCTTTGAAAAACACAGCACCCCAGGCCCCACGAGGTAAGGAGTGGGGAGGGGCAGTGAGTCCCGTGTGAGCCCACCTTGACTTGAAGCCCCATACCAATCAGGCTCCTCGATCCTCACTCTCACTGGGTACTTTTGGGTCACTCCATTCGGACTCAGTCACACCCTCAAGATCCATCCACCATGCTCTCCACTTTCCCCCCTCAACCCTATGGACCCACCAATGCCCACCATAATCAACAGAGGGCAGTAAATGTTCACTTATTATCTCCCTCCTGCAGCCAATCTCCCGAGGCTGAGGCTGGCAGGGCAGGAACTCAACGAGGGCTCCTGAGCTCTGCTCCTGCGAAGTGACACCAAAGACTCCACGCAGAAAGCTCTGCCACAGAGACCCAGCAGCATTGAAATGTCAAAAAGCAGCAAAACATTTAAACAAACGGACATTGTCAGTGGCTAACTCGGCTACTGAAAGATCCAGAAAGGGGGACCCTTCGGAAGGCTCCATCAATAACTCCTTGCCTACGGCACCCGCAACAGCCCAGTGCCCCTCCCAAATGGTCACCAAAGCTGACTTACAAGATCTCCTGGCAGCTTTAACCAAGGAAATCCAAAAAAGCACAGATGAGGTCACAAAGAAAATCAATGTCCTGGATAAGTGGGTGGGAGAAGTGGAACGCCGAATGGCCGAACTGGAATCCGAGGTCTGTGAGCAAAGATTTGAAGGAGAACAGGATAGGGACCGGATATCAGCCTTAGAGGCGAGATGCACCCTCCTAGAAGGAAGATGCAGAAAATCGCTCTCAGAGGAATAACATCCGCCTACGAGGTATCCCAACATCCATCACAGACACAGAACTAAAACACTATGGGCCTCATCACGAGTTGGGCGGTAACGCCGGCGCTAATAGCGCTGGCGCTATCTGCCCTACCGCCAAACCCCCCGGCGCTATTAGCACCGGATCATGGGTTTGGCGGTAATGGAACTCACCATTCCCCACTGAGCCTATTCGGGAATGCCCCTTTCCCATTGGGCTCAATGGGGAATTTTCGTGCTCATACCGCCAGCGGATTTCCCGCCGGTGGTATGAGCGCAAATTTTTGGCGGATTTCCCCCCAGCTCAGAGCTGGGGAGAAATCCGCCAAAGCCCTGATTTGGCGGACACTTAAATCCGGCGGTAATAGAACTACCGCCGGATTTAAGGGTTACCGCCAAACTCGTGATGAGGCCCTATGTCTCGGAACTCTTCAGGTTCATAATCACACTCCCGGACAGCTCGCCCCTGGAGTTGGACCGGGTACACAGAACCTCCCCGAGATGGGAGTCCACCTTCCCCCCGGATGTCCTAGTAAGAGTCCACTTTTTCCGCCTAAAAGAGGAAATCATGCGCGAAGCGAGGCAAATGCGACAGATCACATTTCAGGGGGCCACAATCTCGCTCTATCAAGACTTAGCCAACTCCACTCTACAAAAAACGAAAAACCATGCGACCATTAACGGAATGGCTATGCGAAAAGCAAACCCAATACCAATGGGGATTCCTGGCTTCGGTCAGATTCAAATGGGAAGGGACACAGAAGCAAATTAACTCACCACAAGATGCAGCAAAATTCATGGGCCTCAGAGGCTCGGATGGTGAGTCGGGATCTGAAGAACCAAACCGCCCCCCGGGACAAGCCCTCAATAGGAGAATGGTCAAAAGCTGGCAGGAGACGCAGACCCCGGGGTCCTCCGAAGAAAGCCAACAATCCGGGATGACCAGTTAACAATAATTCTGGAGAGCTCTGGCTCTCAGGCCCCGGACCTACATCCCTAGCAGGTTGATAAGCTTGAGATGAGGAGCACCACCTAGCCCGCAAGGACCCGATGCAAATTCTCCACAGGGATGATGTCCACAAAGAATCCTACGTGCAAACATTTGGACAGTGCGGGAGCAATGTTCGAGCTCCAACATACGCCATATCAGCGGCCCAGTTGTCCATCATCAAGCGCTTTGGTGCCACCAGTTCCCCAGTGGCAGTAGGATGACAGTTAGTTCTCCTACCAGTTCAAGTTGGGGGGGGTGCCAGTGGACTCAGGCCGTGGACGGGAACACCGGTTCCACCAGAACTTGGCCTCACATTCAATACATCAGCATGACGCGACAGCAACTAGGTTTTTACGAGACCAACGCAGCAATCTCTCTTTTCTAGCAGACACTCGGCCCCGGGTGGGGGGCCGGGATAGATGTATATCTAACGCAAAAACAAATGGACAATGTCAGCCTCCAGTGAGATAGTAATCCTCACATGGAATGTCCAAGGCCTGAACTCGCCACGAAAGCGCAAATCTGTGGAACACAGACTGGGTCAATTGTCAGGAGACATCATACTTCTCCAAGAAACCCACCTGCTGCAAGAAGATGAACGCCGGGTGAGATTCAGCAGGTATAAAAGAATCTACTTCGCCTCCTCCGAGAAAAAGAAAAGAGGAGTGGCAATTCTACTAAGTGATAGAGTCCTGCTGTCAAAGATCACCATAAGGAGAGACCCCGAAGGGCGCTTTCTTCTCTTAAAGGGCTTTTTCGAGGAACTCCCTATCACCATTGTCTCAATTTATGGCCCCAACACGTCACAATCCAACTTTATCTCAAACCTAATACCAACTATCCTAGCGTTCCGCGAGGGTCACCTCATCATGAGCAGGGATTTCAATTGCATGCCAAACCCACAAATGGATAAAACTCTGCCCCCCACAAGCACAGACTTCGCGCAAGCACTATCCATTGCAAAACTGCTCAGAGAAACCGAAACCGTCGACGCATGGAGATTATTCAATGGCACCTCGAGAGACTACACTCACTACTCCTGTGCGCACAAAGGATTCTCAAGAATAGACCTCATACTTATTCCCGGAGTTTTGTTCCCCTGTCTTTATATCGCAGAAATCCACACCGGCATGATATCTGATCACGCCCCAGTATCGGCTACTTTAGCCATCTCAGGCCAAAAGCACCCTGCTCAGAGACACTGGAAGATTAATGACGCATTATTATTAGATCGGAAACCGAAGAAATTATCTCCAATTATTTCAAGGAAAACACGACGGAGCAGTCCCCCATCAACATCATCTGGGATGCCATGAAAGCAGTCATCAGAGGCAAGCTAATCAGTGCCGGAGCAGAACAGAGAAGAGTCTCGAATATCATGTCAGCCAAGCTGGAGGAAAAAGTAAAGCAGTTAGGGAACGAATTGAAATTGCACAGCTCCAGAAAAACAGAGAGAGCCCTGAGGAAAGCGAAAACAGCGCTCGAAATGCACTGTGCCGATCACACAGCCAAATCCTTAGCGTTCACAAGGCAGTTCTACTACAGTAAAGGGAATAAGGCAAATAAAGTGCTAGCGCAAAAACTGAAAAAGATCTGCAACCGGAACAACATTCTCACACTAAAAGGGGAAGACGGAAAATTGCACTACTCTGAGGCAGAGAAAATCGAAGAACTACTGAAACACCATAAATCTATATTATCGGGGAACGCCACCGCATTAGACAATCTGCCAGACTATCTGCACGCCATGCCCTCCAGCAGCACAGCCCAGTTGGAAGCCCTAGAATCTCCCATCTCTATCGAAGAAATCATGGAAGCTATAAAATCTCTCAAACCTGCCGCCCCGCCCCCTGACGGACTGTCTGCAAACTTTTACAAAAAATACGCCAGAACCCTAACTCCCCAAATGTCAGCCCTGTTCAGTTCCTTCCTATCCTCGAGGTCAGTCACCGGATCAATGGCTGAATAGCTTACAGTACTGCTGCACAAACCCGGGAAAGACCCCGAACTAGCCACCTCTTACCATCCAATTTCACTCCTTAACGATGGCAAAATCTTCGCCAAAATTCTAGCCAGAAGACTGGGCCCGATCCTACCATCCCTGAATGACCGAGACCAGACGGGATTTATCCCAGGGAGAGCGACCCACGATAATATCGGGAGAACGATAAACATCATCGAAAGCGCACACAAACTGAAGGTAGGAATGGCTGTTATATCTTTAGATGCACACAAAGCCTTTGACCTGGTCGACTGGGGGTATATCCGGGCTGTCCTCGAGCACTTTGGCTTCGGCCCAAACTTCATCACATGGGTAATGGCTAACTATCAAGCTCCCACCACACGGCTGCGGGACAATGGCACCAGGTCTGGGACAATCCACATTTCCAGGGGCACGAGACAGGGATGTCCACTTTCACCTCTAATCTTTGCTCTATCCATGGAGACTTTCGCAGCAAAAATCAGACAAAACCCTAGAATAAATGGGGTATCCGTAGGTGGCCAAGAATATAAAATAACACTATATGCAGATGATGTCCTAATAATAGCATCAAGTCTGGCAATGTCCCTGGGCGCCTTGTGGGAGGAGATCGCAGAGTTTTGGGCCCTATCAGGGTTCAAGGTAAATCTAACCAAATACACTGCATTAGCAGTAAATCTCTCTAAACAAGAAAACGACTCCCTCAGCCCACTAATGTCAATCCCATGGTCGACAGGCGCAATCGATTATCTCGGGATTCGGATCCCCAACGACCCATTACGCTTGTATTCAAATAACTTCCCGCAATTAATTAAAGAGCTCCAAAATGATCTTAAACGGTGGAAGCCCCAGGAGATTTCTTGGTTTGGTCGGATTACCGCCATCAAGATGAATCTAATCCCCAGATGGCTGTCCCATTGCACAGCAATACCAATTCATATCCCGGGTCTGGCCCTGGCAGCCCTACAAAAGAAAATTCAAGAATTCGTATGGGGGGGGGGGCTCGCATCAGCAAACGAATAATGATGAGGGGGATAGCACAGGGCGGATTGGGAGTCTCCGATCTGGCAAGATACACCCTAGCACCGCAATTGTCCAACGCATTCTCATGGGTTCAAGAGTCAGACACACCGAAATTGACACATCTAGAAGAAGCATGGTGCCCGGTAGCGTCCTCCGCACTCCCACACCTACCCAATATGCATCCACAAACAACTACCGGCCCCCTACTAGCAACGAGAACAACAGTCCGCTGCTGGAGTGCAACGGTCCGAATATGGGGCATCCACGGTTCTCTGGGCCCCTTAACCCCTATCTGTAACAACCCTGAATTCTCTCCAGGCATGTCTCCACACAGCTTCCAATCCTGGATAGAGGGAGGCTTGCAAATAACCAGCAATTTCTTAGAAGCAGGAGCTCCCATCTCATTCGAATGGTGCAAAGCAAAATTCGGGGTTCATGAACGAGAAAGATTCCACTACGCCCAAATTCGACACTGGCTGTCCCACAGGGTAACCAGAGAGAAATGCTCCAGAGAATTAACGGCATTGGAACTATCTCTAACGACCCCTACTAGCAAGGGCATAACTTCGACCCTCTCCCGACTCCTAGACAGAGCAGACCCATCTATAAAAGAAAGATACATGCTCGAATGGGAAAAGGACTTGGGTAAGGAAATTGAAGTTGAAGACTGGGGGAAAATCTGGGCCAGACTGCATAAAAGTTCACAATGCATTACAAATAGGGAAGGGGGCTATAAACTCTGCTATAGGTACTATGTAACCCCCGCTCAAATCAACAGGGCCAACCCGAACATTCCCAGAACTTGCTGGCGTGGGTGCCCGACACCCAGCACATTATTCCACATGGTATGGACATGCCCGAAGGCTGGAGAGAAGTAATTAAGCACATCAAGGGAATCTCTGGCCTCTACATCCCTTGGGACCCCAGAATCATCCTGTTAGGCGACACATGTGACGGCACTTTCCCACTCACAGGCCAAATCCCCCGGCTATGCACACACCTACTCCTAGCAGCGAAAATCGCAATGGTCCGGGTGTGGAAAGACAAAGAAGGACCCTCAGTGGCACTTTGGTGGGCTAAATGCTGGGACATAGCAGTCGCCCAAAAAATCACTGCAATCCGAACTGGCTCTCTGAATAGAGCCTTAAATATATGGGACCCATTTATGGACTATGCTGCCTAATTTCCGGCCCTCACCAGAAGGCCCCCACTAACCAGATGGCTCCAAATCAGCCCGCTCTATTGATACACAGCCCCAGGCCACAACAACCCAGCACACCAAAAGCCGCTCGGCCACCACGGACAGTGCGGGCCACGGACAAGAATGCTCAGTCTATCAGTATGATTCCCCACCCATTGTTTTCACCAAGAGACATTATCACATTATCATACCTAAAGATTGCTGATCTGCTACTGTCGTTATGCTCAAGGTAATGCAAATTTGTAAAAACCCAATAAAATGTGGTTATGAAGAAAAAAATCATACATAAATAAAAAAATCTTCATAATGGAAAAAACCTGAAAGAGGATTTACTTGTCCCCTTCCCCCAGCACTATCTGCAATGTCGTCAGTATCTGAAATGTAGTCATGCTGAGTACGATAGTCGCTTGTTTTATTCCTTTCCCTCCTTTTTCCTTCCCCCTCCCTCACCTCTTGTTAATCTCCGGCTCTACCAGAAATGTCATCAGGCCTAGTACAGTAATCGCCTGTTTCCCATTTCCTTCCTATCAGTGTTTTAGCTCTTGCCCTATCTGAAATGTCGTCAGGCCGAGTACAATAGTTCATTTCACATTCTTGTTGTTCATGGCCTGTAAGAATGTCATTGTATTTTCCCTTGTTCCCTTCCTTGCCGTGAATCGTTTTGAAACTCATTGTCTATTGGCGCTATATAAATAAACTATCATATCATATTGATATTGATATTTTATTTCTATCACGTTCACACACAAGTGTTTCAGAGTGCGACAAGGCAAGGTAGGTTGAACACGGGAGAACAAAACAGCGATCCTACTAGGCCCAGTGACATTGAGAATGCACAAGTGCATGGGAGAGGGGGAGGGGAAAAGTGCATGGAAGGGGGGAGAAGTGGAAAGTGTGTAGCAGAGGAGAGACAGATAAATAATAATGCATAAATAAATAATAAAGGCAACAAAGAGTGGAAGTGCAGCCAGCAAGTGGCAAGTGCCGGGTTTAAGGCAGCAGACAGGGTAGGTCTGAAAAGAGCAGGAAGAAAAAGGGAGAGGGCTGTGTTTTGTTTGTTTGTTTGTTTGTTTATTTATAGGGCACCGGAAAACCCTTGGGTAGCTGGGCACACAGAATAACAAGAATGCTTAGAACTTGGTTACAGGTTGCATATTACAGGTTGTTGGTAACATAAATTGTATACAGTAATTACATTATGTACATTCTATACATGTAACGGTGGAAAGGTAACAAATTATATGCAGTAAATACATTATGTACATTTTACATGTAAGAGTGGAGGGGTACATGTGTCATCAGATCACAATGCTCAGGGTCACCGGTTTCAGAGATCGTTGCATCGAAACCAGGTGCGGGTATGGTGCCTGAAGCTGTTGTAGGGCTGGTCCCTTCTCAGTTCAACTGGTAGGGCGTTCCAGTAGTGGGCTACTTGCACAGTAAAGCTATTACCTCCTGTTTATTTTAGTCGGAATCTAGGGGTTTGGAGGCAGAAAGAGTTGGCTGTTCTGGTTGGTCGTGCAGTGGTTTTTCTTATTATTCTATCCCTAAGGTATGGGGGGGGCTGCATTGTTCAGACATTTGAATGTTAGTGTGAAAATTTTGAAGGTGACCCAGTTGTATTTTCTCCGCACATTCGAGATATGCTCTCTAACTGGGAACTTCAGGGCCGTTCTGAGCGCGTTATTTTGTAGGTTTGAAGTTTATTGATGATGTATTTATTTGTGCCTGCATAAAGTGCATTGCAGTAATCCAGTTTTGAGAGGATTAGTGCGTTGGCTAGGATAATGCAGCTAGCTGGTGAGAGGAAGGGTCTGCATGTTTAACAAGTTTACCGGCATAGGCTGTGGATGAGGCCAGGGAGTTCCCTTGTTTCCTTAGGGACAAAGTGGAGTCCAAATAGAAACCGAGGGTTTTCACTACTTTGGCGACAGGGATTATATTACCATTGATATTGAAGGAGCTGTAGTTGGAATCAAGTTTTTTTAGGTTGTTGGGTGAGCCTAGAATGAGGATCTCTGTTTTTTCGTCATTCAGGCAGAGGCCATGGGTTGCCATCCATGCCTGAATGAGGGTGTACATTTTGTTTACTAAAGCAGTATCCGTAGTGAAATTGCCCAAAAGGGGGATGAGGATCTGGGTGTCTGCATAATTTGTGTAGGTGACACCCAGTCTGTCCAATTTGTCGAATAGAGGTTTAGTAAAGATAGTATACATCGTTGGTGAGACACAAGAGCCCTGTGGGACTCCACATGTTGTCTGGATAGGGTCTGCAGAGTCTAAGGTGGAGAAGACTTGCATGCTTCTGTTGTCGAGAAAGGATTGGATCCAGGCTATGGCTTCACTTGAGAAGTGGGCAGCTGATGCTAGGTGTTTGCAGAGTACTGCGTGGTCCACTAGGTCAAAAGCCGCTGACAGATCAAGGAGGAGTAGCATAGCTGTGTTTCCTTTATTGTTGAGCTCGTCAATTTGGGCTTTGAGATCTATAGGGGCGGTCTCAGTGGCGTGTTGCAGTCTGAAGCCCGATTGACGAGTGCCGAGGAGTTGGTTGGTCTCCAGGTATTTTTGGATTTGGAGTTAGGCCACTCTGTCAATTATCTTCAGGAGGAGTATGGTACAGAAACAGACCCCAGTGCAAGAGGTGGCCCGGAGACAGTGCGGGAAGGTGGCAGGGTGAGCAGGTACCTGGGCCAGGAGGACAGAGGGTGGCCAGGTGCACAATGCCAAGAGAGAGCAGATCAGCAGGGGAGTGAGGGAGCAAAGGCAGATGCAAAGAGGAAGGTCTTGAGGTGCTTCCGGAACCGGAGATGGTTCTCCTCAAGTTTTAGAGTGGCAGGGAGGCTGATCCAGAGGGAGGCCCCATCCGAAGACAGAGATCTACCCCCAGCTTGTTTCTTTGAAAAACGACTGACCCTGTGGGAGTTAGAGGTGGAGGAGCGAAGAGTTTGTGAGGGGTTCATGGTGTAGCATGGTTGTATTCTATTGTTTCTTTCCTACTCAGACTTCCACTTGCAGCCACAGTCTGAGGGGTTAGGACATTGAGCCTTCATTATGAATTGTTTAGACTCTAGGATTCCCCATTGCGGTGGAAAGATTACCACTCACGATTCCGGTGGATTGCTCAACACGTTATTAGTAAAGCACATAGCAGACACACAACCAACAGCAACACGAGACTTTGGTGCAAGTGAAACCCCCTCCCTCATGTGTCCTGGTCTCTTTTACCCACATGACCACATGGGTTTCAATAGCAGGGGGTGGTCCCAACTTCAAGGTCAACCTTACAACATTATTGCTGAAAGAGAACAGAAACCCTCATTATACAGCCTGTGATGCCAGCTGCACTCTGTCCTGCTCGTTGGTGTTATCAGTGATGACAGCATAGCATAATACATTTCTTCAAGGTGAATATACTCCCTAAAGCTTTGCACCCGCTCTGAGGGAGGTCAGAGTGCTTGTAATAGGATGGCTTCCGCCAGCTAAACCCTCCTTTCAGAAGGAAAGTAATGGCATGGAACACATGTACCTGTGCCAAATGGTATGTATGTCAGAAGCGAGAACAGGTACATGTGAGCATCCTTTTGGGACAGGCAGAGCGTTTTCTAACTGTGACATGTGCGGTACAGTGTACAATCTCGCCTTGTGCAAGCTACTGACAGTGGTTTAAACATGGCAAGTAGCAAACAGAATATAATGGTGCGCAGTGACATTATGACAGGGTGGAACATACATGTGTATGCCTTGCTACTTGTATTTCCTCTACACCATGTTTGTGGGTCCAATGTTCCAAGAGAGTTATGTCTCTCCCTTTCCCCAAAGCGTGGTAGGAAGGTTTGTGGTTCAAATCCTGTCTTCTAAAGAGCTTAGAGGTGTGTGTTTGTAAGTTAAACCAGTAGCTGATGTTCTGGAGGATGTGCCAGGGCTGTTGCCAGGGGACATCGGGGTGAGCCGACAGAAGAAAGGCAGATTGATAATTTCCCTACTAACCTTCCTTCTTGACTCTGTCTTTCTCACTGCATCTCTATAGCACCAATAGTCTCCCTGAACCACATACGAAACCTCCCCCAAATTCTAGGCTTCCTAGGGCCTGGCCTGGCCCACTGTGACTGCCTCACAACTGAGCCCACCTTGACTTGAAGCCCCATACCAATCAGTCTCCTCGATCCTCAATCTCACTGGGTACTTCTGGGTCACTCCATTCGGACTCAGTCACACCCTCAAGATCCATCCACCATGCTCTCCACTTTCCCCCCTCAACCCTATGGACCCACCAATCAGGGACGTCATTTGGGGGTCGCCAGAGGTCGCAACTGCGACCTCTGAGGTCTCCCTTGCGACCTCTGTTAAAAAAAAAGAATTAAAAAAAAACATTTCGGTTTTTTTTTTTTTTTTTTTTTTTTTTTCGTTTTTTGTAATGCAAGGTCCTGGAGTGGCTGGCTCTCATGTTCAGGCCCTTTAAAAAAAATAATAAGACAAATAAGAACAGGAGTGCCACAAGTCTAACACTTTCAGCACTGACCCTAAATAAGAAAGAATAGGAAACCAAATAATGTGTCTTTCTGGAATTCTGTACAATAATTGCTAAACTCATTAAAGGTTTATTTCAGGCACACTTCAGGGGGTGAGTCACTGATTTAGTCTGTTCTTAAACGCCTAAACTCAGCCTTTAATCCTTCTGAGGTCGATAAATGAGTACCAAGACAGGTTGGGTGATATTGGGTGTATATTTTTTCTATATAAAGCGCTTAAGTGTAAGTGCTATATAGTAACACATCATTATCATTTGGTCATGGACGTCTGCTTGCATTCACAGTAATTTGGTAATATGGGCCTATACACACTGACCTTAACGCTACATATGGCAATCCATTCTTGCATGAAATGTACATCACATTATAGTGATATCGTAACCATATTTTTCGTACTGTACAATGCTGTGATGTCACTTCCTGTTTTGGCAACGGGTGAAAGGTTCGTGTTCCATCGCTTCCCGCGATATCACTTCGGGGTGGGGTCAAATGATATCAGTTCCTGTGATGTCATCAGGGGTCAAGGGTCGTGTGATGTCACTTCTGCTACCCCTGGCATTTTGGTGAAATGACGTCCCTGCCACCAATGCCCACCATAATCAACAGAGGGCAGTAAACGTTCACTTATAATCTCCCTCCTGTAGCCAATCTCCTGAGGCTGAGGCTGCAGGGCAGGAACTCAACGAGGGCTCCTGAGCTCTGCTCCTGCGAAGTGACACCAAAGACTCCACGCAGAAAGCTCTGCCACAGAGACCCAGCAGCATCGAAATGTCAAAAAGCAGCAAAACATGTAAACAAACAGACATTGTCTCCTTAATGGCTAACTCGGCTACTGAAAGATCCAGAAAGGGGGACCCTTCGGAAGGCTCCATCAAAAACTCCTTGCCTACGGCACCCGCAACAGCCCAGTGCCCCTCCCAAATGGTCACCAAAGCTGACTTACAAGATCTCCTGGCAGCTTTAACCAAGGAAATCCAAAAAAGCACAGATGAGGTCACAAAGAAAATCAATGTCCTGGATAAGTGGGTGGGAGAAGTGGAACGCTGAATGGCCGAACTGGAATCCGAGGTCTGTGAGCAAAGATTTGAAGGAGAACAGGATAGGGACCGGATATCAGCCTTAGAGGCGAGATGCACCCTCCTGGAAGGAAGATGCAGAAAATCGCTCTCAGAGGAATAACATCCGCCTATGAGGTATCCCAACATCCATCACAGACACAGAACTAAAACACTATGGGCCTCATCACGAGTTGGGCGGTAACGCCGGCGCTAATAGCGCTGGCGCTATCTGCCCTACCGCCAAACCCCCCGGCGCTATTAGCACCGGATCATGGGTTTGGCGGTAATGGAACTCCCCATTCCCCACTGAGCCTATTCGGGAATGCCCCTTTCCCATTGGGCTCAATGGGAAATTTTCATGCTCATACCGCCAGCGGATTTCCCGCCGGTGGTATGAGCGCACATTTTTGGCGGATTTCCCCCCAGCTCAGAGCTGGGGAGAAATCTGCCAAAGCCCTGATTTGGCGGATACTTAAATCCGGCTGTAATAGAACTACCGCCGGATTTAAGGGTCACCGCCAAACTCGTGATGAGGCCCTATGTCTCAGAACTCTTCAGGTTCATAATCACACTCCCGGACAGCTCGCCCCTGGAGTTGGACCGGGTACACAGAACCTCCCCGTGACGGGAGTCCACCTTCCCCCCGGATGTCCTAGTAAGAGTCCACTTTTTCCGCCTAAAAGAGGAAATCATGCGTGAAGCGAGGCAAATGCGACAGATCACCTTTCAGGGGGCCACAATCCCACTCTATCAAGACTTAGCCAACTCCACTCTACAAAAAACGAAAAACCATGCGACCATTAACGGAATGGCTACGCGAAAAGCAAACCCCATACCAATGGGGATTCATGGCCTCGGTCGGATTCAAATGGGAAGGGACACAGAAGCAAATTAACTCACCACAAGATGCAGCAAAATTCATGGGCCTCAGAGGCTCGGATGGTGAGTCGGGATCTGAAGAACCGAACCGCCCCCCGGGACAAGCCCTCAATAGGAGAATGGTCAAAAGCTGGCAGGAGACGCAGACCCCGGGGTCCTCTGAAGAAAGCCAACAATCCGGGATGACCAGTCAACAATAATTCTGGAGAGCTCTGGCTCTCAGGCCCCGGACCTACATCCCTAGCAGGTTGATAAGCTTGAGATGAGTAGCACCACCTAGCCCGCAAGGACCCGATCCGAATTCTCCACAGGGATGATGTCCACAAAGAATCCTACGTGCAAACATTTGGACAGTGCGGGAGCAATGTTCGAGCTCCAACATACGCCATATCAGCGGCCCAGTTGGCCATCATCAAGCGCTTTGGTGCCACCAGTTCCCCAGTGGCAGTAGGATGACAGTTAGTTCTCCTACCAGTTCAAGTTGGGGGGGGGGTGCCAGTGGACTCAGGCCGTGGACGGGAACACCGGTTCCACCAGAACCTGGCCTCACATTCAATACATCAGCATGACGCGACAGCAACTAGGTTTTTACGAGACCAACGCAGCAATCTCTCTTTTCTAGCAGACACTCGGCCCCGGGTGGGGGGCCGGGATAGATGTATATCTAACGCAAAAACAAATGGACAATGTCAGCCTCCAGTGAGATATTAATCCTGAAAATGGAATGTACAAGGCCTGAACTCGCCACAAAAGCGCAAATCTGTGGAACACAGACTGGGTCAATTGTCAGGAGACATCATACTTCTCCAAGAAACCCACCTGCTGCAAGAAGTTGAACGCTGGGTGAGATTTAGCAGGTATAAAAGAATGTACTTCGCCTCCTCCGAGAAAAAGAAAAGAGGAGTGGCAATTCTACTAAGTGATAGAGTCCTGCTGTCAAAGATCACCATAAGGAGAGACCCCGAAGGGCGCTTTCTTCTCTTAAAGGGCTTTTTCGAGGAACTCCCTATCACCATTGTCTCAATTTATGGCCCCAACACGTCACAATCCAACTTTATCTCAAACCTAATACCAACTATCCTAGCGTTCCGCGAGGGTCACCTCATCATGAGCAGGGATTTCAATTGCATGCCAAACCCACAAATGGATAAAACTCTGCCCCCCACAAGCACAGACTTTGCGCAAGCACTATCCATTGCCAAACTGCTCAGAGAAACCGAAACCATCGACGCATGGAGATTATTCAATGGCACCTCGAGAGACTACACTCACTACTCCTGTGCGCACAAAGGATTCTCAAGAATAGACCTCATACTTATTTCCGGAGTTTTGTTCCCTTGTCTTAATAACGCAGAAATCCACACCGGCATGATATCTGATCACGCCCCAGTATTGGCTACTTTAGCCATCTTAGGCCAAAAGCACCCTGCTCAGAGACACTGGAAGATTAATGACGCATTATTATTAGATCGGAAACCGAAGAAATGATCTCCAATTATTTCAAGGAAAACACGACGGAGCAGTCCCCCATCAACATCATCTGGGATGCCATGAAAGCAGTCATCAGAGGCAAGCTAATCAGTGCCGGAGCAGAACAGAGAAGAGTCTCGAATATCATGTCAGCCAAGCTGGAGGAAAAAGTAAAGCAGTTAGGGAACAAATTGAAATTGCACAGCTCCAGAAAAACGGAGAGAGCCCTGAGGAAAGCGAAAACAGCGCTCGAAATGCACTGTGCCGATCACACGGCCAAATCCTTAGCGTTCACAAGGCAGTTCTACTACAGTAAAGGGAATAAGGCAAATAAAGTGCTAGCGCAAAAACTGAAAAAGATCCGCAACCGGAACAACATTCTCAAACTAAAAGGGGAAGACGGAAAATTGCACTACTCTGAGGCAGAGAAAATCGAAGAACTACTGAAACACCATAAATCTATATTATCGGGGAACGCCACCGCATTAGACAATCTGCCAGACTATCTGCATGCCACGCCCTCCAGCAGCACAGCCCAGTTAGAAGCCCTAGAATCTCCCATCTCTATCGAAGAAATCATGGAAGCTATAAAATCTCTCAAACCCGCCGCCCCGCCCCCCTGACGGACTGTCTGCAAACCTTTACAAAAAATACGCCAGAACCCTAGCTCCCCAAATGTCAGCCCTGTTCAATTCCTTCCTATCCTCGAGGTCAGTCACCGGATCAGTGGCTGAATAGCTTACAGTACTGCTGCACAAACCCGGGAAAGACCCCAAACTAGCCACCTCTTACCATCCAATCTCACTCCTTAACGATGGCAAAATCTTCGCCAAAATTCTAGCCAGAAGACTGGGCCCGATCCTACCATCCCTGATTGACCGAGACCAGACGGGATTTATCCCAGGGAGAGCGACCCACGATAATATCGGGAGAACGATAAACATCATCGAAAGCGCACACAAACTGAAGGTAGGAATGGCTGTTATATCTTTAAATGCACACAAAGCCTTTGACCTGGTCCACTGGGGGTATATCCGGGCTGTCCTCGAGCACTTTGGCTTCGGCCCAAACTTCATCACATGGGTAATGGCTAACTATCAAGCTCCCACCACACAGCTGCGGGTCAATGGCACCACGTCTGGGACAATCCACATTTCCAGGGGCACGAGACAGGGATGTCCACTTTCACCTCTAATCTTTGCTCTATCCATGGAGGCTTTCGCAGCAAAAATCAGACAAAACCCTAGAATAAATGGGGTATCCGTAGGTGGCCAAGAATATAAAATAACACTATATGCAGATGATGTCCTAATAATAGCATCAAGTCTGGCAATGTCCCTGGGCGCCCTGTGGGAGGAGATTGCAGAGTTTTGGGCCCTATCAGGGTTCAAGGTAAATCTAACCAAATACACTGCATTAGCAGTAAATCTCTCTAAACAAGAAAACGACTCCCTCAGCCCACTAATGCCAATCCCATGGTCGACAGGCGCAATCGATTATCTTGGGATTCGGATCCCCAACGACCCATTACGCTTGTATTCAAATAACTTCCCGCAATTAATTAAAGAGCTCCAAAATGATCTTAAACGGTGGAAGCCCCAGGAGATTTCTTGGTTTGGTCGGATTACCGCCATCAAGATTAATCTAATCACCAGATGGCTGTCCCATTGCACAGCAATACCAATTCATATCCCGGGTCTGGCCCTGGCAGCCCTACAAAAGAAAATCCAAGAATTCGTATGGGGGGGGGAGCCTCGCATCAGCAAACAAATAATGATGAGGGGGATAGCACAGGGCGGATTGGGAGTCCCCGATCTGGCAAGATACACCCTAGCAGCGCAATTGTCCAACGCATTCTCATGGGTTCAAGAGTCAGACACACCGAAATTGCGGTAGCACCCTCCGCACTCCCACACCTACCCAATATGCATCCACAAACAACTACCGGCCCCCTACTAGCAACGAGAACAACAGTGCGCTGCTGGAGTGCAACGGTCCGAATATGGGGCATCCGCGGTTCTCTGGGCCCCTTAACCCCTATCTGGAACAACCCTGAATTCTCTCCAGGCATGTCTCCACACAGCTTCCAATCCTGGATAGAGGGAGGCTTGCAAATAACCAGCGATTTCTTAGAAGCAGGAGCTCCCATCTCATTCGAATGGTGCAAAGCAAAATTTGGGGTTCATGAACGAGAAAGATTCCACTACGCCCAAATTCGACATTGGCTGTCCCACAGGGTAACCAGAGAGAAATGCTCCAGAGAATTAACGGCATTGGAACTATCTCTAACGACCCCTACTAGCAAGGGCATAACTTCAACCCTCTCCCGACTCCTAGACAGAGCAGACCCATCTATAAAAGAAAGATACATGCTCGAATGGGAAAAGGACTTGGGTAAGGAAATTGAAGTTGAAGACTGGGGGAAAATCTGGGCCAGACTGCATAAAAGTTCACAATGCATTACAAATAGGGAAGGGGGCTATAAACTCTGCTATAGGTACTATGTAACCCCCGCTCAAATCAACAGGGCCAACCCGAACATTCCCAGAACTTGCTGGCGTGGGTGCCCGCCACCCAGCACATTATTCCACATGGTATGGACATGCCCGAAGGCTGAAAGATACTGGAGAGAAGTAATTAAGCACATCAAGGGAATCTCTGGCCTCTACATCCCTTGGGACCCCGGAATCATCCTGTTAGGCGACACAGGTGACGGCACTTTCCCACTCACAGTCCAAATCCCACGGCTATGCACACACCTACTCCTAGCAGTGAAAATCGCAATGGTCCGGGTGTGGAAAGACAAAGAAGGACCCTCAGTGGCACTTTGGTGGGCTAAATGCTGGGACATAGCAGTCGCCGAAAAAATCACTGCAATCCGAACTGGGTCTCTGAATAGAGCCTTAAATATATGGGACCCATTTATGGACTATGCTGCCTAATTTCCGGCCCTCACCAGAAGGCCCCCACTAACCAGATGGCTCCAAATCAGCCCGCTCTATTGATACACAGCCCCAGGCCACAACAACCCAGCACACCAAAAGCCGCTCGGCCACCACGGACAGTGCGGGCCACGGACAAGAATGCTCAGTCTATCGGTATGATTCCCCACCCATTGTTTTCACCAAGAGACATTATCACATTATCATACCTAAAGATTGCTGATCTGCTACTGTCGTTATGCTCAATGTAATGCAAATTTGTAAAAACCCAATAAAATGTGGTTATGAAGAAAAAAATCATACATAAATAAAAAAATCTTCATAATGGAAAAAACCTGAAAGAGGATTTACTTGTCCCCTTCCCCCAGCACTATCTGCAATGTCGTCAGTATCTGAAATGTAGTCATGCTGAGTACGATAGTCGCTTGTTTTATTCCTTTCCCTCCTTTTTCCTTCCCCCTCCCTCACCTCTTGTTAATCTCCGGCTCTACCAGAAATGTCATCAGGCCTAGTACAGTAATCGCCTGTTTCCCATTTCCTTCCTATCAGTGTTTTAGCTCTTGCACTATCTGAAATGTCGTCAGGCCGAGTACAATAGTTCATTTCACATTCTTGTTGTTCATGGCCTGTAAGAATGTCATTGTATTTTCCCTTGTTCCCTCCCTTGCCGTGAATCGTTTTGAAACTCATTGTCTATTGGCGCTATATAAATAAACTATCATATCATATTGATATTGATATTTTATTTCTATCACGTTCACACACAAGTGTTTCAGAGTGCGACAAGGCAAGGTAGGTTGAACACGGGAGAACAAAACAGCGATCCTACTAGGCCCAGTGACATTGAGAATGCACAAGTGCATGCGAGAGGGGGAAGGGAAAAGTGCATGGAAGGGGGGAGAAGTGGAAAGTGTGTAGCAGAGGAGAGACAGATAAATGATAATACATAAATAAATAATAAAGGCAATAAACAGTGGTAGTGCAGCCAGCAATTTGCAAGTGCCAGGTTTAAGGCAGCAGACAGGGTAGGTCTGATAAGAGCAGGAAGAAAAAGGGAGAGGGCTGTATTTTGTTTGTTTGTTTGTTTGTTTATTTATAGGGCACTAGAAAACCCTTGGGTAGCTGGGCGCACAGAATAACAAGAATGCTTAGAACTTGGTTACAGGTTGCATATTACAGGTTGTTGGTAACATAAATTGTATACAGTAATTACATTATGTACATTCTATACATGTAAGGGTGGAAAGGTAACAAATTATATGCAGTAAATACATTATGTACATTTTACATGTAAGAGTGGAGGGGTACTTGTGTCATCAGATCACAATGCTCAGGGTCACCGGTTTCAGAGATCGTTGCATCGAAGCCAGGTGCGGGTATGGTGCCTGAAGCTGTTGTAGGGCTGGTCCCTTCTCAGTTCAACTGGTAGGGCGTTCCAGTAGTGGGCTGCTTGCACAGTAAAGCTATTACCTCCTGTTTATTTTAGTCGGAATCTAGGGGTTTGGAGGCAGAAAGAGTTGGCTGTTCTGGTTGGTCGTGCAGTGGTTTTTCTTATTATTCTATCCCTAAGGTATGGGGGGGGCTGCATTGTTCAGACATTTGAATGTTAGTGTGACAATTTTGAAGGTGACCCAGTTGTATTTTCTCCGCACATTCGAGATATGCTCTCTAACTGGGAACTTCAGGGCCGTTCTGAGCGCGTTATTTTGTAGGTTTGAAGTTTATTTATGATGTATTTATTTGTGCCTGCATAAAGTGCATTGCAGTAATCCAGTTTTGAGAGGATTAGTGCGTTGGCTAGGATAATGCAGCTAGCTGGTGAGAGGAAGGGTCTGCATGTTTAACAAGTTTACCGGCATAGGCTGTGGATGAGGCCAGGGAGTTCCCTTGTTTCCTTAGGGACAAAGTGGAGTCCAAATAGAAACCGAGGGTTTTCACTACTTTGGCGACAGGGATTATATAACCATTGGTATTGAAGGAGCTGTAGTTGGAATCAAGTTTTTTTAGGTTGTTGGGTGAGCCTAGAATGAGGATCTCTGTTTTTTCGTCATTCAGGCAGAGGCCATGGGTTGCCATCCATGCCTGAATGAGGGTGTACATTTTGTTTACTAAAGCAGTATCCGTAGTGAAATTGCCCAAAAGGGGGATGAGGATCTGGGTGTCTGCATAATTTGTGTAGGTGACACCCAGTCTGTCCAATTTGTCAAATAGAGGTTTAGTAAAGATAGTATACATTGTTGGTGAGACACAAGAGCCTTGTGGGACTCCACATGTTGTCTGGATAGGGTCTGCAGAGTCTAAGGTGGAGAAGACTTGCATGCTTCTGTTGTCGAGAAAGGATTGGATCCAGGCTATGGCTTCACTTGAGAAGTGGGCAGCTGATGCTAGGTGTTTGCAGAGTACTGCGTGGTCCACTAGGTCAAAAGCCGCTGACAGATCAAGGAGGAGTAGCATAGCTGTGTTTCCTTTATTGTTGAGCTCGTCAATTTGGGCTTTGAGATCTATAAGGGCGGTCTCAGTGGCGTGTTGCAGTCTGAAGCCCGATTGACGAGTGCCGAGGAGTTGGTTGGTGTCCAGGTATTTTTGGATTTGGAGATAGGCCACTCTGTCAATTATCTTCAGGAGGAGTATGGTACAGAAACAGACCCCAGTTGAAGAGGTGGCCCGGAGACAGTGCGGGAAGGTGGCAGGGTGAGCAGGTACCAGGGCCGGGAGGACAGAGGGTGGCCAGATGCACAGTGCCAAGAGAGAGCAGATCAGCAGGGGAGTGAGGGAGCAAAGGCAGATGCAAAGAGGAAGGTCTTGAGGTGCTTCCTGAACCGGAGATGGTTCTCCTCAAGTTTTAGAGTGGCAGGGAGGCTGATCCAGAGGGAGGCCCCGTCCGAAGACAGAGATCTACCCCCAGCTTGTTTCTTTGAAAAACGACTGACCCTGTGGGAGTTAGAGGTGGAGGAGCGAAGAGTTTGTGAGGGGTTCATGGTGTAGCATGGTTGTATTCTATTGTTTCTTTCCTACTCAGACTTCCACTTGCAGCCACAGTCTGAGGGGTTAGGACATTGAGCCTTCATTATGAATTGTTTAGACTCTAGGATTCCCCATTGCGGTGGAAAGATTACCACTCACGATTCCGGTGGATTGCTCAACACGTTATTAGTAAAGCACATAGCAGACACACAACCAACAGCAACACGAGACTTTGGTGCAAGTGAAACCCCCTCCCTCATGTGTCCTGGTCTCTTTTACCCACATGACCACATGGGTTTCAATAGCAGGGGGTGGTCCCAACTTCAAGGTCAACCTTACAACATTATTGCTGAAAGAGAACAGAAACCCTCATTATACAGCCTGTGATGCCAGCTGCACTCTGTCCTGCTCGTTGGTGTTATCAGTGATGACAGCATAGCATAATACATTTCTTCAAGGTGAATATACTCCCTAAAGCTTTGCACCCGCTCTGAGGGAGGTCAGAGTGCTTGTAATAGGATGGCTTCCGCCAGCTAAACCCTCCTTTCAGAAGGAAAGTAATGGCATGGAACACATGTACCTGTGCCAAATGGTATGAATGTCAGAAGCGAGAACAGGTACATGTGAGCATCCTTTTGGGACAGGCAGAGCGTTTTCTAACTGTGACATGTGCGGTACAGTGTACAATCTCGCCTTGTGCAAGCTACTGACAGTGGTTTAAACATGGCAAGTAGCAAACAGAATATAATGGTGCGCAGTGACATTATGACAGGGTGGAACATACATGTGTATGCCTTGCTACTTGTATTTCCTCTACACCATGTTTGTGGGTCCAATGTTCCAAGAGAGTTATGTCTCTCCCTTTCCCCAAAGCGTGGTAGGAAGGTTTGTGGTTCAAATCCTGTCTTCTAAAGAGCTTAGAGGTGTGTGTTTGTAAGTTAAACCAGTAGCTGATGTTCTGGAGGATGTGCCAGGGCTGTTGCCAGGGGACATCGGGGTGAGCCGACAGAAGAAAGGCAGATTGATAATTCCCCTACTAACCTTCCTTCTTGAGTCTGTCTTTCTCACTGCATCTCTATAGCACCAATAGTCTCCCTGAACCACATACGAAATCTCCCCCAAATTCTAGGCTTCCTAGGGCCTGGCCTGGCCCACTGTGACCGCCTCACAACTTTAGGCCTACAGAGGGCCTGAACTGGCCCTCTAGAAACCTCTACTTCTGGCTGACTGGACTTATTCCAGCTGCCAATCTCTTACAGCAATTGCTTGACCAATGCATAAGCTCTTTTCTTCAATTCCTTCCCTTTCGCCCTCTGCCTTATATCAACATATGGAACCACTTCTCACTCTCCTCTTCGTTACCCGATTTCTGCCATCTGAAGAAACCTCTTAGTCACTCTCCTCTGCATCACCACCTTCTCCTCTTGCCTCGTCACCATCTTCTTACCGGCAATTGTCCTCTTCTTGCCACCTCTACCTTCTCTCTTGCTCCAACCGCCTTCTTCCCTTCTGGTCTTGCACCTCCTCAACTATATTCTTATATCATACCATCTACGGTAATTACCACCAGGCTCCACTCCACTCTCAGTTTAATTCCTCCCACTTTTCCTATGTGTTTATTCCCTCCTTCCTTTCCATTCTGGGCTTGACTTCACCCATCCTTTCCACTGTTTGCATTTCCTCCTTTCACTCTACTCCAGGGTTTAATACCTCCCACATTGCCTCTGTTCTTATTCTCTGCTCGTTACTTTAGGTTTTACTTCCTCCCTCCATCCCTCTGTTTCCTCCTCCTTCCAGTGTCCTCCCTTAACTCTCATCACCTCTTCTCCCCTGCAGTTGTCAAGTCCCTCTTCTGACACCTTTCCAGTTCTCCACCTTCAGCATTCTCCAATTGCCAATCTTCTCCATAGTCTGTCTAGCCTTTCCCCTCTCTGGAAGCCACCAGTCTCCAGCCTCGCTCGAACAATACCCTCCTAATCCTGTTACCCACAAAACAATGGATTGCGATGCCTGACATATAAAATATAATCCCGCCTCCACCTAGGCGGGTCTATGGCTGATGGTATGCAGCTGTGAATTTATGGTATTTAGGTGTGCAATTGGGTATGCCTTTTCACTTCCTGATGGCAAGAATGTGCCTGAGGCGGCCGGTATAAATCTATAGGAACCCTGGTGACCATTTTGGAATTTGTTTGTGTAAATGCTGTGCCAGGAAGAAAGCCCTGTGCCTGGGACATGTCTACATGGAAGATATGACAAGGTCAGCACACTTTAAGATGGCTAGGGTGTTCCCAAGGCTATTCTTGGACTCCTTGTGAAGATCACGCTTCATTTGAATATACATGGTTTTGCTGACTTTTCTAGTGGGCCTGCAAATCCAATTGGGTCTGTGAATCTTGAGGAATGCTTGGAAACAACATTTGACATGCTCTGGGTGCCTGGGTGTCCATTGCAAGCATGGTGGAGATATTTAGGGTCATGGGGTGCTGTCTGGAGTCCCTATTCTGGGGAGATGATCTAGAAGGGGTTTGCATTTCTGGGAGATGTGACTGATCCTTCCTGATCAATGCAGACCCGGAAAGAGTGACTCACGAATCCTCCCCATTAGAGCCCCGGTATTAACAGGAGTGTGAATCAGGATAGGCCGGGATAGTGCCTTCACAATCAGCTAGGAAAACAGGAGGGTAAGCAGGGAATAATCCTTTGACCACCCCAATGTCCATCGTCTGCTGCGCTGGCGAGGTCCTTTGCCCCATGAATCCCATCCTAATCCCCCAGACCACCTCAATGTCCATCCTCTGCCCGGTTGGCGAGGTCCTTTGCCACATGAATCCCATCCTAATCCCAGACCACCCCAATGTCCATCGTCTGCTGTGCTGGCAAAGTCCTTTGCCACATGAATCCCATCCTAATCTCCAGACCACCCCAATGTCCATCGTCTGCTGGGTTAGCGAGGTCCTTTGCCACATGAATCCCATCCTAATCCCCAGACCACGCCAATGTCCATCGTCTGCTGAGTTGGTGAGGTCCATTGCCACATGAATCCCATCCTAATCCCCAGACCACGCCAATGTCCATCGTCTGCTGGGTTGGTGAGGTCCTTTGCCACATGAATCCCATCCTAATCCCCAGACCACCCCAATGTCCATCGTCTGCTGGGTTTGCGAGGTCCTTTGCCACATGAATCCCATCCTAATCCCCAGACCACCTCAATGTCCATCGTCTGCTGAGTTGGCGAGGTCCTTTGCCACATGAATCCCATCCTAATCCCCAGACCACCCCAATGTCCATCGTCTGCTGGGTTGGCGAGGTCCTTTGCCACATGAATCCCATCCTAATCCCCAGACCACCCCAATGTCCATCGTCTGCTGGGTTGGCGAGGTCCTTTGCCACATGAATCCCATCCTAATCCCCAGACCACGCCAATGTCCATCGTCTGCTGAGTTGGCGAGGTCCTTTGCCACATGAATCCCATCCTAATCCCCAGACCACCCCAATGTCCATCGTCTGCTGGGTTGGCGAGGTCCTTTGCCACATGAATTCCATCCTAATCCCCAGACCACTCCAATGTCCATCGTCTGCTGAGTTGGCGAAGTCCTTTGCCACATGAATCCCATCCTAATCCCCAGACCACCCCAATGTCCATCGTCTGCTGGACGGTCCTTTGCCACATAAATCCCATCCTAATCCCCAGACCACCCCAATGTCCATCCTCTGCTGGGTTGGTGAGGTCCTTTGCCCCATGAATCACATGCTATGGTCACCAGAGCTAGTCATGGAACTTTCTCTCATGCTTTACCAGCCCGCTTTTGCCTCAGGACTCCAAACTGCCACCATCAGCTCTCCTGAATGCACTCCACATACGGTCAAACAAAGGGTTGTCCCCACAGAAAAACATTAGCTGGAAAAAATCACACATATGTCAAACATCAGGCGATCAACATCCAATCTTGGACTTGTAGAAGCTAATTGCACATGGTGGTAGTTGATACTAAAAATCAAATATTCTATTTAAAGTGCATTCTTTTTCATATTCTTGAAGTGCTTAGCTGATACTATAATCGATCGAAACAGATCACAAACATCAATACAAAATCTGACGAACAATCATCAAAAGAATAAGTAACTGGACAGAGACGTCTTTATGAGAGGGCAAAAAGGCCACTTGCGCCAGGCCCCCACCTTGGAGGGGGCCCCAAAAAGCTGCCTGGTCTAAAGAAGTCAGAGCCCACTGTTTATTTCACTGAAACAGCACATGTCATGAAGTTATAGCGCGCTGCTGAGGACCTCATCCGATTGCCTGTCTGGTGTTGGCAAGAACCCTCTACTCACCTCAGTTCATAGCGTACTGCTTTCTGTGTTCACTGAGGTGTGCATACTGTGTGTGTTCACTGCAGCAACTCCTGCAGCATTCTCACCTTTCTGTGGCAATGATATTGATCATGTGCAAAAACAAAGTTGAAATGCATGTTGATACATTTGATTGCTAGTGCTGTGATGGTGTAGAAGATAGCTCAATGTGTTGTGCACTCATTGCAGAAATCTGTGTTCATATGCAACATTACAAAACCACACTCTTGGAAGGCCGACTCAGCATTTCCTGTGTCTGTAGTTGATAAACATGTGTGTATATGTACTTTTATTTAAAGCACAACAGGTGCTTTTATGAGCAATGTAGCTCCACCAAATAGTGGTTGCTATAGAAAGCACCATAGCATCAGCATGCTGAAGGTCTAGACATTGGTTTGTTCAGATGGTGAGTTCTAAAACCTTGGCAGTCACTCCCAATAATGACCATAAAGTGTTAGTCTAAGAGGTGATTATGTATCAAAATTCAAGACTGTGGAATGAATGCGTTCATGCTGGTATCCTGGCTTTGCCAGTAGACGATACAGTGATCCTGGGCAAATCATCTCATAACACTGAGATGGAAGTGCGGTCTGAACAGGATGGCATGCTCATATGCTGGTGGCATTGTTTAGCCCATTACCCAATAGTTCTTAGACACAGGTGAGTGGGCCCAGATAGGGTAGTCCTCTGGAAAGCAAATTTTAAGGGCTGCTCATTTGACACAAAAAATATGGTTTGATTTTTTACAAGTGAAAGGTTTTTTTGCACGTTTAAAAATAACAGTTTCACAAGCCTGTGTTTTGGCTTTAAAATACACAAGAGAGACCAAGGGGAAATATGTTATGATCACATAATTTAGTATGCTGGCACTTATATACTTGCCTTGACGATGGAGACAATGAGGCTACACGCATTACTATGTTGCACATTAAACTTCCATAATATGTTGTTTTAAATGAATTGTCATGTTGGGTTGTGTGATATGCCTACTTTCCACGTTAATTCTATAAAATGGGAAATGTTAGTTTATTCTCAGTGCCAGACAATAAAGCGGAAAAGTGCAGAAATTGCAGAGTGGGGGCGCATCCCAGCTTCACCTCTTAACCAATGTGTGTTCATGAGCACCTCATTTCATCTTCTGCTGCCTGACCTGTCCAAATTGCCAACTTTTAAAATTGTCACCATTCCGAGTTCCCAGGATATAATCATCAAAAAACCTCACTCGTGGGTTCACTGTTGCTCCCTCTATAATGATAGTGAGCATTGATATATTGCACACCACAGCCACTTGTTTCTTTGCACGCTAATGGCAACACGGCTTGGAAATCATGTCACTGTTCTAATCTCAGTCTTTCTGGAAACAGACATCTTCCTGGTAGCTTCTAATCATCATCCACTCTCTGTGCTATGGTAGCTGTAGCTTTCTCATTGCTTCCAATTGGTTTCCTGTACCCATTCATGAGCATGCTTGCATGCCGTGAGGATCTGTTCTGGGTTATATGCACCTTTTTTATCCAATCTGTGTCCTGCATTTATGCTACAGCCGGTAATACCACCGGTATACCGCCAGTGCAAATAGCATTACCCCTACTTGGTCCGGTGCTAATAGCTCCAGATCACGAGTAGTGGTTGGTTAGTTATTGCCCATTCCCCATTGGGGATGGGGGTGCTATTACAACCGGCGGTAAGTGGACATTTTTACCTTCAGCTTTTTTCGGGAGGTAAAACTCCAATTTACCGCCCAACCCATAATAGGGCCAGCCCTTAAATGCGGCGGCAATAGCGTTACCACTGCAGTTAAGGGCTACCGCCTAACTCATGGTGAGGCACTTTGTAGGGTGTGAAGAGTGTTCTTTTTTTGGAAGTTGTCTTCAGCAATCATTTTCTTTCCTGTAATTGTAAAAGAAAGTTAGTGGGCATATGTGGTCATGGTGAAGTACTTTTAATAAAGGAGGTTGTTGTTTACGAAGGTAGGAAGAGTTGTTGGGGAAAAGAGTTAATAGAGTTGTTTTATGGGTGGTGTACTAAAGTGTGTTAACTATGTTGTTAGAACAATTGGAATATGAGTATTGCTGTGTAGCACATTAGAAGTAACAGGACAAAAATGGATGTGAGAAAAAGGTGCATATCTAGGTTATTGTTGTGCTGCTGATTTTAATAAAAAGAAGTGCTGTGTCTGTGGGGCAATGTATTTATAGTGTGTAGCAGTGTTTTTAAAAAATAGGGAAAACTGTAGGCTTGTGGTAATGCGATGGCAGATTGGTGTTGCAACAGTGTGTAGTATCTTATAGTAGCAATTGTGAATGAAGAGTACTTTATGTCAGGTGAAGTGCTGTATATAGATACGTTGGCGGTATACAGATATGTGTGAGCAGGTGGAGTGTAAGGGATGTAATGAGTGAGGTTGGAAAGTGTGACATTTATATGGAATGAAAAATGGAAAATGCTGACCGTTTAAAAATATTTCTTTTTATTGAAATTGATTTGTAGAACATGTTTAAGTGGCACTTGGTGTGTGGACGTTTAATACGTTGGCAGTACATGCATACTTGCCAACATGATCCATTCTAATATTTAGGTGCATTTCAGGTCTTGTTTGTTTCATTTTTGATATAAATGTCACACTTTCGAATCTTCCAGCCCAGTCTTGTTTTTTTGTTTTTTTGCATTGTGGGCCTTGTAGTCTCAGTTGTATTACAAGTCACAGAATCCAAAGAAAATAACAAGACTTGATAAGCACCTATAGAATGGAATGGGTCATATTGGCCAGTATCTATGTACTGCCAACATATTACACTTCCACCCACCAAGTGCCATTTGAAAATGTTGTACACATCTTTTGAATGTTATTCCTTTCCTTTAGAAACAAGTTACATACAGTGCTGCTATCATTGCACATATGCATTGTTTTAACTTTCATGAAACTGCTCCTAAAAAGAAAACATTTTAAATGCACAGCATTGTAAGTAACTGGCACTTGATGTAAGGAGGTGCTGAATGTTGCAATACATGGGATTTGCTAGAGTGGTTAAAAAAGAGAGCAAGCTTATCGAAAAGCCTATTACAGGGTAAGTGGCATCAACCCTATATATACATTTGTAAAAGAGTTTAAAAAATACTTAATACATTATAAACCTACCTGTACTATGTCTTGTTAGATGCAGATGTTGCTGAATATGCAAATAGAAATCTTGGAGAGTTTCACAGTAGTGTTTGATGCAGGTGGCTGTAAGTAACAGGAGACATGTACTCTAAGAGTTCAAGAGTACATCTAAAGTGTTGAACAGAGATTGCAGGCTTAAATGTAGAGTATTTGGATGTGATTGGTGGATGGAAGCATGACTGTTTGAAAGCTGCCAATGTGGGAGTGTTACAAACATGATGAAAGCAGAAATGGTCGAATGGCTGCCCTCTGCTACGCTATCCGTGGACACAGCGGTAGTCCATGGACACCGCATGCGCCATCTGGGTCTCTTAAAGGGGGCCTGCCATGTGAGGGGGCGCTGTTGCGCACATTGGAAATGGCCGCCTGATCTAGGAGCTCCCGCTCCACCGAGAAATCCTGAGCTAGTTTGTCCGTCCAGCACTGCCTGTTTCAGCTCAGACGATCTGGGGGGCTGGCCCGGCCGCCCGTGGGCGACCAGACGAAATCCTAAAGCTTGTGGGCCAGGGACGCCAGAGATACGGCGCAATTCAGATTGACCGGTGCACGGAGGGACAGAAATCCGGAGGCGAGCTCCAGGGCAGTCTACTACAGAGCCGCGGCGTGGCTGAAACGGCTGGGCCCAAGGTGGGAGGAGCTTGGTGCCGGCTCGGCCCTGAAACTCTTCTGGAGACACGTTACGGCCTCTGGGCTACCGCGGCGTGGACGACTCTCTGGTCTGTACCTACCCGCGGCCCAACCCATCCCCCGTAGTGGTTGCCGCAGTTGCTGAGCCCCAGAGAACTCCTTACGAACCCTACAGTGTGGTGCTGGGCGAGGCATCCAGTGGAGGTCACAGTACACATCCTGAGGAACTCTGTGGTGGTAATACCCGCGCTGTCGACCGGTAAGGAGGCGAGGCTGGGCGTGGGGGAGCCCCCGCCGAGTGCCACATGGTCGGCTGGGGTGGCGACTAAATTGGACCCGCAATCACCCTTGTTGAGGCGGTAGGCTCCAGTCCCCGACGGACGGGTGACTGGGCTGGGTGTGAGCCCCGGAGCTAGCGGTGGCTCGGGACCCCTCCTGGGAAACTGTAAAAGATTCGGGATACAGTATACCGCACCACCTGGAACGCCATTCATCATGGGGGAACCACAGAGGCCGGCAAAAGGCTCCAAGACACCGGGAAAGCTGAGGAAGGGCCCCATGGACGCCTACACGGGTGGCCAGGGTCAGGCCGCATCGGCAGATGCCCACGCGGCCGACACCGAGAACCCTGCTGCTGAATCCAGTGAGAATTTGGACAACCTAACAGCTATAGTCCAAAATGGGTTTCGCTCAATAAACACAAAATTGGATGACATAGTCTCTACCATCGGCTCCTTGAAGGCTAGAGTGGAGAAGGAAAGCCTACGCATAACGGAAACTGAAACCCGCATCAGCACTAATGAACATACTATCTCACACCACAGCCGTGATATCATCCAAATTAAGGAAAGCATGACGAAGCTACAGAACAAGTGCGAGGACCTAGAATCGCGCTCCAGGCACAATAACATTCGTGTCGTGGGCGTAGCGGAATCATTTGGAAAGGGCCAAATGGAGAAACATCTTGAGACACTGCTTAAAACCCTATTCGGACCGGAGGCTTTCTCTGAACAATTTCTGGTGGAACGAGCACATCGTACGCTGGCTCCTGCACCTAAACCAGGCGCGCCACCACGCACTATAATTGCTCGGCTCCTCAACTATAGAAACAGAGACACAATCCTACGAAAAGCGAGAGAGGCGGGCACCCTTTACTATGAGGAAAGTCGTATACATTTCTATCCTGATTTCTCCTCTGGAGTTCAAGCGAGCAGAAGGTCCTATGAACCAGTTAAGAAACTCCTAAGAGAGCACCAGATTCCATATGCTTTAATGTTCCCAGCAAAACTGAGGCTTCAACATGCGGGAAGGGCCCATTTCTTCGAGTCCCCAGCGGAGGCCATGCATTATATTGAAACTTCCATACCCCTTCCTCCCAGAGGGGGCAGACCAGCACAAAACAACAGGCCCAGACCTGTGGAATGAGAAACACTTGTGTGTCGACCCTGGTTGGGCCTGGGGCCCAGATGGGTAACTGATTAAGGTACACCAGGTACTTTGGTTGGTGGAGTTGTTGGACCTGATCGGCGGCCATGTGAAGCAACAAGGCTACCCGTGGAATGTTCCATAAGTTTGATGGGATACATCGTCAAGTTGGGGGTGGTGATGAGGGGGGGGGCAGGTGGGACAGGGTGAAGGGAATGTTGCGTTCAGTTGTTGGATGGACTTATGGTGGCATTTTGTTGAGGATTTTGGCTACCTCCCGGAGCTACCTCTAAATGGAGGGTGGAATGGGACGATCTGTTGGTTGAAAAGTAAAGTTTTGGTCACATTTGGGCTGGCACTGATTGTATGGCATGAATACTGTGAATTCGTCAGATTTGACAATGGCTAATCCTCCATCGCAGTTCCCCGGTAATGGGCTAAAGGTTAAACTGCTGACGTGGAATGTGAGGGGGTTGAATAATCCAGTTAAGATTAGGAAGATCTCCAATTACGTCTCCAGGCATAATCCCCAAATACTTATGTTGCAGGAAACCCATGCACTGGGGACGGGTAATTCTCACATCCTGCCCGGGTGTGGTCCCCTGAGGTTCCACACGGACTACTCAACTTAGTCCAGAGGGGTTCTGACCCTTATTCACCCAGGCCCTGGGTTCCGTGTTGGAGGTCACAAGGTCGATCCCCAGGGGAGATTTGTCATGGTTTGGGGGGAGGTGGCTAACCAACAGCTTCTCCTGGTCAATACATACGGCCCCAGCATCGATGACCCGGCCTTCTACTTGGATATATATCAGATGGTTATATCACTGGATGTTTCGAGTGTCTTGTGCGGGGGGGATTTCAACTTGGCCATTGATCCGGTTCTTGATAGATCCTCTACTGTGGTGAGACCCCCAAGCAGGACAGCACTGAATCTTAGACATGTCATTGCACAGCTCTCACTGGTTGATGCATGGAGGGAGGTCCACCCGGGCAGTAGAAGATACACATTTTATTCCTCGGTACATGATTCCGAGTCCAGGATTGATTACTGGTTGGTCTCCGCGCCCATGACGTCTTGGGTTGAGCGATGTGAAATCCTGCCCCGCACTCTCTCAGACCATTCCCTAGTATTGTTGGAACTACTATTCCGGAACACCCAGCGACCCTTCGGGAGGTGGAGGATGTCTGGTGGAATGTTATGTGACGGGGTAGTGGAGTCACTCCATGCTGAAATTTCGGAGTTCCTGTCCAATAATATCGGATCGGTCGACAGACTCTCGACAGTGTGGGAATCATTCAAGGTTTGGATGAGGGGTTTGTTGATGTCTAGAACTGTGGGTATGTTGAAGGCTGTGAGGTCTGAACTGTCGTCTGTTGAAGGAAAGTTAGATGCACTTGAGAAAACATATTCAAATACGCAAGACAAAACAGTACTAGCTGATATACACACACATTTCCAGGAGTTCGACAAGCATGCACTGAGGGAGGTCCGATATGTGGCGGCCCCGATTCGGGCGCGCAGGTACGGGGAGGGCAACAAGGCTGGCAGGGCGCTCGCCAACCTAATTAAACACGATAAACAACCCACACAGATCACAAGTATACGCACGCAACAGGGGAGGGTTCTTCTTGGGAATGAGGACATTAACGGGGAATTTATGGAATTTTATAAGACGTTATATTCAAACCAAGATAAGAAAACAGCCGCAGAAATCAAGACCTATCTTGAAGCCCTCTCCCTCCCTAGGCTCCCTGACGAAGTGCGCCTGGCAATGGATCAGCCGGTAACGACGGAAGAGATTGGGGAAGCAATCAAGGATCTGTCAACAGGCAGGGCACCGGGGTCGGATGGGTTGGGCACTGAATTTTACAAGGAGTTCCGTGAGGAACACGTGCCGATACTATTAGAAGTGTGGGAGGAGGTGCTCGAATCCGGCAGGTTGCCCTCAACTATGAGAGAGGCCATAATAATGGTACTCCATAAGCCCAGGCGACCACCACGGGACGTTTCGTCCTACAGGCCCTTGTCACTCATCAACACGGATGCTAAAATCTTTGCAAAGGTCCTGGCGAATCGCCTTCTGCCAGCAATCCCAACCCTAGTTCATCCCGACCAGAATGGGTTTGTCCCTACTCGATCTACAGCCCTAAACCTTAGACGACTCTTTGGTATTATGGCACAGATCGACCCCGCGAGGAGCGCAGTGGCCATATCCCTTGATGCTGAAAAAGCGTTTGATTCGGTATCGTGGGTCTATCTCCTTTCGGTGCTTGAGGCATTTGGGGTGTTCGGTGCTTGAGGCATTTGGGGTGGGTCCCACCTTTATACGATACGTAAAACTCCTATATACGGAACCCGGGGCTCGTGTCCTGACCAATAAAGCCATTTCCGAGATGTTCCTCCTGGAGAGGGGTACCAGACAGGGGTGCCCTTTCTCGCCCCTACTATTCGCACTGACCAATGAACCTATGGCGGCCACTGTCCGCCTTAGACACTTAGACAAAGGGATCACAATGAAGGGTTCAACCCAACTAATCTCGCTTTACGCGGATGACACATTGCTATATATCAGGGAGCCTGAGGTAAATATAACACCCATCATGGCAAAGATCCAGGGGTTTGCAGACTATTCTGGGTATACTATAAATATGTCCAAATCGGAAATATTCCCTCTAACACCTACCACCCAATGCCCTACAGACACAGGGGGACTCAAGTGGTCCGAAGACCACATTAGATATCTGGGAATACTGGTCTCCAGGAACAAGCTCACACTCTATGCAGATAACCATGAGGGCTCCCTGCAGGCCTTTGGTACCAAGCTTCAAATTTTGGGACGCTTCCCAATTTCCTTAGCCGGCCGTCTTGCCATTCTTAAAATGGTGGTCCTCCCTAAACTTTTATACTTATTTGTCAATATTCCTATATGGCCGGGCAAGGCCTTCTTCTCCAAGCTCAGAGCCATGCCAGTAACATTTCTCTGGAACGGTAAGACAGCTAGGATTAGCTGGGAGAAAATGACAGAACCCATTCCTCTGGAGGGATAGCGGCTCCCGATTTCGAGCTTTATTATTATGTCTCCCAAGCCCAATTTGCAAAATATTGGTATAATGACGAGAACTGTACACCCCATGCATGGATAGAGGAACATACCACACATCCCACTAATATACAATCAGTTATTTTTGATCCAAAGTATAAAGACACATGTGTATATAATCCGGTTAGCTGTACAGTCAGGGCATGGATGGCTATATTCAGGAGGCTGGGGTTGGAGGTCCCCTACAATCCAGAGGTACCACTTTGGGACTTCCCGGGTTTACCCCCACGCATGACGCTAACATACAGGAGTCCTGGGACCCTAACGGGGAAATGAAGCTGGGTGACATGTTTGTTAATGGTGTTTTTGTGGACCGGGGTCTCTTTCTGAGGGCACTGGGGGTGGACCCCTGAAAACGTTGCAATATTACCGTATGAGGTCTGCATTCCAGAAGAGGTGGCCTCTCTTCCCGGATGAACCCCCACCTCATCCATGTGTGCAGTTAGTAACATCTAAAAATGGCCTGGGGATTTCTAGGTTATACACAGCTGTTCAAGCTCATACCCCACATTGAATGAGATAAAGGAGCAGTGGGAAGCGGATTTACAGGGGCACATTGAAGAAAAGAAATGGGCCAGATATTGTGCGTTATCCAAGAAGGTCTCGCTTAATGCTGGCCTAAGGGTGATCCAATTTAAAATCCTGAACAGGCTACATTATACACCGGCCAAAATTGCAAGGTTTGCACCAGACACCTCTGACGCCTGTCCTAAATGTAAGACTCCTCAAGCTGGATCCTTTCACATCTACTGGGACTGCCCGGGACTGAGGGGATTCTGGAGAGCAGTGGCTGAGCTGCTGGAAGAAATCACTGAGGTGCCCCCGATTTGACTCCTCAGAACTACTTGTTTGGGGACATTGGCAAGCAGTCAGAAAAAATTAGAAGATTATTTAACATTTCATGCGCTATTGCCAAAAAATGTATTTTACAGAAATGGAAAAGTTCTCTTCTGCCCACCATGAACCAATTCCTACAAGAATTGACACATGTCAACGAGTCAGAGGAACAGTTTGTTTTAACCCGACCCTCGGCATGCAGACCTAAGGACATTTGGGGCCCGTTCAGAGTCTACCTTTGTAATATGATTACTGATGCTGACTTGTCGTCATAATATTGTTATGTGAAATGTAACGGATATTTTACTCTTGATGTAACAGTTAAACAGATGTGCTGTGGTGTGACAGCCTATGCGTGACCACTAATAATAATAAAAAAGAGTTTTTAAAGGGGGCCTGCCATGTAATGGGGACCGCGGACAGTCGTGGATGTCCCTGGACATCAGGGGTTCAGACAATCAGGTTTCCTGTGTGTGGTGTACAGGAAGAGAGGGTAACAGGAGTCTTCTTTGGTGAGTGCACTGCAGATGGTTATGGCTATGTCTTTCAGGAAGCAGAGTGTATGGATTCTGGGAGACTCTTGGATCCATTGGCTGAATGTGTATCCTGATAATCTGAGCAATGTGGATTGTCTGAGAATCTTAGATTAGATAAAGTTCAAGTTTCATGATATGCAGTGCAAGGAATGAAGTGGGTGGCATTCCTCCCGCTGTGTGAGAATATGGTTCACTTGAAGCATCCGGATATCTTTGTAGTTCACTGTGGAGGCAATAGTTTGGGCTACGTTACCAGATGTTTATTACAGTTTGCAATGAAGGATACATTTGGAAAGTTGATGGAACTGTTACCACATTAAAAATAAAGATTTCCTGGATATCTCAGAGACAAATGTGGATATGTTCGAATTTATTTTGTTCACAAATTGGGAAAGAAAGGCACAATGTGAACAACATTGTATATGTTTTTTTTGCGGGATGTTGGCATGACATTTTTTCATAATGAACATATCAAATTTGATATTGTCAAACTGTTTAGAAGAGATTGAGTGCATCTGACTGATGTGGGAAATCAGATCTTCTTAAAATGTTAAAAATACATTGAAGCATTTTCTGTGAACACATAAAATATAGATTCAATTATTCGTTAGCAAAATTAGAAGCCCTTTTTGTGAAACTTGGAGAAAAAAAAAATTAAGTTCTGTAGAACATTTTTTAGTTCAGTACATAAAACCAAAAAATCAAAAAATATATATATAAAAGTCAAAAAGAGAAAAAAAGGATATTTTAAGACCCATCATTTTTTAACAAAAACAATTACAATTATTTTTATTCCCCTACCCTCGCATGGAATTTTCCAAATGTCCACAGATTAACGCACTGATGGCGGACTATGCAGCTGCAAAGGGTCCTTTGATGTATTTTTAAGTTCCATTTTTCAACTGTGAGAGTTAGCACCTAAAGGAATCCTTTTATTTATTTTGTGATTTTGTATTCTTTTTGGCTTTTTTTGTTTTTTGCGGGAGTGTCAAGGTAAATGTGAGGGAGGGAAGGGAGTGCATGGAAGGGGCACCAACCACAGAGATGGAGGGTCAGGCATATAGGGGAAGATGTTGGCCAGGCCTTACATTTAAAAAATGTAATGTAGGTTGAAGTGTTCCTCATGCTCCTTGACTGCAGTCTCAAAAGCACTTCAAAATTGCTTCCCCTACAGATTGGTTTGTGGCAGTACAAACATAGTATTGTGACACTCGAAAGGTAAGGTTCTGTATGGCCTGCGAGGCGGCCGCCGGGATCCTCTGCCCCACAGGACTAGACTGTGTGGTGGCAGGAGCAGTGAGAAAGAGGGGGCGGAGGCCGTCAACGTGCTTCTCCCTGAGGAAGGAATTTCCTTTCTCAGAGCATCTGAGTGGTTGGATCTGGTGTGGCGATGCATCGAGGTGGCCCCTTAGGAGTACAGCCTAGGCCTTCTGTGAGTAAGACCCTGCACTCAAGGTATCTCACATTTTCTGCTTGAGCCTTTGGTGCACCCGCAACCGTGGTGAAAAATCGCCACACCCATTACTCACTCCAGGTTCTGAAAGTATGCACTTCCTCTACCTCATCTTGCTCTTCCTCCTGATCCTCTTCTGCATCTCCGCACCTGTTCCCCTCTCTAGGCCCTTCAGGTAGTTGATGTGGTGGTGGTGGTGGCTGGGAGGAGGGATGGCCATGAGTGAAGGCAAAGATGCTGATTTAAATATGCTGCAAAGCAGGTGCTCATTGCTGGTTCTCTCTCCTGGTCTGCCAGATTGAGAATCTCTAAAAGTAATGAGTGGGTCTCTTCAGAGGAACTGTCTACGGACCGTGCAACTGTTTGCGGACTACTTCATTTAAAATAAGCCATGAAAAGTTGTATACAGTTCACAGATTAACAAAGAATCAGTCTAGGAACTCTGCAAGGTTAAACGTTCTACTTGAAACATCCTAGATTGGCTAAAAATGCAGTTTAAACTGTCAGCAGTGACGGATGCTGTTTGTGGACACACCGTTGCCACACGGGTGCAGTCACATGATGACATCCGCGGCGGGCATGGCTGTCCCTGGACAGTCATTGGGCGGGAGGCCGCTGTGCGCATGTGCCTGTGTGTCTGAAAACTAGCACGCATCAACCAGTGAGGAAGCAGCCATGCAAAGTTGAGTAGTGCACAGATTGCTTTGCACCGTAGAAATACACTTTGCACAGGTTCACGAATCAGGGTTTGTGTCGGCAGGGCACAGTCACTTTTCAGCAGTGCAAAGTCACTTTGAACCGTGCAAAACATTCCATGAATCGGGCCACAGTCTTCAAAAGGTGCACAGCCGGCGCATTATCAGAAGGCAACTTTGCAGTCATCAAAGCTGGCCGCATATTCATGTGTGGTGCTGAAACAATATTGCCTGCTTCAGCAACTCTGCAGACAATTCTAAACTCAAAATAACATAAAGGTCTTTATTGCATTCTGCAAACTAATCAGACATTCCAGCGTCTCCCAGGATGTTCCCCCCAATGAGATGGGTGCAAAGTGTCGGCTGAAGTGGAATATTTCCTCCCTAAAAAGACTAGTGATCAGCAGCTCTAATGGGTGATAATATTTCATGAAGAGACTTAATCTATTTCATTGCATTTTTACATTACTTTGTATATTAAATCATTTCCCCGCATGCAGCTGGGCTCTAAGACGAATTTAAAAGACTTTACAGATAAAGATCAATAGCTACTTTGTCATAAATTCATTTCAGTCTTGGAGACCGGCCCGGCGGGTACTTTTGTGTTGCTTTCTGCAGAAGGTACCATTATTTATAATTAAATATGTCTTAAGAGGGGGCAAGGGCTCTCCTTTTGTAGCGAGGGTGTTATGGAGGAGACACAAAGCAACCCCCTCTTAATTAGAAGTGTTGCTTACGTGAGTTTCAATCTATTTTGTGCTTTTACAGTGACTGCAACAGGTACAGACGGGGAAGACAGGGGAGTCTGTCATCTTACCCAAAGGTCCGCTCTCTGCTTTGCTTAATTTATGCATCATCCGAAGCAGGGGTGTTGCCAGCTCTGGAAACGGTCTGGGGCTCCGCTAATGTCGCGACTGGTGGGATTCGGGGCTAGCTATAGCCTTTTGGTTGTCTCCCTTGAGCTTCTATTCGGGGCTACAACCAAAAGACCCGGGGCTATAGCCCCCTCAGCCCCCCTTAGCAACGCCTCTGGTTGACTCTTTTCGAGGTTGGCTTGGCTGGTATTTTACTAGCCTGAAAGCTGTCGAGGTTGGACTGGATAAAACGCGGGAGGGGTGAACCAGACACACACTAGGCCTAGGATTCACTTGGAGTGTTTTCTGCCTAAATGCATCACCCTGGTTACTTTGTTAGTCTGGCAGTCCATTCTTTCAGGAAGGTTAGCTTTGTTTAACTGCACTACTCCTGCTTCCGAAAATCCTTTCACCAAAAATTCCCTAAGAAAGGCACCCTTCACAAACAGTACTTTCGTGGAAGGTGCTTTGAGACCGCGCTGTAAGTCGGTATCTTCTTCACAAACCTGGACCCCTGAAGCTGGGCTCTATGTGCGTTTATCTAAAGTGTGTTTTAAATGAAAAGGTCCCCATTACAAGTTTGGCAGAAATCTGGCTGCGAATCCGTGGAATTACCAATAACTCATGTACAGTTGCCACCACTCGGTCCGGCCGCATTACCACAGCATTGCGAGCGATGGTAAGGCAGTGCAAATCCCCACTCTGGGGGCAAAAGGATATTTACTGGATTTACCGTGAGCGGTAAATCTGAGAGGTAAATCCACCTGCAAAACAAATGGAATTACTGCAACTTTACCACCATACTTGCAGTGATGCTCCTTGGCTCCAGTGCACACTTGTCCATATTTGATCATGTGCTACCTCAGTCCTTTTGCCTACACGTGTTTCGAGTTACAAACTCTTCATCGGGGCGTTTTGAGCTCTCTGTATCATATGAGTTAGTCAATGCTTTTCTGATATACACCGTTGGAATAAACCCTTTGCATTCATTCTTGTTGTTTCGCCTCGTGTTTGGAATTGGCTTTTGTGTCAATGAACTCATTCAGGCTCATTCCGAGGTTGGTGGTAGTCATGGGGCTATTAGCGCCATGACTAGCACCATTACCGATACCGTGTCCACCCTTGTTCAATGGGGACTTACCGGTCTAGTCCGACCTTTGCGGGACCAGTAAGTCCCCATTGAAAATGTCAATCCCCATTCCCATTTGAGCCCCAATAGGGCTCAATGGGAAGGGGAAGGCGGCAATAACGGTACCGTAAATTACGGTACCGTTATTGACCCCGGTATCCCTTTGCGGGTCCTGTCCTTAACACCTGTTAAAACCAGGCGTTATGGGAAGGACCCGCAAAGGGACCTCAGAATAGGGCGCAAAGGGATTACCGGCGCCGGTGTCCTTACCGGTGCCCGGTATCCCTTTGGAGCCCGGGTCGTAATGACCCCCATTGAATCTACAATTGTCCTGGTTTTAATTTTCCTGGGGCCTCATTACGACCCTGGCGTTAACCATGGCGCTATTAGTGCCCTTGTTGATGCCGGTATTTTACCAACTCCGCCATGGTCAATGGTGGAATTACCAACCCATTCCAAGGTTGGTGGGGCGGTAATTCCCCATTCACCATTGGCCCTTCCCCATTCCCATTTTTGCCCCCATAGGGCTCAATGGGAATGGGGAAGGCGGTAATTAAGGTACCGCAAATTGTGGTACCGTAATTACCTCGAAAGTCCCTTAGCGGGTTCCTTCCTTAACAGCTGGTAAAGGGCGGGACCCGCAAAGGGACCTCGTATTAGGCGGTAAGGGATTAACGGCGCCAACACCTTTTACGGCGCCGTTAACCCCTTACCGCCTGGGTCGTAATGAGGCCCCTGGTTTCTTTTGACCAAATGTATTGTAATTTCCTTTTGACCATTGAATGCCCTCCAATTGACTGGCTTTCCTGTTCAATTCTCGCTATGTAATCTGCAGAGCATAATCTCCTCTTGGGTTACCACCCTGCGGTTACAATAGCGATTTCCTGCATTCTGAATGGTTTCCATGCTGCATGGTCACAAACTCTAATGGAGACAGAAATATTGAAAGATTATTCTGCATTTTTTTTACAAATTGACCAGAATCCTGAGAGAATCCCCATCTCTAACCAACTTCGGGGGGGAGGGGCACCACTCGTCCACAATTTCCTGCAGCGTTAGTTCCAGGATGTATTCTTGTCATGTCTGCACACAGCCTGGCGGTAAGCACACAGCCAATGGGTTAACTGCCAAGGTGTAAGAGTTCTCGAAATGAGAAGGCACAAGACCCAATAAGCTGTCTTACAGTATGCGGCGCCCTGGGGAGGGCCATAATGCCACTTTTAGCTCTAAGAATGGCTCTTACGGGAGAAGACACATCAATGACCATGCTAGCTTGGTCCCACTCACCAATACCTACAACAAACCAGACACAGGTCTCCGCCTTGTTGGGCGTTGACATTATATTGGGTCTGTGGTGCAGTGTCTCTCTAAGCTGAGAAAAAGAGGTGCACTTTTCCTAAGCATTCAACATTTCCTAAAAGTGTCTGGGCCTCATTCCGAGTAGGGCGGTAAGGGTTAACGGTCACCGGTAACGAGACCGGTGCCGTTAAACCCTTACCGCCCTACTACGAGTTCCCTTTGCGGGTCCTTCCTTAACGCCTGCTTTTAGCAGGCGTCAAGGACGGGACCCACAAAGGGACTCCGGGGTCAATAACGGTACCGTAATTTACGGTACCGTTAATGCCACCTTTCCCCTTCCCATTGAGCCCTATGGGGGCTCAAATGGGAATGGGGAATGTCCCTGGTGAATGGGGAATTACCAGTCCCTCCGACCTCGGAATGGACTGGTAATTACTCCATTCACCAGGCCGGAGTTTGGACAAGTTCAGAGGCAGCCATGCCGCAAATAGCGGCGTGGTTACCTCCGAACTCGGAATGAGGCCCAGACAGTTTCCACAATTAATATGTGGGAGGAATTGGCCACCTGGAAAAGAATAGAAGCCCTGTTTAAAAAAAAATTAAACAGTTAATAAAATGTTGCAGGTGCTTCCATTTCAGGAAGGGAAATCTGCTGTTCAGGTATCAGTTTCCTAGCCTCCATGCCAAAAGCATAGTGTACACCTGTGCCCAACTGGATAATAGCCTGATCTGCAGGTTCTGCTTTCCACTGTACAAAGTAGGTTCAGAGGGCACAGGTGCCTCCTGACAGCTGCTGTGACAGCCACGTCTCTGTAGCAAAGGCTCATTTAAGATATGCTGCTCTGTTCGAAAAACTATGTAACTATGAGAATGTTATCCTGGTGGCATGTTAAACTATATAGATAAGCAATACCTGAGTTGAGGGTATGATGGCTAGCATATCTGAAAAATATCCAAGCCACATCAGATTGATATCACACAAGTGTCAGCCCTGTGAGACCAACTCAGCTGTGGAAGGGTTTTGTGTATTCCCCCAGCCAGGCAGTCTTGGCTGCTCCCAGCAAGAAGCAGCCCTGGGGGTTGCCACTCTGTGTTCCTTTGTGAGGGCAGGTAACATCTTCCACAGAGAGAAAGGCACTCCACAGGAAGCTGTCATGGGAACAGGAATCAAAGGGCACACCCTTTATAAAAGGACACACCATGGTGGTGCATGCCAAAGGGCCTTCGATACTACTGACAAGTAAAGGGGGGGTGTTAGTGTAGGTAGTGGGAGCTCACACCAGCTGCAGGAAGGTTTCACCATGTTGCTTTCTCTCTGTACCTCTCTACCATCCTGACCCGTCCACTTCCTTCAAAATAAATCACATTGGGTGTGATGTCAGAATGCAATATCAACTTAATCCATGACAAGGGATTGGATACTTAAAACAGGATTCCTTTTGTTCTATCACCTGCAGAGATTTGCCTTTAAATGAAGGGGTCTCTCACTCCTTTGAATCATTTCTGGACTTCAAACCTTTAAGAAGATTTCTTTAGATCCTTTTCAGTTAAGCGTGCTTTCCAAAGTCTTCCGGTTGTGAGGCGATGACAGGCACTCTAAGGCAGAGGTAAGCTCTGTCCCCTAAACATCCCCAGAGCACATTGGGGCTAACCTGTTGCTGGACCAGAAACTGCTTCTCGGTCAGCCACACTTGTACCCAGGATTTCACAGAGCTGAAGGACTACTGCAGATGTGTACCAGCCTCCCCCATGTTTGGGAGCCTGATAAAAGGACTACACTGGCCTCTGGAGAGGGACTCAAAGCTCCTGAGAGCCAAGACAGCCGGGATTCCTGTCCATTCACCATAGAACTGCAGCAAGCTGTGAGTTGAGCCCGCTCAACACCTTTTGAACCAACAGAAACCTCCAGAACTGCCTTTGGCACTCACTGATCTTTTGAACCTCAGTTCTGCCCATTGAAACCAGTCTGCCACTGCATGCATTGTGTCAGCTGAAACACATTGTTGCCCTGGTTTGAACAAAGGAACAATTCTGCACCTGTATTGCCTGAACCATGGCTCAAACCATCAGCCTCGTCATTACCAATCCTGTTGGCGATCAAACAGACTCTCGTTTTCCGTCCTAAGCACATCCTTTGAGCTACGCATCAAACCGACTTGCATCCTGTCATCAGCCCATCCACCACTGAACCTCAACCATCAAACCAAACCTGGTGACCTCCACGATCCACAGCACTCGAGCATCGCTTCAAACTGCAGCTTTCTTCTGTTCGACACTGCATCGACATCCGCTTGCCGCTGGAAATACTGTGACTGCCATTGTTGAACCACTAAGACACTTTAACGGTATTATTGCCTGATAACTGCCCCTGGTCCATTTCTGGCCCTAGAGACTGGCTAGGGTACATTTATCCAAGTATATATCCTTTTTGAACATTGTGGTTTTTATTCCCTTTTCTCCCCCTGCCGCAGTACTCCGAGAACTGCATCTTGCTATCTCGCACATTCTGTGTTATTTCTAGAGGGGTGGGTATCGTAATTTAGCTATTACTGCAGATGGTGTGTTTAATTAAAGTATATATATTATTTTAGAACCTTGATTGGATATTCCTTTATTTTGGACTGTTAGACTTCAAGGTTTGGGTTGGCACTGAACTACATTCACTCACCTCTTGAGAGTGTAGCCTTCCCTCGGCCCACATTACCACAAACGGCAAATAAGGTACGTCTCTTAAGTGTACCTGTTTTACCTTAATGGTTTGGTTCACTCTTGTTTTGTAAACGAGTGAGGACTGGGAAGGCACTTTAGCCTGATCTTTGTACTCCTACCGGGTAGAAGTCAATTCATCTCAGCATGAACTCATATTTTGAGGACCGGGACGAGGAAGAGGGACGAAGCAGTAAAGCTCCAATTGCTTACACTGATGTCTACACTTCCTCAGGACGGTTCTCCACCTGTCTCATCTCCCTGTGGTATTATCCAGAATGTGGTCAGAGGTAACTTGATTGGTAATTCTTAGAAGGAGATTCTAAAGTGGGGTGGATGTATTTGAACCTCCTAGTGGGGGCAATTTTTTGGTAATCTTGCATGAAAGCTAAAGGATGGGAAAAGGCCTCCCTTGGGAGGTGCTGTCGCCACTTATGCTACAGACAGTGATGGGGAAGGATAGGGCTCAGCAGAATACTCATGTGTGAGGCCAGTCCTCTGGACACACTTCTCTCAACATAGAAGAAAGACTACAGTGTACATTTTATTTGCATAAAAAGTTCCGGGATCCCCTCTACCCCGAACACACACAGTCAAACAACCTGTTCTATGGGTAGGTGCCCACTCAGGAGGGTCTGCAACCACGTTTTTGCTCAATGCACCTTTCACAGAGAAGAAATTCTCATTAGAATATCAGTCTTTGTCCCGCCAGGGGCAGTCCAGCACCAAAATGCTAGGCAATTCTCTACACAAGAGTACCAATAGCGTCGCCAGACATGTGCTTCAGCCTTGTTGGGCTGCACCAGTGATGTGAACCTGAGCCTCTCTAAGCGCAGTGAGCAAGGGGTCCACGTCTGGAGGGCCCTGGGTAACTTAGGTTGAAACTCCAAGTCCCTAAACACTTCACCATAGGCCTGGGAGCCGCTCTGCTTAGTTACGAACGCAGTGAAATAACTTGTTCTGTGGGTAGGTTTTGACTCAGCAGGGTCTACAACCATGTTTTAGCTCACTGTACCATCATAGAGAAGAAATATATATTTGCATATCAGTCTGGTCCCACCCACTTGGACAGTCCAGCACTGAAATGCTAGGCAATGCTCCTGGTCGTGGAAGCGCGGGACCCCAGCCCGAAATGAACAAGAAAAAAAAGGGGTTGAATCCAGTTGCAGGAACAAAACGGGACCGGGATTATATGAGGTAAAGAGAGGAGCCCCGGGTTTGTTTTTGGAGCTGGTTGGGGGGCCCTCCTGTTGTTTGTGGAACGGGTAGGGGATTTTTATGTATGTTTTTGGAGCAGGGTGGGGGAGCCCTGGGATTGCACTGGGATTGCTTTTGGATCATGTGGGGGCCTGGGGTTATTTTTTGGAGCAAGTGGGGGAGACACAGGGTTCCTTGTGGAAAGGGTGAGTGATTCTTTTGGAGCAGGGGGAGGAGCCATGGGGTTCTATTTGGAATGGACGGGGGGGCTGGTGCTATGCAGGGTGTGGGGTAGGGAGAGCCCAGGAATTATGAAGGGAGTGTGGCAGGGAGGAGCCGGGTAAGGGGTGCCCTGGGAGGGGACAGCTCATCCATAATGGGCAAGGGGACTTCGGCCCAACTGCCCCATCACCCATTATGGAGGAGCCAAGGTGCCAGCCTAGTGAAACACTGAGCACTCCCTCAGCTGCTTTTTCTAGCTGAGGATAGTTGTCCTAGACTGGCTGAAGTGTCAAAGGGAAATACAGTTTCCCTTTGACGGTTCAGTTCCCCAGCAGCACATGTTCAATGAGCCATGCAAGGCTGGGGGCGTTTTGCTTCCCCAGCCTTGCATAGCTCCTTGGAAATGCTGGCTGGGGCACTGCATGTGTGTATGTGGAAGGGGGTGCCTCCTTGCACATACAGACAGAGCAGGCTGGAGCAGAGCATTTCAGCATCCTCGCTCAAGCCCCTGGAACCAGGAAGCTCTTCCTTCCTGATTTGAAGACCACTGTTTGAAGACCACTGTTGTAGACACTCCTGAGTGGGCACCTTCCCAAAAAACAGGTTATTTGGCCTTTATGTTCACAGTAGAGGGGCTCTCAGACCTCTATGTGTATGTTTAGGAACTTGGGGGTTCACCCTAAGTTACCCAGGGTAATACAGTTGTGTACCCCTTGCTCACTGTGTCTTAAAGAAGCTCAGCTTCACCTCACTGATGAGTCCCAGCCAGGCCGAAACACGTGTCTGGGGTTGCTGTTGGTACTCTTGTTCACAGGAGAATTACCGAGCATTTCTGTGCTGGACTCCCATGTGGGTGGAACAAGACTGATATGCAAAGGGGTATTTCTCCTCTGTGAAAGGTACAGTGAGATAAAACGTGGTTGTCGACCCTCCCAGTGGGCACCTTCCCAGAGAACTGGTTATTTGGCTGTTTGTTCTGGATAGATGGCGTCCCAGACCTCTATTTGTACTTTTTATGTAACGTCAGCACTGCAGATGGCAGGCCTTCTATCATATTTGTAGCAGACACTGAAGCAGGGAAGTTTACGCAACATGTTGCATGTACTATGGGGTACCACCCAAGCCTGGGAGTTACCAACGGAAGCCGAACCCGACCTGTGCAACATCATCTCTGCCAATAGTTCTGAATCCCATGGGGTAAATCCAAAGAGATTTCCAAAATGATCTTTACACAAATTGCCCTTTTATTGCTAGAAGTTCAAGTATGCAAGTGTTGCAAGCTGAAAAGCCGGCACTGGCAGAGTTTCTCACGCCTGGCCTGAGGCCACCTGCCAGTTCTGAACTCGGGTCCCAACCAACCTTCACGGCCTTGCTGCTGACTCTCCCCTGCACACAGTGGGATTCGTCCCTCTCCAAAGCACACATGCTAATTTTAATACCAGAAAATCCAATCCGGCCACAACAGGGGATCTTCCTGTCTGATTTCAAGGCGCGTATCAAGCATTAGACGCGTTTACTGGCGAAGGCCCAACGAGAAGGCAAGGCGAAGGCGACAATAGCACAGCTAATCTCATAATCGGAGGCGTCCAATCAGATTATCCTCACAGACATCAGTTTGTACAAAAACAAGCCCAATTACCTTAAGTGAGCTGAATATTCACAAGCAGGGCGCCGCCATAGCTGGCTGGCTGCAGAACAGGATGCCTTGCAAGTTAAACCCTTCATTGTATGGGCTGGCACAGCGCTCGGCTTCCGGTGAACGCCGCGGAAATGAACGGCTCTTCACACACGTCTGAGTTCTCATTTCATAAGCTTGATTTTCAACCATGATATAAGTATCTATCCAGTGCTCTGGCACTATTTGCGCGGAGCGGTTCCCTCACTCTGTGTGGGTGATACCCCCGGAATTATCATTATTGTATCTATTGAGCGTGGACCTAGCTTTCGAGAAGCCATGGAGCGCTTTACAGAAGTAACAACAGAACAGATATACCGCAGCGGTCGGATACAGAGGGGCACATAAGAGGGGTACAGCTGTACCGGGCGGCGGGGAGGAGAGGGGTGGGTGGTATCTAGCGAGTTAGGTGGCGCGAGGGGTGACATGCTGCTCTAGGTGTTCAGGAGAGACTCCTTGAAAAGGTGGGTCTTGAGTTCTTATATGAATTGTTGGAGCGTAGGGGACTGGTCTGATGCCGATGGGGAGGAGGTTCCATAGTCTTGGGGCGTAGGCAGAAAAGGCTTGTATTCTGGTCTTTTCCTTTTTGCAGTGGGAGATTTCAAGTCTTCCAAAAGTCAAGGTGACTTGTGTAAGGGCTTAGGGCACAAAAATGGCCTGGCACGCCCGGTGGCCAGGATTGGTGCAAAACATTATTCAGTGATTGGATTGATGTTTCTGCTGCCTCTTGTTAGTCCTGACTTTTGGACTTTCAGCTGGGCACTCGGACGCTGGCATGTGAGATACGCTCTTTTGCCCAGTTTGTCGGCTGTCCCTGTCATCCATGAATCCCTGTTTCATCTCTAAATTTTGTCTTGGGCTTGTTTTCGCCATGATCTGTCCATGAGCTCTGGCCCTTTAACAGTGTTATGTACATGGACAGGCAACCAGAGCTGTCCCTTGTCGTATGTGTTCAGCCTTGATATGTTCATACGAGCCCTGAAGACTCATCTTTTTCACGATTGGTTGGCTTAAATTTGCCTCATTCTTCTGTGGGTTATTTTGGTCGCAGTAGATAGGCGGTCCTGTCCTTGGTATTTTTTTTCGTTTGGTGTGTCTTTGTGTTTATGTTGATGTGCGCTCTGATGCATCCGCGTTTGATATTTGGCGCTATACAAATAATAAATAAATTAATACCAATAAATAAATAAATGTTCAGGGTAATTTCACCATGTTTTGTCCATGTTCCATGGACATGGATATTTTGAGCTCATCTGTTTTTTACTGGACAATTATTAACTGAATGTTGGTTTATGTTTGGGAGGAAAATATGTAAAAGTATGTTATTCTCACCTGGGGAGGGTAATCCAACCAATCAGGTGGCTGGAAAAGCGGGCAAAAATACACAATCTCTGCCCGCTGTTCCAGCTACCCTAAGCCCTTCCCGGGTGGTGCTTTTTTTCCAATTTGTTTTTCTAATATGGGCAGGCAACAGGGAGCCTCCCCAGACACCCAAATCGCCTGATTACTCTTTTTTCCCTTTGACCCCAACTTACCTGCAGGACCGGAGCCTTGTACTCCAGTCACCAATCTCCTCCCGTCTGGCCGCCGCCATTGAACTAGAAAAGGGACTAGGTCCCCTTTCAGGTGACGGTGGCCATTTTGGAACATGTTTTCCTTAGCCAACGTCATCTGAAAAGCAAACTAGTCCCTTTTCCTTTTCGGCTGACATTTCTTTAAAAAGAAATTCTCCGATTAGAGATGAGCTTGTGCAGACCTGACCTTCGCTCAGTTTAAAAAAAAAAAGAAAACAATCGGCAACCTGGTAAATCCCGGGGTGCAAACAGATTTCACGCTCCAGCTGGGCAGTGGACATGGGCTTCCGCGGCATGCAGCCTCAGCGCAGCCCGAACTGAGGCCCTCGCTTTGCTCGGGCCTACCAAAGCTTTTGCTAGCGGGCTGACAAAAAACATATCCCCCCCCCCAGCCGAGGTGCGGAAACTAGATTAATACAATTCTAGTCATTGTTTTTCGGCAGTGGTGAATCCAGGACATCAATTCACGGTGGGCCTGGACCTTACACGTAGGCGTAGAGCAGGGGTCTCCATAAAGTAAGGGGGATAGATTTCTTTTCACATGACCTGGCTAAATTCTGACCTTTTTTAGTGCATCAGCGATCTATTGTGAACCTGACCCCATGGAATCAACCCTCTAAATTGGCCTCCATTCACCTAGGTCTCCCTGTGTTCTCTCTCTCTTTTTTCCAGCACTTTGTTTCTTGGTAGTGCCATATAAATCTCTCTCTCTCTGTCTATATATATTAGTTTTAGTTATGGTTAAATTGCTAAACTCACAGAAACTCACTTTCAGCGGCGTATAACTTCGCTCCCTCTGGAGGAATCCTCACCAAACTTTGCAAAAAAGTTTATGGCCGGCACTGAATTTCTTCTCCAAGGTGGGTTAGGTTTCATGCAGGGGGGGCAAAGTTATAGGGGGGTCCCAATTTTTTTTTTCCATAGACGGAATGGGGAAAATATTTGCGCACGGCTACAGCCCGAGCGGCTGGACAGATTTGCACCAAATTTGTGGCAGGAGCGGGGACTTGAGTCAGAAAGCGTGCTTGTGTGTGTTTGGTGGGAATCCGATCAGTACTTTTGTTGCAAACGACTGAAATGTACGTCTCTAAAAATTAATGATATCTGGGTCAGCTCTGCTGACCCATTTTCCTGTTCACTTCTGCAGACCGAAGTCTCATTGGCCTGTGGTACGCCGTGCTGTCGGCGAACATTGGACGCGGCCGGTGGTTGGCTACAGGGGATCATGCTGTGCATCAAAGGGTTTGGGAAATGCTGCCATGGTGTAATGGAGGAGAGTGCGCCGGTGGAAGGGTCTGGAAAATATATTGAACACCTATTGTTGGCAGCAAGAAGGAAGGGAAAGGTTGGGGGAGTGAGAAGTGGTTCATGTGAGATATGTGAATAGGTGGAAGAAGACGGAGAAGTGGCTGCAGTATTTGTGCGTATTGCGCCAAAATCGAGGGTACCTATATGGGCGGCTACTTTGTGTGGTGATTGGGGGCAGCTGTCGTAATGGCCCGATAACTTGTGCCGCAACCTGTTTGCATCAACCTCTTTCCGTGGTGAGTGGTGGCAGGTGATTTTCAGAAGGGGAGTGATTTGCACATGACATACGTTGGGGGGGAGCACAGGTAGCTGCGTTGTGAGAATGGATTGCGGTAGTTGGGCACATGGTGGCATGCATGGGTGCATGAAGGTGCAGTGGGTCTGTTGAAGGGTTAGACTATTCAAGAGCCTAGGTCTTCAGCACACCCACAGCAGCAATGCATGTCTGACTCTGCATTCGGTAGAGGGTGGTGCTTCCATAGTGTGGTGTGTGCAAATAGGTCGGAGTAGGGCCAATTTTGCGAACAGTATGTGGGTAGGTTGGCAGTGACAGAATACTTTGTGAATAGAAGCAGGTATGGCCATAGTATGTGAATGAAAGTGCACAGGGGTGCAGGAGAAAGTGGTTTCTTTGACCATTATGGTAACAGTTCCACTTTTTTGCTGCATAGCTCCATGGCAGTGGACAGGTTGGGTAGGAGTGCTGGTGGCAGTGGTGTGTATGTGGATTGTCGTACTTGGTGACATGGTGACATGCATGGTGGCATTGTGTTGCGGTGGGTGTGTAAAAGGCCTTAACTATTGGGTGCATGGCCGGAGGCCGTAGGCCATATGCCATGCACTGAAGAGCCTAGGGCTTGAGCACACTCACGGCAGTAATTAATTTGTGACTCTGCTGTAGAAGGCCGTAGTCGATAGGTCATGCACTCAAGAGCCTAGGGCTTCAGCACACCCATGGCAGTAATGCATTTGTGACTATGCATCAGATACAAGGTGGTGACTTGCATGGAATGGGTGTGGAGCACTTTTCAGACGCAATAGAGCAGCAGATGTGAGCTGCCATGCGTGTATGTTAGGTGTTGCAGTTGAGGTCACTGTTAGAACATGGTAATGTTTTTCATGTGTGGTTGGAAATGGTGCAGTGGAAAGTCATGCAGTGTGGACACTGGGTGCAGTGTTTGCAAATTGGCAGTATAGGGTATGGTGTAAGTGTAGCTTACATGTGCTTGGATAGTGTGCTCTGTGTACATTGCTTGAAGTAGGGACAATGTTGTGAACAGTTTGTGGGTAGGTTGGCAGTGACACAATACTTTCTGATTGGAAGTGGGTAAGACCATAGTTTGTGAATGAAAGTGTAGGGTTGACAGTGTATGAGGCACAGGGTGGTGATCTTTGGAGAATGGGTGTGGAGCACATTGTAGACATGCGACAGCAGCATGAAAGAGTTGAAAAGTGTTTTATTGTGCGTTCCATGGTTGTGGTGGTAGTTGCAACATGCTACAATATTTGGTCAGTGGTAGGAGATGGTGCAGTGAGAAGGTGTGCAGTGTAGCCACAGGCTGCAGTGTGTATATAATGTGAGTATGGAAGAGGGTATGGTTGAAGTGCAGCTTATATGTGCTTGGTTAGTGTGCTGTGTGTAGGTTTATTGAAGTAGGCCCAATGTTGTGAAGCTGTTGTGCTTAGGTTGCCAGTGACACAAGACTTTGTGAATGACAGTGGGTAGGGGTGGTGCAGGCTGTGGTATGTTTGTGGATTCTATTAATTGTGACACTTTTTCAGGAATGGATGTTCTGTGGTGTGAGAGAGTTGGGTAGAAGTGCCAGTACGTATGTTACGTTTGTGCATAATGTTAGCTGGCCACATGGTTGCATGCATGTATCCATAGTGTTGTGGTGGGTGTGGGCAGGGGCTGCATTGTTGTGTGCATGGCCAAAGGTGTGCCGGGTGCGCCATAGGATCTTTGGTGATGCTGCAATCGTGCATTCGTTAGCAAAGGTTTTTGTTGGAGGGATTTTGGAATCAAACGGAACGTGCACTGACAGTGTTTAACAATGAATATGGAGTGCTGTACAGAAATGATAGTGTGAAATGTAGAGGTTTTGTATGTGATTGCTGCATGCATGCTTGATAATTTGACAGCACCCAATGCGGGAATGCTGCAAAAATGCCACTGCAAAGGGAAGAAGTATTTTGTCTGCTTTACTGGGCTGTGGGCCTCACTGTAGATGGGAAAGCACATGTGGCACTTCTTGCCATTATGAACATGCAGGTCATGGAAATGGAATTGTGGGAAATAGGCAATTAGGTGTTTAGGGTGTGGTTTACAGGAAGGAGCGGTACCATACCTTCCCAATGCTGTGTCGTGAGGTTGGTGGAGATGGAAAGACACACAGTGCTTATTGTGGGTGGTACCTTTGTGTGCCATCTGCACAGGTGTTGTGTGCAAAGAGGCGTTGCTGGTAATTTTGGGTTGCAAGGAGTGGACGCTTTCTGGTGCTGTCAGGGTGACTGCAGTTCCAGCGCGATGGTTCGGCTTTGCAGATATGTGGCCTCTGTCACGAACATAGACTTTGTCGTGGTGCACCTTGGAAGTGTACATTTGGGTTACACGTCATGTGGACCTTTAATCCGTCACCTGAAGAGGTTGCTGAACGCAGTGATCCTGATTCTTCCTATTGCCAAGGTCGTTTTCTCATGCATAACACCAAGAGGCGTATGGGCCCATGCTGGTGCAATTTGTCCCAAGCCAGAGGTCAGAAGGTGTGTTATAAACAGAAGCATGTGTGAATTTATGTAGACTGCTGGCATGTTCTCCACCCACTATGAGATCATGAGGTGGTAAAATATGCAGTGGTTCCCTAAAAATGGCATTTATTTGAGCTCCATTGGCAATGCCATTTTCTTTTACACTGCATGAAACATTGACCAGAATGTGGTAAAATGCATATAAAGAGAAAAAACAAAAAAGGTTGCTTGCACGCATGTAAAAAATAGAAAAGAAAAATAAATCATTATACAACTACGATGAAAGACTCAATCCCCTACCCAATTTGATTTTGCTTCCCTGCCACCCCACGGCCCCGCCCACCATCACGAAAAGGTTGCAGATTCTGCGGTACTTTCAGGATTGCATGTGCCACGTCCTGGGTGGCCATGTGGATGTATGCGGATCGAGAAATCGTGCATATGTTTACTGAAGTTTGCAGCGGAAGTGCTTTGAAATGGCAAGACACTTGTACTGTAAATGTGTAACAGTACATTTGAAGTGTTGTTCCGCAGTGGCAGTATTGGATGATGGCGGCTTCAATGCGATTGATGGATGCGTGTGTGCCTATTTACGCGTAACCCAATGAGGTAGTGCTGCAGAGAAGATAGTGGAAAGGGAAGAAGGACTGTTCCAGTTTTACAGGGGTGTGGCCATCGTGGTACTTTGGGAGGCGCACGTGCCACAATCTGCCCTTCCCACCATGTTGCCCAATTGGCATGGGACTGTGGGGATTGTCCAATCAGGTGATTAGGATGTGCGGCAATAGGAAGAATGATTGCTGCTTCACTCAGGCTCAGCCCTCGCCATACTTGGGGAAGCACACTTGCCATATTGTGTGTTTCTTGTCATGCTGGCCTATGGAAATGGGACTTTAGGGATTGTCCTATCAGGTGCTCAGGTTGTGCGTCACAGGAAAGCACACCAATAGGAAGAAGGACTCCTCTTGCTTCACTGGGGCGCGGACCTTCTAAGCATGCTGGCCAATGGTAATGTGACTGTGGGGATTATTCAATTAGCTTCTTAGATTCCGCTTCACTGGAAGCGACAGTAACATTTTCTTACATTACTTTGTGCACTCAGACTGGCAGAAATGGAGAGACGCAGAGTGCTGTTACTGGGTGATGCCTTTGTGGTACATTTGCACAGGTATGCCCAGGAAAGAGACTAGCATGGCAATTTCAGGTTCGAAGGAGTGGAGGCATTGTGGTGTGCTGCCGATGTCTGCAATTTAGGCGTTCTCCTTGTCCTTTGCAAAGAAGTGGTCACTTTCGCGCCTTTTCATGTTGTTGTGGTAGAGTACGAAGTTCAGCATTTGGGTTACGTGCCTTGTTCATATGTGTTACATCAACTCAAGAGATTGATGAAATCAGTGAAGCGTTTTTTTCCCACTGCAAAAATTCTATTCTCATCTATACCGCCAAGAAGAGGGTGGGACTGTTCTAAGGCAGTTTGTTCATATCCAGAGGGCGGAAGGTGTGTCATCAATGGAAAAATGGCTATTTTTTGTGCAATTCTGGAAAATTCTTCTGCAATAATGACATCATTGATTCTCATAATGCAGACTTATTCCATGACAATGGGATTTCTTTGTCCAACACTGGCAATAGTATGTTGTTGCTCCATCTACAAGATGTGTTGAAGAGCTTACTGTAACAATGTGCGGAGTACAGAAAAAGAAAAATCTGTATAAAAAGTGAAAATCCTTTTCTTATCCAGACCACTAAGAAGAGTATGCGCCTGTTCTAATGTAGTTTGTTCACAACGAGAGGGTGGAAGGTGTATCAGCAATGGAAGCATGTCTACTTTTTTGTGTGATGCTGCAATGTTCTTCTGCAGCAATGACATAATTGATTCTAAAAATGTGGACTTATTCCATGACAATGGCATTTCTTTGTCCAATATTGGCAATGGTATTTTGTTGTTACATCTACAGGATGCAGTGAAGAGCTTACTGTAAGAATGGGCAGAGTGCAGAAAAATTTAAATCTCTATAAAAACCTCAAAAAGAGTGTTTCCTTAAAAGCATCTAAAGAAACAAAACCACAAAAGGCTCTTTTTAGAGCCACCATTACATATGAAATCAAATGTATTCCGCCACGGCCGCAGACAGCATGAAAGGTAAGCAGACACTGCGTTACTTCCGGCATTTCAAGTGCCACATCCGGCCCATTTGCAGAATGGCGCGCATGGAAAGGGTCTGTGGAAACTAAGGGATTGTGCAATAAGGCTTCTAGGTGTGGTGTCAGCAAGAATGTGTTGGAAGTGTAATGTCTGCAAAATAGTCACCTATGAAATATTATAGTACTGTATATAATCTTGCTAGCAGGTAATTGCAATAGCTACTGCAAAGGGTGGGCAGGGACTTGGACATGCATTGCAAACAAAAGCTGTCGACCGCAACTTACTCCCAAAACCCACTGTGTTCCTTTCTTCTTGCCTGTGAACAAAGGGCCACTCTACATATTGCTATGAACAGTACAATACTACAGTGAATGCGTATGCCCAATGTCAAATGTACTAGTCCCAAACAGCCTGTGCAGTGTCTCTGCCATATGTCTGAATGTCTCCCCACCGGTAATGTGTTCTTGCAGATATTGATCTGCAGCATATTGTATGACATGTATTACGCCACAAAACTGCTATTTGTACATCTTCAAATATAGTAATCTGTGCATTGAAGCGAAAGTACCATCACTTGATGGCACGCCATTAGCTGTATCTGTAGCATTCATGGAGATAATTACTTTTTGCCACATAGGAATGATTTTCATCAGGAGACATGCAGTTTCATTAGGCAGAGCAACAAGACAGTTGTTTAGGCAGCTGCACACAGCCACAGTACCTTTGCAACTGGCACTCATAAGCTTTGATATCCTAAGATTTTGTTGTTTACTTAGCTGTGGTTACATTTAACTGTCTGCAACAGCGTTCATATTTTCCAGACTCACTACGGACTGTCATGTGTGCAGTGCAATCTTTTATGCACCTGTACAACCTCAGTGAGCAACTTGCTACGTAACCTCACAGTGCCAAGTGCAGAGACGGTGTGTCAGTTTCACGGGTCATGGAAGAGCAAGCAGCTCATCAATCAAAGCAATGGGCCATTTAACACACCCACTGTACAATGGAGCATCCTGCTCCTTGCTCCCAATGGTCCCCAGGCAGCCAGGCGTGACACAGCCATAAATCGGTAGCTTTGCAACCCGAAATCGGTAGGCGGCAGGACTGTTTGAAATGCTGTAGCCTGTCGCATGAATCGGTAGGGTTGGCGACAGGGGCAGCATTAACAGAAATCAGGGGATGACATCCTGCTCCTTGCTCCCAATGGTCCTCAGGCAGCCAGGCGTGACACAGCCATAAATCGGTAGCTTTGCAACCCGAAATCCGTAGACGGCAGGACTGTTTGAAATGCTGTAGCCTGTCGCATGAATCAGTAGGGTTGGTGACAGGGGCAGCATTAACAGGAATCAGGGGATGACATACGTATACATATAGCTGTGCTACCAACAGACTTCCGGTTCTATGACTAATTGAAAGTGAATGAGAAGATACGGACATTAAGCCAGTACTTTAGTCCCATGGACACTTCCATTGTGATTGGACATGCGCCCGTCAGGTGCACTCTCAGTAGGAAATCTCCATTTTGCTTACTTGCAGGCGTCTCGGGCAGCACTGTGCGCTACATTGTCACAATGCAATTACAGCACCAAAGCAACAACTACACACACACTGACAAACAATTTATATGTACACGTTTAATTTGTAAGAAACATCGCCAGTATTAGGAGAGGGTTGGGGTAGTACTCATTTTTCAATTTTTACGTACAGGTTGTGTATGTTGCTTTTTACAGCGTCTCATTGATTTCATGTGGCTATATGCTGTTGCGGAAGAGGTCCCGCTTCTGATGCATTCCTTCAATGTAAAGTATGTCCTGTTACACACAAACATATGTGTGAAGTGTACATAAAGCAATACATATTAACTACATTCATTTTTAGACTGTGCTGCTTGGCAATGCAGTTACTATCATTACTCATTTAGTGAAGAGGGACTGTCACGACCCTCGCCCAAAACCCCCTCTGGCCAACCCATTGGCCAGGTGGAGTCAGGACTCGGGCCTCTAGAGCCTGGCATCCTCTTCAAAAGCCCTCATGGGGCCATTCCTGGCGCCTGTGGCGCCAGGCTCATACGCCATGAAAAACAATGTGCTTGGGAACTACTTTATTGTGTTTTCAGCCAACATGGAGGCATACACATAGCTTGGTCCCTAAGAACCAAGCTATGCGGTCTAGTGTTTTGGGTGTGGTAGCCTAGGCACTACTTTACCTGGACTATTTTGTTGGGGCTATTTAAACCACACCCGAGCAAGACAACACGCTTCACGTTACTTTGCAGCTTGCAACGTGACGCTCACCGTGTCCAGCTATTCCCTCGAACCTCGGAGAAGCAGAACCTGCAAGGAGACAAAAGGAACATCATTAGCAGCAGCATCTTACCTGCAGTCTTCATCTTTAAACTCTCGCAGCTACTGAGAACAGCTTCCTCGAATCTGCACGCCTCCTGGACAGAACGACCTGAAAGAGGAAGATAGAGGCAACATTAAAGAAAGCAGTAGAGACATTTACAAATTACAAACTGCTCAAAAGGCTTACCTGCCTGGTTGCCTCTCGGCTGACACCACTCCGGACATTCCACTCGCGCTGAAGAACACCGCAACCTACAAGGAAGGAAAACACAGGTTAGCATAGGCAAGACTTTGCAGCGCTGCGCATAGCGCTTACTTACTGCATCATAGCGCTCTTAATGCGCCATCATTTACCAGCGGGGCTCAACCAAGCCAGTTCGCCGCGCTGCAGCTCCACATACCCAAGGGAGAAAAAAGAGACATTTTAAACAAAGAAAGGCATGCAGGATAGCAACAAAACTAAAGAACATCAATAAGACCTACCTGAACAATATCAAACGGGCCGGCGTCAGTGAAGTAACTGGACCGCACTCGCCCTTGAAAGACAATACGCCCCTTCAAAGAAGGCAGGACGGAGAGCATGCCTATTTCTACCACAAGGCAGAATCTTGCCCCGCAGACCACATCAGGGCAAAGCTGAGAAGCATACCAGCGAGTAACCCGGCTGGGTGGCGTCCCTGTGGATACCAGGTGAGCGTAACAGAACGCAAAGCCTACCATAACAAATCCACCTGGGCGCCATGGAGACATCAGAAATGGACCAATTGGCCCAATTACTAGCAGAGCTTCGTGCTGAGGTTCATTCTGCCCGACAAGAGACCAATGCCCTCCGGAGAGACCTAATAGTGACCAGAGAACGCACCGAAAAGATTAGCAGGCGATACTTGCAATCACAGGCAGGACAGACGCCTCTACCTGCAAGCAATCCAACAATGCAAAACCCCACCATACCACCCACTCCGGTACAGATCACGTTACCTGGAACAGTGCCCCGGGAACCACCAGAAAGGTTCTCAGGCGACCCACGGAATTATGCGGCATTCATCAATCAGTGCCACCTTCATTTTCTTCGTAGGCCTGGAGCATTTCCAAACGACCAAGCTTGGGTAGCTTTTGTCTTATCATACCTGAGTGGTAGTGCAGCAGATTGGTCGGTGCCATTGGTAACGCATGACGATCCTCCATTACATGACTTTGGGGGGTTCCAGAGAGAAATGGAAAAACTTTTTGCTCGCCATACCCAGGAGCAAGCAGTAGACAATGATCTCTTGTCCCTCCAACAGGGGAATCAGGACTTGTTAACGTACATTGCTACCTTCAACAGACTGGTTGCCGAAGCTAGGTGGCCAGAAAACAATAGAACCACGTTATTCCATTGAGGTTTACGAGGCGAATATAAGGACGTCTTAGCCCAGGTGGTTGATCCACCCAGAGACTGTGCAGAATTCATAAATCTGGTCGTGCAGCTAGACCACCGGTTGCAGGACCGAAAGGCAGATCGGTCTAAGACGGACCCTTAGACCGTGTATGTTCGACCCAGGGAAAACACACCCTGTGTACCTGAAAATGCTGTAGAACCCATGCAGATTGGAGGGATACGGCCTCCATTAACAAAACAAGAGCGGGACAAAAGAAGACGACAACAGCTCTGTTTGTATTGTGGGAAACCAGGACATTTCCTGAAGGACTGTCCAGTAAAACCCCCAAGAAGAACAGTCGGGGCCACAGAGAAGGATGAAGCTAAGGAATCAGAAAACTATCAAGCTCGACAAACGTAGAGGTCAGTTTGTCGAGTGAGAAGAAAGAGTTGCTGACCTCGCACTTTGCAATACCAGTGATCTTAATTAACCACCAACAGTCGTCAAGAATGCATGCCGTTGAAGCATACATCGATAGTGGAGCATTTGGAAATGATATTGATAAAGGACTGGCAGCAGAGATGGGGCTTCCTTTGTGTTCTAAGCCAACTATGGACAAGGTAACCACCGTGGATGGGACAGAAATCGCTTCCGAACCAGTTACCCAGTGCACAGCCAGGGTAACCTTGCTGTGCCAGGATGGACATCGGGAGTCTATTTCATTCAATCTCATCAAGGCACCTCAGTTCAGGCTAATAGTAGGGATTCCATGGTTGATTGCTCACAATCCTTTGATAGACTGGCGGGCACGTAAATTAACCTTCCGCGGTGACTGCTCCCCTGCCTGCTATTACCAAGAGGAGAAACCTGACGTCTGTATCCTCCTCCCGGAGCGACAGTATCAGCCCTGGGAGCAACTAATACATTGCCAAGTGAATACCATGATTTCCAAAATGTTTTCCGAAAGGACCAAGCCAACACATTGCCGTCGCACAGGCCCTATGACTGTCAGATCGACCTTGTTCCTGGTGTACAAATCCCTTGCGGCAGGATCTACGCTCTCACAGAACCAGAAAACCTTCATTTGAAATCCTATTTAGACCAGTACCTTGCAAACAGATTTTTTCCGTTCTTCAAAGTCCCCTGCAGTCAGTCCTTTCTTCTTCGTACCGAAAAAGTAAGGAGACTTGAGAACCTGTATTGACTACCGCGCATTGAACCAGATCACCGTGAAGAACCGCTACCCCTTGCCACTTATCCCTGAGATGCTAGACCAAGTTAAAGATGGCCAGATTTATACCAAATTGAACCTTCGAGGAGCGTACCACCTGGTCCGAGTCAGAAAAGGAGATGAATGGAAAACCGCCTTCTGTACTAAGTACGGCTTGTTTGAATATCAAGTCATGCCTTTCGGGTTATGCAACGCTCCTGTGGCATTCCGGTATTTCATGAATGACGTCTTAAGGGAGTTAATTGATGTGTGTGCCTTAGTGTACATAGACGACATTTTAGTATACTTAGCCTCGGAACAAGATCATGTAGGCACGTTCGTTCAGTCCTCATCAAGCTCGATCAACATTGCTTGTTTGCAAAGCTTGAAAAATGCTTTTTTCACGTCACCGAAGTAGAATTTCTTGGTTTTATCCTTACTCCAGGAGGCATCAAAATGGACGTGCACAAGGTAGATGCCATTCTGAAATGGCCTTCACCAACGTCTCTGAAAGGGGTACAAAGCATGCTGCGTTTTGCAAACTTCTACCGCCGGTTCATCCCAGGCTTCTCTCAGGTTGTGCACACAATCACAGTACTATTATGAAAAAACAATAAAAAGTTTGCTTGGACCGAAGAAGCAGAAGAAGCCTTTCAGGAACTTAAACGAAGGTTTACCTCCGTTCTAATCCTGCGACATCTTCGTCCTCACCTCCCTTATGTTGTTGAAACTGATGCGTCCAGCCTCACAATGGGGGCTGTCCTTTCACAGAGAGACCCGGAAACCGGCCATCTACATCCTATGGCCTTCTGGTTGAAAAAGTTCTCACCTCCAGAGATTAATTATGCCATAACCGACAAGGAACTCCTGGCTATCAAATCCGCCTTTAAGGCCTGGAGGCACTACCTTCTGGGAGCCAGACACACCATTACAGTCATCACAGACAACCGAAACCTGCAATATCTCAAAACAGCCAAGGCCCATTCCTAGCGCCAATTACGGTGGCCCTTTTCTTCGCCGAATATGATTATGTAATCACATTTCGACCAGGAGTCAGAAACGGAAAGGCGGATGCCTTATCTTTCATGGGCATAGATGAAATAGTATATACAACTCCAGACCCAGTACCTATTATACCTGAATACAAACTCTTGGGTATCACGACAGCCTTAACACAAGCAGATCTATGAAAAGAAATCCAACGGACAAAGAATCCTGATGCCTAACTCACATGGCAAACTCAAGGAGAACAATATACCATCAAGGACCATCTACCCTTTTTTAGGGATCGCCTATATGTACCCAAGAAGGAATTAAAACAGCATATTATTTCAAATTATCACGATTCACTGATCGAAGGGTATCCTGGGATCACCAAAACCCTAGCTAAGGTTAAAGAGAACTTTTGGTGGCCTACCTGGCGTAAGGACATATTTCAGTATATTCAGTCCTGCAGTGTCTGTGCACAAAATAAATCACAGAAACAAAAACCATCTGGTCTCCTACTACCATTGGACATTCCTCCAGTTCCATGGCACACTCTTTCCCTTGACTTCATCACTGATCTACCTCCAAGCCAAGGGTTCAACACCATCCTTGTAGTTGTGGACTTCTTCTCGAAGATGGCCCATTTTATTCCTCTCAAAGGCCTCCCAGATGCAGCCACTTTAGCAAAAGTGTTCCTGGAGGGCGTGGTTAAACTACATGGCTTCCCTTCCGTTCTGGTCCCTGATCGAGGCAGCCAGTTTGCTTCAAACTTCTGGAAAAAATGTTGTGCAATGGCTCAAATCGACGTTCGGCTATCTACCAGTCACCATCCCCAAATGGATGGCCAAACCGAGAGAACTAATCAGACACTCAAGCAATATTTACGGTGCATGCTGCACCACGAACAAAGGAATTGGAAAGACCTACTAAGGATAGCCGAATATGCATATAACAATTCTTTGCATTCAAGCACGGGACAAACGCCCTTCTATACCCTTTATGGCAGACATCCACGTACCTCTGAATTAGACCTTCCAGCCAGCTTGGAAATGCCAGTGGTAAAGACTCTACACACAACCATTACTCAGGCTTTCAAAAGGGCAAAGGAACACCTTATTCATGCCAAAGAAAAACAAAAGAGATTCGCCGAACAACACCGGAAAAAGGCCCCTGATTATCAAGTAGGAGACAAAGTTTGGTTAGCCGCTAAATTTGTACCCATCAAGGGAACCCGTACCTTTCATCCCAGATTCTTAGGACTGTGTACCATTAAGGCAATTATCAACCCAGCAGCCGTGAAACTGGATTTACCACCTAATATACACATCCACCGGTATTCCATGTGTCCCTCCTAAAACCAATGAAACCTGGAACACAAATTGGGACACCACCTAAGCCCATACTTGTTGACGGAGAACCAGAATTTGTAGTCAAAGATATCTTGGGCACTAAATACTCTAGGACCAAGCTATATTATCTCGTTGATTGGAAAGGATTCGGACCACAAGATAGATCCTCGGAGCCCAGTGAGAATATCCACGCACCACGTATAATCGGGAAATTCCATCGGAACTTCCCAACCAAACCTGGGCCAGACAGAAGGAACACCATGGGAGGGGCCTTAGGGGGGAGTGCAGTCACGACCCTCGCCCAAAACCCCCTCTGGAAAACCCATTGGCCAGGTGGAGTCAGGACTCGGGCCTCTAGAGCCTGGCATCCTCTTCAAAAGCCCTCATGGGGCCATTCCTGGCGCCTGTGGTGCCAGGCTCATACTCCATGAAAAACAATGTGCTTGGGAACTACTTTATTGTATTGTCAGGCAACATGGAGGCATACACATAGCTTGGTTCCTAAGAACCAAGCTATGCGGTCTAGTGTTTTGGGTGTGGTAGCCTAGGCACTACTTTACCTGGACTATTTTGTTGGGGCTATTTAAACCACACCCGAGCAAGACAACACGCTTCACGTTACTTTGCAGCTTGCAGCGTGACGCTCACCGTGTCCAGCTATTCCCTCGAACCTCGGCGAAGCAGAACCTGCAAGGAGACAAAAGGAACATCATTAGCAGCAGCATCTTACCTGCAGTCTTCATCTTTAAACTCTCGCAGCTACTGAGAACAGCTTCCTCGAATCTACACGCCTCCCGGACAGAACGACCTGAAAGAGGAAGATAGAGGCAACGTTAAAGAAAGCAGTAGAGACATTTACAAATTACGAACTGCTCAAAAGGCTTACCTGCCTGGTCGCCTCTCGGCTGACACCACTCCGGACATTCCACTCGCGCTGAAGAACACTGCAATCTACAAGGAAGGAAAACACAGGTAGGCATAGGCAAGACTTTGCAGCGCTGCGCATAGCGCTTACTTACCGCATCATAGCGCTCTTAAAGCGCCATCATTTACCAGCGGGGCTCACCCAAGCCAGTTCGCCGCGCTGAAGCTCCACATACCCAAGGGAGAAAAAAAGAGACATTTTAAACAAAGAAAGGCATGCAGGATAGCAACAAAACTAAAGAACAGCAATAAGACCTACCTGAACAATATCAAACAGTCCGGCGTCAGTGAAGTAACTGGACCGCACTCGCCCATGAAAGACAATGCGCCCCTGCAAAGAAGGCAGGACAGAGAGCACACCTAATTCTACCACAAGGCAGAACCTTCCCCGCAGACCACATCACGGCAAAGCTGAGAAGTATACCAGCGAGTTACTCGGCTGGGTGGGGTCCCTGTGGATACCAGGTGAGCGTAACAGGGACATTCTCTTCCAGCTATTCTAGGGCACTTGGCATTGTTGCATAAAAAAACAAATACCATGGTTTACTATTGTGGTACACTGTAGAAATTCTGCAATCATAGGAGAGACTTCAGTGCAGTTACCACGTTGCAGTGACGTTCTGCTCTCAATACTTTGCATTTCTTACTCTGCTATTTCCTTCTTCATTTCCATGTACAGCGGCAGTGTGGTAATATTGTTGGAAGCACATGTCACTTCATGTACTGGTGCATTCCATTATGGCGCATACTCTATGCCTTTGGTCTGTTTGTTTCACAAGTACAGAGTTTGCACACCTAACTCACTTCATTATCCCTGTGATGTACATACATGGTGCTATTTGTACACTTTTATTCACTTGGTGAATGGCAGCAGCATGTAAGAGAACTCATGCTGTTTCCAGCAGTTTGAACGCTAGCCGCGATATGCGCACAGACATACAGTTTGTGGTTACTGTGCTTATCAGTATGGAGACATCAATTTTGTATGCTGGATGGTACATCTAAACAAACTAATGGCCTCCTGGTAAAAACCTATCAAATTCACTGAAAAAACGCTGTTAAAGGGATGTTATGGTTAAGTTGCGCTACTAAAAACCTATCACCTTCACTGAAAAATGTATACTGAAGGAACTTTCTGGATCCACTGCTCTACAAAAACCTATGAAATAACCACCAAAAAACATTGTTAAAAGGACATTATGGTTAAGTTGCGCTAATAAAAACCTATCACCTTCACTGAAAAATGTATACTGAAGGAACTTTCTGGATCCACTGCCCTACCAAAAATCTATCAAATAGACCAACAATAAATGATGTTAAAGGGATGTTATGGTTAAGTTGCACTACTAAAAAACTTATGAAATTCAATGGAAAAAAGTTGCTACAGGGCAGTTATGGTTACAGGTAAAACCGAAACCCCCCAGAAATGTGCCAGTTATGGTAAGGTACACAACCATAACTTGTGCTACCACTGTGCACTGCAAGGTCATGGGTGTTAGTCCTTGCAGTGCACAGTGATAGCGCACTGGTTTATTTGATAGGTTTTTAGTAGGGAAATGGATCCAGAAAGTTCCTTCAGTATAACTTTTTCAGTGAAGGTGATAGGTTTTTAGTAGCACAACTTAACCATAACGCCCCTTTAATAATGTTTTTTATTGGTTTATTTGATAGGTTTTTAGTAGGGCAGTGGACCCAGTAAGTTCCTTCAGTACAGATTTTTCAGTGAAAGGTGATAGGTTTTTAGTAGCGCAACTTAACCATAACATCCCTTTAACACAGTTTTTCACTGAATATATATATTTATATATATATATTGAAGGCACACCCCTGAATGCTCATACCAGAGAGAATACAACCCTCTAGGGAAGAAAGGCCCACGTCAGTCTTGTAAGGGTACCAAGTTTAATCTCACATGAAGATGCGAGCAACAGCAAAGACCTCTGCTGCTATGAAGCTTCTGCAAAAGAGAGGTACAAGCAGAAACTTTTTAAGGTACACAGATTCATAATGACGTGACAACATACAGTACAAATCTGTGCAGCTGATTGGATGGACCCTAAACAGGTGCTGCATTTATACAGATGGGGTGGCAGTTTATTGGTCCCAGTCCAGTCTGTCTGTCTTCCATCACGTGGGTGCTGCGGGGGTCATCTTCTTCTCTTGTTCAAGGTCAGAAAACAAATTAATTATACTCCTAATATACAGCTTCTTTATCACTCCTACAGTGCACTTGGCAGACCTTAACATGGACACACAGGAGGTTCCAGGGCACTCTAAACATCACAAACACATTTCGCTCACTCCCTCTGCTCCATCTGACCCCAAAGGTCTCCACCCTCATTTTGAACTATAATTTATCCCTCCCAGCACCTCACAATACAAATCACACGACTGTCGCTTCAACGATACACCCTGTCCATCCTCTTTGAACATTTTAGGACTTGTTTCTTTGGGGTTGGTGGTCAAAGGGCACCTTGTGTCATGGAATTCGGGGATCTTATGGTTAGTCAGTTATATGGGCTATAACTCGTGGTCACTCTGGAATGGGCCGAGTCATGCTTTGGCAAAAGTGAGATAACATGCACACCAGGCGCCGGCCTCTGATCACAGCCTTGTAGGGAACATTTCTCTTGGGTGAAAGGCATATCTTTTAAACATTTTCAAGAACAATTAATAAACAGTGTGGTGGAGGGGGGTGCAAACTGTCCTCATGGGAGCTTGGGCATGATTGGAGATTTCTGTGGCCTTGTGGATTAGGGCCTACTGCATGTAATGCCGCTTTCACTGTGCAAGTCTTCTCTTCTACCTATGATTATTAATATCTGCGCAACATAGCAATGCCACCACCAGCTTGGGCCACACCATATGATTACACGATGATTGGTTATATTAGCATGGGGTCTTGCTGGATTGGAAGATGTCCCTCTCACTGTCCCCCCTCCCCACTGGCTTGTCAAAGGGCCTCAAATGCATCTCGCCTTACTTTAAAGCACCAAGGGGGGCGGGTCTGCCCCTTCCCAACATTCCGCCTTCATTACGTCTACAGTAACAAATTCTGTATTAGTCATGCGCTCCCACTCCCCAGTTTCTACATCCACATATGATGTATTCCTTTTTACTGGCACTCACGCCCTGCCTACTGATCGCAAACTCTCCCCTATGTGTGTACTCTTCAGGTGAACAAGTTATGTAAATACAACCTCCCTCCCCCAGCAGGTTCAACCAAACCTCTGTGTAATTTTCTGGGTCAAGGAACTGATCATGTGGTGGAGAGGACAAACTTCATCTTCATACGGGATGGGGAAAATTAAATACTTTGAGCCACCATGTGGGACATTGGTATGTACTTCAATGTTTTTGTTTTGCAGGGTGCTTTTGAAACCCCAATTGATACCATCATTCTTGCGCTATCAGGTGCCACACTGGCACAGCATTGAAGAACCAGCTGACACGTGCAGAAAAAGACAAGGATGAACACAATGATGGGCATTAACATCTTCACGAATGCGCCTAGCCATGATGGGGCCCAATCAAATGTCTTGTTCAGTCAGTCACTGTCCCAAATTCCTCCATGCTTCTTCATATGAACACTCAAGCCATGGACAGCTGCATTGGTGTGGGATAACAATGCATTTCCTCCACCTTCTGGAGATACAAATGTACAACAAGAATCGCAAAATATTTTGCAAACCCTGCGCTCCATTACTGTTAACATGTCCAGCATGTAGCGATTCTGCATGATCATATGTCTTAACGCTCGCAGCTCAACTTGATCACATTGAACCCATTCTCTGTGTCATTTGGGACCTGAACCAGTTCCCACCTGACAATTTGCAGACATTCGGCATTGGCTACCGTCTGCACTCCCGGCAACAGTAAAGAGGCGAAAAATGACTCTGCTGAACAAAAAAGTCTGTGTTCTTCTCGTATTTCAGCAAGCAATGTGGAAGAGTCTCTAGAAATGTAATTCAATCTTTTCATCCTCTGCGGTTGCCGGAACTGTCCTTTCCGTAGCTGGATATCAGGCTCTTGCGTGGGCACCGAGCTATTAACTTCATTCTGCACTGTGGGAAAAATTTTTGGCCCCTCTGCAGGCAGCACTATCCCTTCAGGTGTTCTTCTGGGATTACTAATAGCGCTAACTGCATTGTGGCCAGCGAACAACAGCCCCTCCATGATGCTGGGAGGTGCAAGTAAGCTTGTTGACCACAGATCCAGTGTAATCCATCAGCTCTGCCTCTCCTTTTTTCATGTCTGTGATCAAGAGAGTTTTATTACAAGTAAACGAAGTTGGCAAACAAGGACGGCGAGACTCAGTGCAAGGACCTGAATTATAAGGAGTGGTGTGAGGAGAGCTGCGGCTGAGTGTGGGTGTGGGAACTTGCCAAGTCCTCCACCAATAAGACAGAACCAAGTTGATTTTACAGACACACTGCGCACACACAATAGAAATTGCAGTTGGTATATGTTTATTTCCCAATGGGGGGCTGGGAAGCTCGCAAGTCACGTGCAGCCCGGGCGAAAGCTCCACTCGGAATGCTGAGTCACTCTGAGGGCGTCACGTCAGGACTGCAATGAGGTATAATTGTGGTGCCCTCAGAGTGACTCAGCATTCCGAGTGGAGCTTTCCCCAGGGCTGCACGTGACTTGCGACTTCCCAGCCCCCCAGGACATCTCCTCCAGGCAAGGCAAGGCGAACAAACTTTTTTCCTCACACGAGAGAGACCGAATTCTCTATTTAGAGGATCCGATGGGGCCCTCCATAGATGTGATTGGACCCCTACCAGAGTGACTGTGGCAATAATTAACCACAGCACGAACGTCATACTCATACAGCACCCCATCCTGAAGAAGGCGTGCAAAAGATGAGGCATAGCAAGCCCACATAGACGGCTGAAACACCCCGGTGTAGTCGCACTTTTCAAAATCACAGTGTATCAGCGCTGTTCTCCATAAGAACTTTTGTTACTGATTGTGTTGTTTTTTGTCACAAATATTCATCTGTTTTTCCGTACAATACTGTCCTTTTAGGTATTGGCAGTCAAGGACTCATACCTTTTTCTTCACACAAACAACTGTATTGCCCAATGTGTATATCTTTGTGTTGTTGTTTTTTCTTCATATGACCAGCTGAATATCCATTGATGTTATGTTTTTGAGTACCTAATTTATGTTGATTCATGCAACTTTATATAAAATCAAGAATTTTCCATAACTGGGCATGGAAAATTGATTTCTTTATGTATGTGCATAGGTTGACAGGGTAAAGGAGAGTGCTCGAGCAGATTTCTCAAACTAACCAACTGTATCCTTTGTTCCGAGGTAGTGTTGTCAATATTCCCTGAATTCCTCTCCTAACACCACTGCACTCCTATGTGCATCAGAAACCCTTCTTACATGGGATATGGGGGTATGCACATGCCGGCCAGTAGCCACATTGTGAGGTGACAGATGATGGTCTTTACTTGGCTGCGTGCATAAACTAAAAAGGGCCAGGGGCAGACAATACACCCCATTTTTCTTTAAAGTGGCGCACAATTTATATAACTTGCTCTTAACAAGGCCATGTATTCTCTCCACAATGCCATTGCCCTGTGACTGATAAATCGAACACATCTGATCCTTCTCCCTCTCAGGCACCCTTTCTTGTAGTTCGATAACAAGGGAGATGGGCAATGCGGTGTAAGGCACTGGAAGCTCGTCTGGCGATGTGGCAGTCACATCATACTCAGTATATATTTCATTTGACTGATATTCTGCCATTTTGGCTGCTGAATCGGTGGCTGCATTCCCCCATGAGATTAGTCTGTCCCTTAAGTATGGGCGGCACACTTGACGACTGCTACAACAGAAGGCTGTGATAACGCTTCTATCAGTATCTCTAACAGCACTGCATGCTGCACTGGGGATCCATCCGCCGTCTGAAACCCCATCCTCTTCCAATGGGAGAGACTGCATGTACCGTTGTTTTAAAGTATGCCAAGTCAGAATATAGCATCGCATTGCAACCTTGCGATGCTCTGAGTGCTTTGATGAGCACCAGAAGTTCTGTCGCTTGTGCAGAATATAGTGTGTAGGCAACCTTTTCATTACCACCGTCTTGTACTCCATTCCCTCAAATCGTAGCGCTACTGTCCTTGTCCGTCTCTGTCGATCCTCCTGATCAATTGAGGACGACCCATCAACGAAAAGTACCTCACCCTCTGTCAATGCACAATCCTTTGATTTGGTGTTATCAACTTCCTCCCCCTCATATTTGGCGCAATCGTGCGCCATCAAGTCCTCTGTAGTGGGTATGTCTCTTAAAAAGGTGGCAGGATTCACTGTCTTACACCTAAGCACATGAATATGGTATTTTGAGATGATAACCTCATATGTCGATGACCTTTGTGTAGTCAGGGTAGATTCTGACCTTTCTAGAATGGCAAACAAAGAAGGTGCCACTTAAAACTTTACTGAACACCCCATTACGATCGTAGAAATGGTCTCATTAGCAAAGGTAGCAGCTGCTAATGCTTGTTCACATGTGAACTGCCCTTGAATCACTGCATCCAGACTACCACTATAATAGGCCAATGGCTTGTGGCACATAGTGCTTTTTTGTGTCAAGACAGCTGTCATATGCTGACCATCAGAAGGCGAAAACAAATAGAATTCCTGTGTTTATTCCAGGGTGGCCAGTACGGGTGCCGAACTAATGACTTATTTTAAGTCATCAAACAGTTGGATCATCTCTGCTGTCCACTGTAACGTGTGGTCCTTTGTTTTTTGTGCTTCCCTCAGGACCTCTAAAAGTGGCCTTGAGTATGCTGCATAATCCAGAATCCAGGCCCTGCAGTAGTTACACATGCCCAGAAACTTCTGCATCCCTTTATCTGAAGTGGGTCTGTGGCTGGCACGTACAGACGCTACCCTGTCGGGTAGTATCCTTCTCCCATTCACCGATATGAACAGCCCAGGACAGATTACTTCCTGCCGACAATATTGTAATTTAACCTTATCGTAGGTGTTACATCTTTCAATAACCCTACATCATGTGGATTTGTAGTCCACAACTGTGAGGGCACATGCTGTAAATCTTCATCGAAAAATGTGGATGGAGTTACTACTGCCATTAAAGAACACTACACTCTACGATACTGTATCATTAAGTCACATGGGATGCAAATCTACAGTATTATTTCTGTCTCCTTGTTGTAATTCGTGAAAAGATCATCATCCATTACCTCCTTTAACTGCACTGTTGGGTCTACACAGAGCACTGTGTGCCACTCACACCCATCCTTATCCATACCTGACAGGGCAATCCTTCTGTCTAAAACCAACAACCGCTGCAGGTCCAGCGATAATATTGTTCCTGCCCCCACCTCGGGCGATACAGCTGGGTGAAAAATAAATTCAGTGGGTACTCTCCAGCATTGCTTGGCAATCTGGGGCACTGCTTTCACAAGCACATTAACCATAGATAAACATGTCCAGGTCTACAGCATTCCCGTGGACTACCACCTCCATTGTCATTATGTATATTATTAACATCGCCCTTATAGCGCACATCACAGGCATGGAACAGACTACTTCACGATCTGTGAAGGATATAGTCATGTTTAACTTACTGAGTAGGTACCTCCCCAGTAAATTAACTGGGGAACTTTCGCAATATAGGAAGGGCGCCCGTACAATCTTCCCTCCTACCTTTGCATCCAATTCTTCAGTGTATGGAACCTTGGAAATAGCCCCAGAGAATGACTGTGCATCAAGATATTTTTCCAGATAGTGGAAAATGTCCTTCCATGATACATGATTTAGTTTCACCAGAGTCCACCATAAATATGATTTGCTTTTTTCCTAACTTCACCAACGTTTCCTCTTCCAGGTGGATAGTCGTCGACAGGACAGTACACAGGAGTGCTCTCTCTCACGTATCTCGGGATACGTACTTGTTCCAGAGGAGGAGAATGTGCTACTTCCAACTACTGCTGCTCCCCCAAAGGCTAGCAGCAATCCCACCTGGCACCCTGATTACTGGGGCAACACTGCACTGCTGTTAATGCGGCTGGTGCCACACATTGTGTGTCCGGTGTTTGGGGTTACTGGTTATAAGTTTGTTATTGCCCCGTGGGTACTCCTGGTTCTGGTACACTTGACCCTGTTGCTAGTACCCTAATCCTTGAGGTACTTGGGTCCCTTACTCTGTTGCTGCGTCCCCTAATTATACCCCACTGCAGACCTGCTCCTGCACTCCTTTGGGAAATGCCCCCACCTTTGAACAATTCCAACATTGAGACTGTTCAAACCCACCTCCGCTGGGTCCAAACCCTCCTCCTCTTGCTCCTCGAAATCCCTGTCTCCCCTGCTGCGGCCCTCCTTGCTGCCACTGTGGGCCAGAGTACTGTTGCCCCCTCTGCACTCTCCTTGTCCTCGTTCCACCCAGAGTGCCTCAATAGTGGCACTCACAACTTGCTGGGTATTCTCTGTTCCTTCCACCTCTACTGGCATTGGCACAGGCACCTGAACCGCCACCTTTGCCAATTCTTTCACCACCAACTTCTGTTCATCTTCCTGATGCCGTTGCGCTGTATATCTCTGCTGCTCCTTAATCCTTTTACAATGATGCACAATTATACTCTGTATTTCCGGCCATCCCTTTGGCTCAATACCCCCAATCTTATCCAGTGCCTTCTGCACTTCCTTTGGCAAACCCCTCTTTACAATAAAATAGGATAATGGTATTGATTGGTCCCACGGCCCTCCTGTCTCGGCTCACCACTTCTCTTGCTTTTTAAGAATAAATCTAGCTCGGTCCTCATCATCCCTCATGGTATACTGCATCAAAGACTGCAAATCGGGAGTGTCTGGGAAGGCCCTAGTAAGTGTGTCCCATACCATTGGCCGAGCTCCATTAAAGATGCTCCATCATGTGTGCCATCCCCAGGGTTACTCCTGGGTTTCCAGCCTTAACCCACACCTCCCCAGCCTGATCCCCAATTACGGCAACCAATAGGCTCTTAAGATCCACTATTGCTAGGGGTACCCATGCCGTTTGTTTTTCAAATTTGTATATCCACTTGCATGCCCCTGCTTTAAGCTGTGGGAGGGCCTTGATTAAATTATTTATATCCATTTGGGGCCAGGGTACATACTATTTCCTCCCGTCACCCTTATATATGAGGGGCTTCAGTAGTTTTGCTCTACTTCCCACACCCTTCTTTACAACTCCTCTGCTCTTTACTAATGTCATCCAGCCGGCCCTGTTCGTCAACCTGCCCCCTGCCCATATAACTTCTGCTTGTGGGGTATTTTCATCCGCCTCTTCACTCCTCCCTTCTTCTTCACTCAGATCTTCTCTGAATGTACCCACATCCCCTTCCTCTACATTCTCTCCCACCACCGTATTCTCCTCTCACAGGATAATCCACCCACCCGTACTCCTATCTTTTTTGACACCTACACATTTTATACCCTCAGTATGCATCTCAAGCAATACATCCCCTTACATCCACTCCCCCGATCCTTCTCTCAATACACTTATATCCCTTCTTGTTCCTGCGGATGTCTGTAGCCTTTTATGATTCTGCTAGTAATCCTGTCAGTCTATACTCGAACTCCCTAGACCTGTATGCCTTTAATGTCAGTACTTCAAGCGGGTGGGCGTACGGAGGTGGGGGAGTGGTAGCCTGTAGTGTTGCTGACATTTCGGGGGACTCTACCTCAGCATAAGGGGTCCCTATCACAGCAGGTACTTAACTGGGATTAGTCTATCCTTCTGCGGGATATGTTATTAAGGGATATAATCCCCTACCCCCACTGGCACTCCCACCTTCTCCCTCTCCCTTTCTGCACTTCCCATCTCACTGTCTCTGCGCCTCCACTATATTCCCTTAATCCTCTCTCTCTTGGTAAATACACCAAAGATTGAGGATACCTTTTCTCTTCTGCTTCTCCTTATATTTTGCTACTAAAATAATGGACATGTGTTCCAAGATGCTCTTGTTGTGATAACCCTGCCCTGGCCATGGGCAGGGAATTGCCCCTCCTCTTGTCTCCACAATCCACTGTTTATGATATTTCTCAATCCTGTCATGATACAGTGGCAGGTACTTGTACATGTGCTCTTTTGGTGATCCTCTCCCCATGCTAGTGATGTCTATTTCTTACTGACCCTGGAAAAATTCCTCTAATGCGCCATGCACGCTGACGCTTGCTTGTAACAACAAAAACAAGAGAATCAACTGCCACACTTCTCTCTCACCCTTCCATATGCACACGCACCACTCCCGGAAATTGGGCAGCACCACACTGTGGTGCACACAATTACCACCCCTCCTAGGGCCTGTTATTTCACCCAAAAAACACAACTACCAAAACTTAGACCAACACACCACACTGACAACGACTACTTCTTCCAGGCCTACTACTTATATGAGCTCTCTACTTTCTATTCCCATATACCTCCTTTAAATATTATTTTGCCTCATCGTATCACCTTCCCTACCCTTCCGAAGATGGGATCTCTGCCTTATCTTATAATGCCTTCCTTATAATGCCTTACCTTATAATACTTTATCATACCACTCAATCACTAATGCAAATTTTACCAACAATAACACTAACCTCATCCACGTCACATCAATGACTTAATTCTCCATATTTTCACACCTTTCACACTTCCCCACGCACATGTCCTCTACTTGACATCTCCTACAAGAGTCTACTCACATGTGAGTGCTCAGCTGAACTCCTCCATCACGGGGTTCCAACACCGGCCTGCACTCTACTCGGAGCCGTGCCCCACTTCAAAGAGCAAAGAGGACTTTTCTTAAATGGCTCCTGCTAAACCACTTGGAGCATGTGTTTTTCGGGGGCCGGTCGCTGTAGGTGGATGTAGCTCCTTCTGGAGAAGTGACCTGGAAGCTTCCCCAGATACGGGGGTGCCTGCATCATGTCGGGGTCACCAATTGAAGGCACGCCCCTGAAAACTCACACCAGAGAGAATACAACCTGCTAGGGAAGAAAGGCCCAAGTCGATCTTGTAAGGATAAAAAGTTTAATCTCACACTCAGATGAGAGCAACAGCAAAGAACTCTTCTGTTAAGAACGTTCTGCCAAAGAGAGATACTAGCAGTAGCTGTTAAAGGTACACAGCGTCATAGTGATGCAACAACATGCAGTAAAAAACCTGCGCGACTGATTGAATGGACCCTATACAGGTGCTGCCTTTATCCTTATCATATGGCAGTTTATTGGTCTCAGCCCAGTCCGTCCATCTTACATCACATGGGTGCTATCGGGCTCATCTTCTTCTCATGTTGAATGTCAAAAACAAATTATACTCCTACTATACAGCTTGTTTATCACTCATGCTGTACACTTGATAGACCTTAAGACGGACACACAGAAGGTTCCAAGGCACTCTAGCCTTCACACACACATTTCACTCACTCCTTCCGCGCCATTCAGCTCCAAGGTCCCTGCCCTCGTTTTAAACTATAATTTATCTCTCCCAGCACCTCACCATACAAATCACATGATTGTTGCATCAATGATACACCCTGTCCGTCCTCTTGGAACATTTCAGGGCTTGTTACTTTAGGGTTGGTGGTCAAAGGGCACCTGGTGCCATGGAATTCAGGGATCTTAGGGTTTAGTCAGTTATATGGGCTATACCTCGTGGTCATTCGGGAATGGGACGAATCATGCTTTGGCCAAAGTGAGATAATATGCACACCAGGTGCCGGCCTCTGATCGCGGCCTTGTAGGGCATATTCCTCTTGGGTGAAAAACACAATTTGCAACACTTTTAACAACAATGAATAAACAATGTGGCGGGTGGGGGTGCAAATGGTCTGCATGGGAGGTTGGGCATGTCTGGAGATTTCGGTGGCCTTGTGAATTTAGACCTACTGCATGTAATGCCGCATATACCATGCAAGCCTTCTCTTCTACCTATGATTATTAAAACCTATGCAACATAACAATGCTTCCTCCACTTGGGCCACACTGTATGAATACACTATAATTGGTTATATTAGCATGGGGTGCTGCCGGAGGGGAAGACATCCCTCTCACTGTTCCCTCTACCCCCTGGCTCGTCAGAGTGCCACGAATGCATCTCGCCTTACTTTAAAGCAACTAGTGTGGTGGGGGCTGCCCACTTCCCAACAATATTTTGTGTGTATTGTAGCCTATAGTTAAGGTGATACCTATGAGTCACAGAAAATGTTACTGCTAATAACTTTTGACTTGCCAGAGGAATGTTGCTGCAATTTTCCAACACACGGTTTGTCACAGCCCTCCCACCCCCAGTCTAAAGATGTTGGGAAAGATTTGTTTAAAAGTGAAAAAGTATTTAAGAAAGCAAAACACTCTGGTTTTGGCCTACTTCGATTCATTTTCCCATAGAAAAATAATTAATCACATTTTGGGAAGACCGAAGAGCAAACACTGCCGAGTGGATTTGGACTAAATAAGAAGCAACTCTGGCACGAAGCGTCCATTTCTGGGACCGGTTTGGGGTGAATCCAGTTACAGTTTAGATGTTTTAGACTTATCAGTGGAATCTCGCGAGTTTACTGTAGTAATAACGGAAGATGCACTCGAACAAGAAAATGTGGCACAGGTAATGCAGTGGAGGGGAGTAGAGGGAGCAGGGAAAGAGGAGTGTGCACATGGGGAGTGCGTGTGAGGACGGAGAAGTGATTTTCATTTTGAAGCATTTTATTAGGGGAATACTGGGATACTACCACCAGAATAGGGAGATGCAGAAATCACACTAGTAGGCAAGGGGGAATGGGTCTTTGGGAAGAAATTATTGGTGTAACATGTCCACTGGCCATGGCCAAAAGCCATGGCTACTGAGCCCCAAAGAAACCTATAACTACAACATGTTCAGGGGCCACGGCCGAATGCCATGGGTAGTGGCCCCAAAAAAACCTATTAGTGCAAAATGTACAGGGGCCACGGCCGAATGATGTGGCTAGTGGGCCCCAGAGAAATCTATTACTGCAACATGTACAGGGGCCACGGCCGAATGCCCTGGCTAGTGGCCCCAAACAAACCTATTAGTGCAAAATGTACAGGGGCCACGGCTGAATGACGTGGCTAGTGGGCCCCAAAGAAACCTTTTAGTGTAAAATGTACAATGGCCATGGATGAAGAACCTGGCTAGTGGGCCTCAAATAAGCCTATTGGTTCAACAGATACAGTGGCCATGGCAGAAGGCCGTAGCCACTAGCTATCGCTGAAGACCATGGCTAGTGGGCCCCAAAGAAACCTATTGATACATGGGCCCCAAAGAAATGGATTGGTGCAACACGTACAGTGGGTTACCAATAGCACATTTTGTGAAATAAAATCTTTTTTTGAAGTGATGTTAAGATGCCACTTTTATTCAACAAGAACCCTTAAATTCGGCAGGTGTTAGAAGAAACATTACGATGAGGCCCTCATTGTGTGGCCCCTAAGCACACTGATGACATCATAAATGACATAACTGATGACATCACACATGACATCACTTAGGACATGTCAGATACCAGCAGTGTTGACATCATATGAGAAATTGGATAGGTCAGCACCTATGACTTCCTCAATGAACGTATAGGTACGTTCCAGCCATGGGGAAACATATGCGACTGTGTTTGAAGATATAGAACAGATGCAATATACCCTGTCTTTTACGAAAGTCCGAAAACATTTGTCAATCACTGCAAATATTGGTAGGATAACTGAAGAAACGTGCTCTTGCAAATAACAATCTACAACTGTTGAAGCAATATAGTTGGATTCTGCAACCATTGGATCGCCAGCAGTTTTACATGGCATCTTCTTCAAGCCCTTCCTAGAATAGGCAACTGTGGGGGTTCAGAGGAGTCGTAGCCTAATACATGCAGCAAAATGCCAGCTTCAAACCCGGTCACTAAAATGATGACTTTTGTCTGTCCAGTACATTAGCTACTTTACTCCTGATAACCATGCGTGCTCACAACAAGAAAGAGTTGTTCACTATTGTTGACCCTTGGAGGCTGCATGCCCTATCCTTTACCATTAGACATGGCCAATGCCGGTCTTTTGATGTGTTTTACTGACTGAATGTATCTGTACCATCCTTTACCATTAGACATGGACATGGCATATCATTTGATGTGCTTTACTGACAGTAATATATACTTTACCATCCTTTGCCATTAGATATGGACATGGCCTGCCTTTTGATGTGTTTTACTAAAAGTAATGTATAATTTAGCATCCTGGACAAGACCTACCATTTGATGTGTTATAGTGACAGCAATGTACCTTTCACATCCTTTGCCATCCTTTACTAATATACAGGGACAAAACCTACCATTTGATGTGTTTTGTTGACATTAATATATCCTTTCCCATCCTTTACCATCTTTTACTATTAGATATGGAAAAGGCCTGCCCTTTGATGTGTTCTACTGACCGTAATGTATCCTTTACCATCCTTCACCATCCTTTATTATTAGCTATGGAAAAGGTCTGCCCTTTGATGTGTTTTACTGACCGTAATGTATCCTTTACCATCCCTCACCATCCTTTACTATTAGATATGAACGAGGCCTGCCCTTTGATGTGTTTTACTGAAAGTAGTGTATCCTTTACCATCCTTTACCATCCTGTACCATTAGATATGGAAAAGGCCTGCCCTTTGATGTGTTTTACTGACCGTAATGTATCCTTTACCATCCTTCACCATCCTTTACTATTAGATATGAACGAGGCCTGCCCTTTGATGTGTTTTACTGAAAGTAGTGTATCCTTTACCATCCTGTACCATTAGATATGGAAAAGGCCTGCCCTTTGATGTGTTCTACTGACCGTAATGTATCCTTCACCATCCTTCACCATCCTGTACTATTAGATATGGAAAAGGCCTGCCCTTTGATGTGTTTTACTGACCGTAATGTATCCTTTGCCATCCTTCACCATCCTTTACTATTAGATATGAACGAGGCCTGCCCTTTGATGTGTTTTACTGAAAGTAGTGTATCCTTTACCATCCTTCACCATCCTTTACTATTAGATATGGAAAAGGCCTGCCCTTTGATGTGTTTTACTGACCGTAATGTATCCTTTACCATCCTTCACCATCCTTTACTATTAGATATGAACGAGGCCTGCCCTTTGATGTGTTTTACTGAAAGTAATGTATCCTTTACCATTCTTTACCATCCTTCACCATCCTTTACCATTAGACATGGCCAAGGCCTGCCTTTTGATGTGTTGACAGTAATGTATCCTTTACCATCTGAATCCACCCTTCCGTGCAGAAACACACCTGTTCAATGTTGCACCTCTCTTATTTACCTGTGTGAGCTGCTTTACCAGTGATGTCATTGCTAATGCCATAAGTGACGTAATATGTGATGTTATCAGTCCCTTCAATTAATGTTTTTTCACTGAAATTCAAGCTTCCCGTTACATCCGATTGATTCACCTTAATGGTGCTTCAACTGAAGTTGTTCCACTGATTTGAAGGGTTTTGATGCACTGAACTTATTCACCTTAACTGTCCCTCAACTAAAGTTTTTTTCACTGAGTTTTTGTTTTGTTGCTATACCTCCCATCCCATGTAGTTCTGACTTGTTTTCTGATAATATAATTGATGTCATATCTTTTTTTTATCAATATCTGTTCTTCAGCTACGCAACCTCGGGTACATCAAGTATTTCATCTTGTTTGTCCATTAGATGAGAATGGGTTACTAATGGTGGACTGGGACAATGGGACGAGGAAGGGGGAGGTGGTGTAATGCAACATAGCACTATTGGGGTACTGGGATGAGGAAGCGGCATGCGGGGGCAATGCAATACATTACTAGTGTAGCAGTGGGACAAAGAAGAGGGTGGTGGCAGTAAAATAATGATTACTGATGGGGACTGTGACAAGGAACAGTGAGGTGGGGTAGAGGGCGGTCTGTGACAAGGAACAGTGAGGTGAGGTAGAGGGCGGACTGTGACGAGGAACAGTGAGGTGGGGTAGAGGGCGGACTGTGACGAGGAACAGTGAGGTGGGGTAGAGGGCGGACTGTGACGAGGAACAGTGAGGTGGGGTAGAGGGCGGACTGTGACAAGGAACAGTGAGGTGGGGTAGAGGGCGGACTGTGACGAGGAAGAGTGAGGTGGGTGCAGTGGCGGTCTCTGACAAGTAAGAGTGAAGTGGGGGTAGTGGCTGACTGTGACGAGGAAGAGTGGGGTGGGAATGGTCGGGCTCTGTGACAAGGAAGAGTGAGGAAAGGGCAGTGGGGGATGAAGAGGAAGAGTGAGCTGGGGATTGAGGGAGAGTGTGACAAGAAAGAGTGAGGGTGGGGGCAGTGAAGGACTGTAATGAGGTAGAGTGGGGTGGGGTTAGCGGGGGACTGTTACAAGAAGAGTGAGACATGCCAGTGTTATTTCTAATGAGTCTTCTTAGAGTTAATGACTTGGTAGTAGCTGTAAATGACCTCCTGGTGTACTAAAAATGTCTTCACCAAGTGTGCATTTAGACACTTGATTTGTAAGCAATATGTTACTTCTCACATCTTTTTCTTGCTCTAAAGTTCTGTTAGAAACAAGCATTGGCCAAACCAACAGTTTTGGCTTGGTCAGCTATTCAAATCATTTGGCAGCAGATGTCACCCTGGGGCTGGTTAGTACCATACTGACAGTGCTTGGCAAATGCCTATCCAGTCGCTGCACAGAAGCCAAAGTTATTAGCTGTTCATTATTTAAGTGAATGTATATGTGCTAGAATGCCTCTTCTAGGAGGGATCGGCTCTGCGGTGGACCACTCTGCCAGGATTCTGTAGATGGGTACATTACCTGTCCAGTAATCTCAGTCCTTCGTCAAGTGCCACTCATTGTAGTCAGTAAGTGCACACATGTGGATTTGTTTCCGATGCCTGATGTGAGATGGAGCTGTAAATTCTCTCCTTCCAAGGAGCTTCTTTATTCTCTGTCCCTCTCTTGCAAAGGAAGGCTGACCTTCGCCCTCCATCAGCAGTAGAGTGGGTTTCCTCTCTTACTATTAAGCAAATTGCCTTTAAAACTGTAAGTATCGCTCCTGGCGGGGTAATATTATGCTTGACTTAAGCACCATTCCCTCAGCTCAGAGTCTCGCCATATGCTTTACTTTGCAGGTGCAGTTGGTGTCAAGTGCCTCTGGACACGTGCTGCGTACCACCCACAGGCCAGGTGGAAAGGGTGAAATATGGTGGTCAGTCAAAAGACCGAAAAAAAAATCTCGAAATACAATAATCTCGAAAAAAAAATATCGAAAAAAAAAAAAGTCGAATTTTTTATTTATTTAATTATATGCTTTTTTGGGGTCAGGTAAGTAAAAAAAAGGGGTAAAATAAAAAAAAATGAAAAAAGGGGGGTTGGGGGGGGAACCCCCCCATTTCGAACAAAAAACGTCATTAAAAAAAATTCGACTTTTTTTTTTTCGACCTTTTAATTTCGAGATTTTTTTTTTCGGGATTTTATTTTTCGGTTTTATGACTATAAACCGTGAAATATATTGTGTGGAATTACATAACATGTGCACCTGTTCATGTTATGTTATGTTAATATGCTTTAACTCTGTGACAAATCAACACTCTAGTAGCATCAGCGCGCCGAGACTTGAGCGTGGAGCAGCGTACTCTGCCCTGGCCACGGGTGTCCAGACTTTAGCGCGGCCAACCCCCATTGCCCCCCTCTTCGGGGTCTAACACATCATGCAATGGTTAAACATACCCTACGATTCACAAGGACGACTGGTGTATTTTTGGAAACACAAGATCACATTAGAGTCATACAACATTTTGGGGGCGGTCCCAGCCCTAACTACAGTCTCATTTCCTTAGACCTTTAAGGTAGCCCATTGGTTATCGGGCTTGTCATTATCTTATAGTTCCCAGGAACACATGTCACTTCCGGTTTGCAGAGTAGCGGATATTCCGCCTATTATTATAAACTGCCAAGCAGTAATTCTTCGGGACCAAGGACTCAGTGCCCATTGTCCGAATTTGGCTCGAGTGCGACCATTGGAAACCGCCCACGGCTGAAACTACAGCGTCAAACTCCTCCCTGGCTCAAACCGCCCTGTAATTCTGCTTGTGACAGAAAAAAAAATTAGCAACCATACACAACCTATGAACAAAGCATGCTTGCGAACGTACACCCATCCAAGTGTGCGGGAAAGAAAAAGCAATCAAAAACATCCTGAATTGCACCTAAATGAACCAATCCCTATAACCCTCCTGGTGAGTAGCAGCTCTGCGCTCCTAATGTCCTGCCTAAAGGGAGAGGGAAGGTGGGATTTGAAGCGGGGGGGAAGGGGGGGTTGCAACAGGAGAATGAGCCAAGCAGCCGCCTTGCCTTATATCTGCCCCCCGGAAGCCCAGCTGGATGTGCCTGGGCCCGGGGACGCCCCTTCCTCTCTGAGAGAGGAGGAGAGGTGTAGGTACCCCCCGGGGGTGGCCGGAAGGCCGGCCCGCTATGCAGGCTGTCTCTGTAGCGCTGCTTCCAGGAGCTGGACAGCCCCTTAGTCTGCTGGAGGAAAGAACATAAGCGAGGCTGGGACAGCAGGAAAAGAGTGTTACAAACACTGGGAGGAAGGGATGCAGCAGGGGAAACCATGGTTCTGAAAATAAAAAAGTCCTCAAAAAGATTTGCAGAACTATAAACACATCATGGAAAGTTGGGTACTTGATGGGTCTGAGAGTGTGCTTGGACAAACTTAGAAATGTGTTGGCAAATTTGCCCGGACGTCTCTATGCTTTGTACCCCAGATTTAACTCCAAAATGTTAACTCTGTGACTGTCAAACCCGAGCTAAGAGTGGCAAAGTCAAGGATAGAGTGAGCATAAAGGTGTGTGTTGTTAACAGAAGTTAAGGGAATCAAGATTACAGTTAAGAAGGCCTGGCACCCTGCTGTCATAAAATGTTTATTAAGAGTTGGTTCCATGGCACGTCTTGCTAGACTTTATTTTAGTTTGCGGTGTGACAGGGTGGTGTCTTGCTTGGTAAAAGGCTTTCAAAGTGTAGTAAAACCTTGCCATGTAGAGTGAGAACATTTAGCCTGAGCTCCATGTGCTCTTTGTGTTCATTGTGAAAGTTGGAGGTAGGTGTGCAAGCAGACATGGCAGGCAGAAATAGAAGGGCCAGAAGTCTGACCTTCCGTCGGCAGTGACACACTGCCAACCTTTGCTGCCTGCACCATGAGGCCATGACGCGCCGTGTACTCTGCTTCATGGCACATAACACAGTGCAGCGTAGCAAGTGACATCACCACTACTGACCGAATGCTACAAACATACTCTTTGCACGCATCTCTGCACGAGGGCGAAGGACTCGTGCCAGCAACGCCTTGGGGCAAATATGCGTGGAAAGTGTTTTAGCACCAGGGCAATGGCTTCCCCTTTGCAATTACACTTGACCCAGCGCATATGTTGAGCGACATTTTGTCTTAATGCAGTTGCATCTCTGCAGAGCCCTGTCCCGTGGTCGTGTCGCTGGAGGCGTAAAGACACTAATGTCACAGGCCGAGGACAGGTATGGCAGCTGGGGTGTTGGGAGGGCTCGGGTGGGCAGAAGAGGGATCACGTGTGGATAAACCACACGCTTTCAGAGGCAATGTGCATTGGGCATGGAGGATCCTGTGATCCCATAAACCCTCCCACCGAGCTGTCTTACTCCCCACAACCTACCTCCAAACCTGAAAGCCATTGGACAGTGTAGCGAAGTTATGACGCAGTTCCCTTTGAAAAATAGTTGCTTTTCCAATATAAAAGTGCGCCGAATTGAGACAGAATACATATGAACTATGATTTATAAAGTGCGGCGCTTCATGCCAGATTGGTGCAGCTTTTAAGCGCTTTAATAGCCAGTTACTTTCCTCCATTTATTGGTGCTTGCGTTGTCGCCCTCTGGAGGATAACGAGACAGCGAGTGACTCTCTGGCGTGAGAATTGGAGGGCAACGAAAGGAGGTCTCTGACAAAGTAAGGACTGTGGAAGTGCCTGACCTCAGAGTTAGCAGCCGCACTTACGGAGAGTATCTGACCTCAGGCTGAGTGTCTCAGCTTAAGGTGATTGTCTGACCTCAGGGTAAGTGTCTTATCTTAAGGCGAGTGTCTGACTTCAGAGTTAGTATCCACACTTACGGTTAGTGTCTGACCTCAGGCTGAGTGTCTCAGCTTAAGGTGATTGTCTGACCTCAGAGTTTGTATCCACACTTATGGTTAGTGGACTCTGACACCAGGGTGAGTGTCTCAGTTTAAGGTGAGTGTTTGACCTCAGAGTTAGTATCCACACTTACAGTTAGTGCCTGACCTCAGGGTGAGTGTCTCAGCTTAAGGTGAGTGTCTGACCTCAGGATAAATGTCTCAGCTTAAGGTGAGTGTTTAACCTCAGGATGAGTGTCTTAGCTTAAGGTGAGTGTCTGACTTCAGGGTGAGTGTCTTAGCTTAAGGTGAGTGTCTGACCTCAGAGTTAGTATCCACACTTACGGTTATGTCTGAAACCAGGGTGAGTGTCTCAGCTTAAACTGAGTGTCTGACCTCAGAGTTGGTATGCCCACTTACAGTTAGTGTCTGACCTCAGGGTGAGTGTCTCAGCTAAAGGTGAGTGTCTGACCTCAGGATAAATGTCTCAGGTTAAGGTGAGTGTTTAACCTCAGGATGAGTGTCTTAGCTTAAGGTGAGTGTCTGACTTCAGGGTGAGTGTCTTAGCTTAAGGTGAGTGTCTGACCTCAGAGTTAGTATCCGCACTTATGGTTAATGTCTGAAACCAGGGTGAGTGTCTCAGCTTAAACTGAGTGTCTGACCTCAGAGTTGGTATCCCCACTTACAGTTAGTGTCTGACCTCAGGGTGAGTGTCTCAGCTTAAGGTGAGTGTCTGACTTCAGGGTGAGTGTCTTAGCTTAAGGTGAGTGCCTGGCCTCAGAGTTAGTATCCGCAGTTACGGTTAGTGTCTGACACCAGGGTGAGTGTCTCGTCTTAAGGTGAGTGTCTGACCTCAGAGTTTGTATCCACACTTATGGTTAGTGTCTGACACCAGGGTGAGTGTCTCAGTTTAAGGTGAGTGTCTGACCTCAGAGTTATTATCCACACTTACAGTTAGTGTCTGACCTCAGGGTGAGTGTCTCAGTGTAAGGTGAGTGTCTGACCTCAGGGTAAATGTCTCAGTTTAAGGTGAGTGTTTAACCTCAGGATGAGTGTTTTAGCTTAAGCTGAGTGTCTGACCTCAGAGTTAGTATCCACACTTACGGTTAGTGTCTGACACCAGGGTGAGTGTCTCAGCTTAAGGTGAGTGGCTGATCTCAGAGTTAGTATTCACACTTACGGTTAGTGGCTGACCTCACAGTGAGTGTCTCAGCTTAAGGTGAGTGTCTGACCTCAGGATGAGTGTCTTAACTTAATGCGAGTGCCTGACCTCAGAGTTAGTATCCACACTTACGGTTAGTGTCTGACCTCAGGGTGAGTGTCTCAGTTTAAGGTGAGTGTCTGACCTCAGAGTTAGTATCCACACTTACGATTAGTGTCTGACCTCAGGGTGAGTGTCTCAGCTTAAGGTGAGTGTCTGATCTCAGAGTTAGTATCCACACTTACGGTTAGTGTCTGACCTCAGGGTGAGTGTCTCAGCTTAAGGTCAGTGTCTGACCTCAGAATGAGTGCCCACTCTCACGGTGGGTGTCTGACTTCATGGTGAGTATGTGTCTTGGAGCCTGAGGTGTGAGCCAGTCTACTGCACCTATCCACATCGTTGTGCTAAACCAGCAGGAAGTTCCTATTTCTGCTGAGATACACCGCAGAGCGGTGAGCGGAGCTGTGAGCCTGTGGTGTGAGCCAGTCTACTGCTGCTATCCACATCGTTGTGCTAAACCAGCAGGAAGTGCCTATTTCTGCTGAGATACACCGCGGAGCGGTGAGCGGAGCTGTGAGCCTGAGGTGTGAGCCAATTGTCATGCCGCGGCTGGGTTGGCGGAAGTGGAATCGCTGGCGGTTCTGTCCGCCGTAGCATTCCGCTCCTCGTCTTCCGTTTACCGCTCTAGTCGTTGTACGCGTCCGTGACCCGGAAGTATAAATATCCTCACTTCCGGGTCGCATACGCGTTGCAACGTTTCCGGGTTTCCTCCTGTGTTGCTGCCGCTCCATCTCCCGGTGATATTCTTGACTTTCTGCCTTCAGTTTCGCTGTTTCCTTTTCAGCTGTTTTTCCGCCTTGCCCAGTGCTTGATCTCGTCCTTGTCTAGCCTTTATTTTCTCCTTATTTTTCGTTTTCTTCCTTTTCTCCTTGCTAATTTGAACTCAACTGTTGCCAGACCTTTTGCCTGCCTACTGGACTGCCTGTGATTATCCTTAGTATCCCATTGAACTCACCTGTTGCCAGACCTTTTGCCTGCCTACTGGACTGCCTGTGATTATCCTTAGTATCCCATTGAACTCACCTGTTGCCAGACCTTTTGCCTGCCTACTGGACTGCCTGTGATTTTCCCCTGAGTCCGTTGGATCTACCTCTTTCCGGATTTGGTGCCAGCTCATCGGATTGCACTCTCTTCAGCTAACTCATCTTCTGGGATCCTCCACTTGCAATACTACGTTCAGGGTTTTTTTGTGCCTTCCGGCTTTTTTCCCCCTGTGAGGCGTTCTCGGTAGGATAACCCCCGTTGCCCCTATTTTAGTGGCACGGTGGCATCCTATTGAGGGCGTCCTTATCTTCACAAGAAAAAAGAGAAGCCTCCACGACATAAGGACGGAAGGATTAAGCAGAAAGAGGAAGGTGAGGAGTTGGGGGAAGGGGGAGAACTTGTCATCTCATCAGAAGAAGAAGACATAACCGACAATCGTGACAGTTTGCAACGCCAACAAGAAACTGAGATGGCTACCCCCCAACAAGTTCAGGAACTAGTAGCCGCAGTCCAAAACCTTAATATAGAGGTCCAGAATCTTAAGACAACCAACGCAGCATTACAACTAAGAATGAACGAACGGGAGCGACCCTCTGCAGACCTACCTTCATACCCTTTGGTTTCAGGCAAGTTTGATGGATCACCGAAACGAGTCAAGGAGTTCTTAGATGCCTGCAATCTTCACTTTTCCTTCCGTCCGCAGACTTTCACATCAGATCATACCAAAGTAGGATTCATGATTACCCATATGACAGATAATGCCCTGGCGTGGGCCACCGCTTTGGTTAATCAGTCAGATCCGGTGCTACAGAACTACAATGATTTCAAGACCCTGCTGCAGTAAACATTTCTACGCACTGAAAGTACTTTTATGGCCTCGGAGGACCTCTTGGATATCCGCCAAGGAAACACCGATCTTCTCTCCTATATCACTACGTTCAAACAGATAGCCGCCGAAGCTGGCTGGCAGGAACAAGCCCAATATACCATCTTCCGTCGAGGGTTGAGAGAGGAACTCAAGGACGAACTAGCTCGTATCGACCGTCCATCCTCCTTTTCAGATCTCATCACGGCCGCTCTTCGGATCGATTTCCGACTCTCGGAACGACGGTCAGAAAGAAAGAAGAACAAACTCTACAGTCTCCCTCCCTTAGAAGCCCAGATACCATCTTCTCAACCACCTTCACGCCAAGGCAAAGAAGAACCGATGCAGATCGGTACTGCTCGTGCACCACTCACCCCGGAAGAACGGAAGAGACGACGGGAAGGCAACATGTGCATGTATTGTGGAGCCTCTGACCATCTGTTACGGAACTGTCCTTACGCTCCTCCGAGGCGTTCGGGAAACGAGCGCCCTCGGTGAGTATGGGGACACACTCCCGAGGGGCCATTCCTAGTCCTTATGCAACTTTGTCAATAGCCTCTTCTGGTTTACTAGAGGATTCAAGGTTGATGGTTCTGTCAGTCACCCTTACTGTAGGCAGGACCGAAGTCCCTACTCAGGCTTTACTAGACTGTGGTGCTGCCGGCAACTTCATAGATACCTTGTGGGCTAAGCAAAAAGGTATACCTCGTCTGGCCAAACAGGAGGATCAGAAAGTCGAAGGAGTGGATGGGGAACCTTTGATTTCCGGCATGATCACGCATACCACTGAGGAATTACAACTATGTATCCAGCAACATACCGAAAGGATCTCGTTTGACATAATCCGAGCAGCCCACTTCCCTATCATACTAGGGATAAGCTGGCTACGAAAGCACAACCCTCACATTGATTGGGCAAAGAACGTACTCTGTTTTCAGTCCACTTTTTGTAGATCCGAATGTCTGCCTGAACCAAAGTTTGAGACAGTACAAACTACCAATGTTTACGACTCCAGACTCATCCATTGTCTTCCACGCCATCTACAAGAATATACAGAGGTAGTACCAGAAAAGACGCCTAGTGATCTTCCTCCACACAGACCAGAAGACTGTTGTCTTGATCTTGTTCCTGATGCACTGGTACCGTTTGGTAGGATGTATCCTTTATCCCTCAGAGAAAAACAATTCCTCCGGGAATATTTGGATAACAACCTGGCCAACGGACTTATAAGACCTTCAAAGTCACCAGCTGGAGCATCACTGTTTTTCATCCCGAAGAAGACACACAAGAACTGAGACCCTGTATCGACTACAGGGGTCTAAACAAGGTGACAATAAAGGACAGATATCCCATGCCTCTCATCACCAAAATTATTCAAGCTGTTCATGGAGCCACAATCTTCACAAAATTGGACCTTCGGAATGCATACCATCTCCTCCGGATCCACCAAGGGGATGAATGGAAAACCGCGTTTAGGACCCCTTATGGGTTGTACGAATACCAAGTGATGCCCTTTGGCCTTGTGATTGTGAATGCCCCATCTGTGTTCCAGCGCTTTATGGACCGGCTTTTTTCGGACCTGCTGTGTCAGACCACGATTGTCTATCTCGATGACATACTGGTTTATTCAAGAACGCCGGAGGAACATGTTGTCCATGTCAAAGAGGTCTTCCAGAGACTAAGAGAAAATCACCTCTCAGTCAAGATAGACAAGTGTGTTTTTTCTGCAACATCTATCCCATATTTGGGTTTCATATTATCAAGTCAGGGTGTCGCCATGGATCCCCGCAAAGTTTCTGCCATTTTGGAATGGCCTTCACCTAGATCCATCAAGGAGGTACAAAGGTTTTTAGGTCTGGCAAACTTTTACCGGAAATTTATATCCAACTTTTCCCACCGAATGGTACCCATCACCACGCTACTTAAGAAGAGCTCCAAACCATTCTTTTGGTCCAGCGAAGCTGAGGATTGCTTCCACAGTCTCAAGGAAGCCTTCTGTACCGCCTCCATCCTTCAGCAGCCAGATCAAGACCGGCCATTCATCGTCGAAACGGATGCTTCTTCATCAGCTATGGGGGCAGTCCTTTTGCAGGAACACCTAGGTGAGGAACATCCAGTCTCCTATTTTTCCAAGACACTAAATGACAGCCAAAGGAACTACTCAGTCATAGAGCGTGAATTGTTGGCCATGAAGTCAGCCTGTTTAGAGTGGCGTCATCTCCTACAAGGAGTTAAACACCCATTCTCCATCAGAACAGATCACAGAAATCTACAAGTCCTGCGACAGTTCGAGTGCTACAACACAAGACAGGCCCGCTGGGCTCACTTCTTTGCCCAGTTCGATTTCAACATTACCTACATCCCAGGGCCACAGAATATAGTCGCGGATGCTTTGTCTCGCAGAGGAGACTATGTGACCGAATCCGACAGGACGCCGGATCTTATGTTCCCCTTGACGAGGAGAATAGGTGTTCTGTCCGCTTTCTTGAGACAAGTGAAAGAAGCTTCAAAGGGGGGTTTTGAGTCGGAGTGTCATCCACAAGACCCCGTCTATGAAATCAAGGAAGAACTCTACTTTGTGAAAGGAAAACTGTATTTACCCACTTCGGAATTTCGGAGATTGGCGTTAAAATGGTGTCACGACTCCAAGTTGGTGGGTCATCGAGGTGTTAAGGGCACATTGGAATTTCTACAGAGGCACTTTTATTGGCCAGTGATGCGCCATGACGTGGCCAGTTACGTACAATCCTGTGTGACCTGTCTTCGCAGCAAGAGTTCTCGTTTAAGACCTTTGGGCCTTTTGAGGCCTAATCCTGTTCCCGACGGTCCTTGGGAAGTGATATCTACTGATTTCATCGTGGACTTACCCCCTTCTGAAGGGAGCACATGCATCATGGTGGTGATCGATTACTTCACAAAGATGGCTCACTTCTCCCCATTACCAGGGGTACCAACAGCAGCAGCCATGGCCGAGACACTCATCAAAGATGTCTTTCGTCTCCATGGAATACCAAAGAAGATCATCTCAGATCGAGGTAGCCAGTACACTTCTCGTTTCTGGAAACATCTCTGCAACCGTTTGTGTATAGAGAGAGCTCTAACATCAGGTTACCACCCTCAGTCAAACGGACAGACGGAACGTTTAAATGCCACACTAGAACAGTACTTACGATGTTATGTGAACCTTCAACAGGACAACTGGGTTTCTCTACTACCCCTGGCAGAGTTCTCCTACAATAACTCTTTTCACTCTACTCTCGGTTTCACCCCTTTTTTCTGTAACTATGGCTACCATCCCCGGGCTATACTACCGGTCTCTAATATCTCTACCTCTTTACCCACAGTTGACTCCACTCTCGCCTTGTTGAGAGACGTACAACTACAGGCTAAACACAATCTTAGCAAGGCTCAAACGAGATACAAGGACCAGGCCGACAAACATCGAAAAGCGGTGCCTGACTGGGGGGTAGGATCTCAGGTCATGTTGTCCACAAGGTACCTACCACGATGGGCACACCCATACGAAGTCACACAAGTCATCAACCCGGTGGCCTTTCGGCTAAAATTACCCAAAAGCCTTCAAAGAGTCCACCCGGTGTTTCATGCCTCACAACTCAAACCTTTTCTTGCAGACATCTGGTCTCGCAAAAAGAAAGAAACCCCCTTGCCGGCTACTTCGACCCAGGAGGAATTTGAGGTAGCCCAAATCTGTGACTCCCGGTATCGCCGGGGAAGGTTGGAATTCCTTATACGGTGGAAGGGGTATCACTGGTCGGAAAACTCTTGGGAACCAGCCTCTCAGGTACATGCCCCACTGTTGGTCCGCAAGTTCTTTCGCTCTCATCCGGGGAAACCGGGGGGAGGTCTCCATAGGAGGGGGCATACTGTCATGCCGCGGCTGGGTTGGCGGAAGTGGAATCGCTGGCGGTTCTGTCCGCCGTAGCATTCCGCTCCTCGTCTTCCGTTTACCGCTCTAGTCGTTGTACGCGTCCGTGACCCGGAAGTATAAATATCCTCACTTCCGGGTCGCATACGCGTTGCAACGTTTCCGGGTTTCCTCCTGTGTTGCTGCCGCTCCATCTCCCGGTGATATTCTTGACTTTCTGCCTTCAGTTTCGCTGTTTCCCTTTCAGCTGTTTTTCCGCCTTGCCCAGTGCTTGATCTCGTCCTTGTCTAGCCTTTGTTTTCTCCTTATTTTTCGTTTCCTTCCTTTTCTCCTTGCTAATTTGAACTCAACTGTTGCCAGACCTTTTGCCTGCCTACTGGACTGCCTGTGATTATCCTTAGTATCCCATTGAACTCACCTGTTGCCAGACCTTTTGCCTGCCTACTGGACTGCCTGTGATTATCCTTAGTATCCCATTGAACTCACCTGTTGCAAGACCTTTTGCCTGCCTACTGGACTGCCTGTGATTTTCCCCTGAGTCCGTTGGATCTACCTCTTTCCGGATTTGGTGCCAGCTCATCGGATTGCACTCTCTTCAGCTAACTCATCTTCTGGGATCCTCCACTTGCAATACTACGTTCAGGGGTTTTTTGTGCCTTCCGGCTTTTTTCCCCCTGTGAGGCGTTCTCGGTAGGATAACCCCCGTTGCCCCTATCTTAGTGGCATGGTGGCATCCTATCGAGGGCGTCCTTATCTTCACAAGAAAAAAGAGAAGCCTCCACGACATAAGGACGGAAGGATTAAGCAGAAAGAGGAAGGTGAGGAGTTGGGGGAAGGGGGAGAACTTGTCATCTCATCAGAAGAAGAAGACATAACCGACAATCGTGACACCAATCTACTGCAGCTATCCACATCGTTGTGCTAAACCAGCAGGAAGTGCCTATTTCTGCTGAGATACACCGCGGAGCGGTGAGCGGAGCTGTGAGCCTGAGGTGTGAGCCAGTCTACTGCAGCTATCCACATCGTTGTGCTAAACCAGCAGGAAGTGCCTATTTCTGCTGAGATACACCGCGGAGCGGTGAGCGGAGCTGTGAGCCAGTCTACTGCAGCTATCCACATCGTTGTGCTAAACCAGCAGGAAGTGCCTATTTCTGCTGAGATACACCGCAGAGCAGTGAGCGGAGCTGTGAGCCTGAGGTGTGAGCCAGTCTACTGCAGCTATCCACATCGTTGTGCTAAACCAGCAGGAAGTGCCTATTTCTGCTGAGATACACCGCGGAGCGGTGAGCGGAGCTGTGAGCCTGAGGTGTGAGCCAGTCTACTGCAGTCCGCTGCGGATGATAAGCCAAAGCCAAATGGAGCCAGAGGTACGTCCAGAAGCATGTCCTTTGAAAACCTCTAAAGTATTCAAAAGCCCAAAAACACGCCTGAAAGAGTCGCACCCGAAAAAATCGGCATACCCTGAGGGGAAATCCAACCCCGATATCAGGTGGAGGAGGAGCAAGTCCGATTCGACTCCTGGGCTGGGGGCCACCCAAACAGTGCCTCTATCGATCCTAGAACTGTTACACACGAAGCAGCAAAACTCAAAGCCTGCCCTATGCAAGGCACTGAGGAATACTCAAGACGCAGCCATGGTATCCGAGACGCCAGAGAATACCAAAGCAGGAATGACGACCATACCTGACCCACTAGGACAGGTGGGGGAGCTTGTCGGGGTGGCGGTGCTGGTGCCACTGTCTTTGCCGCCGCCGCCGACGAGAACAGAAAATCAGCTCTCGAGTATCCGGGCGTCGCGGTCGGCGGCCGTCCTCAGCTCATGGGACGTTGACCTGAGTCTAAGGTGTGGGCTCGGAGAGGAGCCCGGTGCGGCGGAAGAGATAGACCAGCAGGACCCATACAGCCAGTTGAGTCACGGTGGAGAGAAAGACCTGAAAGACGCGCAACCTGATGAAAAAAGTGAGTGCCCTGCAACACCTCCCCCCTCCAATCCAGTCTCATCTAAAGAGGTGAGATGGACTGAAGTGAGAAACGCTACTATTGCCAATGGTGACTCAGAAGGGACAAGGGGGATAGCGCTCCAAGAAAAAATATTGGACAAACCAGAAAAAAGAGAAACAGCAAGTCACAGCAAACCCAGTGAGGAGGGGGAAATAAGTCTTGCAGTGGAAGGAATAAGGGCGACTAAACTACCCTTAGTTTCCCCAAAGGAAAACTCCATGCCTAATGGGATAGCCATTCGAGCCCAGCTCCACGCATTGGAGCAAGACACCGAAAAAACGGCGCAAGGCCTGGGGGAAAACCAGGCTAAGATTGCAAAGCTTTCAAGGGAAGCCAGTGACTGTGTGAGAACTCCCGATCATGATAAAGACACGGATTCGGATAATGAAGACTCTGAGAGTGAAAACTCTTTTGAGGGCGAGCCGGATGACTCCAATAAAGAAACAGATGGGGAACAGCTAAAAATGGGCTCTTGCCCTAAAAGAAAAAAACGAGGCAAAGCAATCACCATAGTAAAATCTGGGCCTCAAGGAGCAAAAAAAACATCGAAAATACGAGCGCAAAAAAATACCACTCTGGGGGAGCAAAAAGCGAGAAAATTAAACAAAAAAGGGTTGCCAAATCTGTTACTTTCACGCCCGCTAAAAGCCTTTTTCACACTACAACAGAAAAGAAAACAGAGCGCCGATACCGAAGTATCGGACGCCGAGATGTTGGAAATAGCAAACCTAACCCAGCCGGTACAAAAACAGAGAAAAACTGAGCTGCTTGTAGCAGCAACAGATAAACAAGTCTGGCCAAATGAATGTGTGCAGGATAAAATCATGGCTATCTCAAATCTAAATAGTGGTATCAAAAAAGTTAAAGAACCAGAAACCACTGAAATTAGCCAAGTGGGCGAAAAGGACCCCCCAAGAGGTAGGACCGAGATGCCTCAGACTATACCCACACCTAAAGGGGTCCATCAATTTATAGAGGAGATCTTAGTGTCCGAAAATGATCAGGAAGAAGAGCCCTCTGAGGGAGCGTGTCTCGACTGGGAAGCCAACCGAACAAATCAGATACAGCAAGATAAAGAAGAGCTTTTGGCTTGGACAAAACCCCATCTTTCCAGGAGGGCTGACGCTGCTTCTCCGCCTTTATTGACAAATTCTGGATTTCAAAGAAACCCCTCTAACAACGACAGAAATGTAAGATCAAGAGGGGAACGCCCGGATCTTAACTATTCAACACCTTCAAGAAGATCTGACAAAAGTCAACAGTCACCAAAAAAGAGACGTCTCAGCGAAATCGCTGTGGCTCTACAAAACGAATCACCAAATAAAAAAACAGAAACGATTGCTATGACAATCGTACTGGCCCCTTTCTGCAAGCTGTACGAAACAATTAAAGACAACGTACAAGACAATTCAGCAATCCTTTCCAACCTAATGGCTAAATTAGCCAAGATGCAGTCCAATTTACCAGGAAATGCAGACCTCATGATGGTAGGCTGCAGGCTAAAGCACAAAAGACACATCTCCTAAAAACAGATCTGAGTAAGAAAATAATAAATGAACAAAAGGAAGCCATATCAGCGGATAAAGAAGTCAGCATGGGGCAGAGGCCTAGCGAACCGCTGGCGAGCAAAAAACAACACGAGTCAAGCACTAAATCAGAGGCGAGTGGCCTGACACGATCACCACGATCAACAGAGGATTTCCTACAATGCACTGACTTAATTAATATCTCTTCTCATTCAGATAATGGGTCAGTTAAACTAAAGGATGACAACAAAGAAGTAGGGGCGAAAAAGTACAGAGATCTTGCAGAAACACACACAGCAAAGTCTAAAAATGACAGTGAGAGACCTAGCCAGATGGAAAAAACTGCACCAAGTCTGTCTGGTGGACAGGGAGCTGTTTTTCAACCAATGCCGGAAAGTGAAAAAATTCAAACGACGGGGGAGAAATTAAGAAAAAGCCCTCATAAACAGCGACCAAGGTATGAAGGTGAAGACTGTCAAAAAAGTCCACGTAAGCATCGAATGGAAAGAAGAGATGTGGGTAACAGAAAGGTACCCAAAGAAGCGATACGAATTTTCAAGCTGGAGCAAAGGGAACTGGAGAGAAACTTCCATATTTTGAAGAGACCAACAATACTCCAGATAACAAAAAAAATGAAAACCCTAAAAAAAACTTAGGACAGAGGATCCGGTGCTTGTCGAACCCTATCATAGGGAAAAGAAGGCGAAAGCATTTATACACCTGAAATCAGCTGCCATCGAACATATCGACGAGGCAGTTTATGAGGAATTCCAGCAACTAGGCCTGTCCTTGATGGAACATAAGAGAATTACAGAGTACCAAGAACCCGAAGAGGAAAGGACAGAGCAATATAAACAACAAATTCACTACAGATCGAAAACGGAGGATCTATACCAGCAAACCCGAGGGTACAACACTCGAGAAAGTAGGGAGTTGCACAGACGACCATTCTACCAAGGCCGGGGTACAAGACGGTCTTCAGATAGGAGGGGGAGAGAATATATAAACCAAAGTCACGGCCAATACACCAAAATACACTCTGACTGGATAGAAAACACTGCAAAAAGCAATAAAAATGATCAGAGATTGATTAAATACTCCTCCAGATCGGACTGTCTATCGCCCGAAGTGTTCACAAATAGTTCTGACAAGCATCGGAAAAATATGGAAGATGAAAGAAAACCGAAAGGCCCATGGAAGTGGCTTATGTCAAATTGGTCGAAAAAGAATGACAAATAGCAACGACCTGGGTTAGCTTGTCGCAGTGACTTTAACAAAACCTGCAACGATAAATGCAACGAGCAACCCTAAATGGCAGCCTTAAACTTGGGCTCATGGAAAACGAGAGGCCACATGCACCTCACGTCACCGGGAGATGTCAATCTGGGTGCCTATGATATTCTCTGCCTCCAAGAATCCTGGCTCGTCCACCAACCGTTTCTGGACGGGTTCTCTGTGAGGATCTCTCCTGCAGTTAAAGGCCTCTTAGGTAGACCGTCATCAGGTTTACTTACAGCTATAAAAACAGGGACAGGACTGAGTGAACCTAAAAACTGGAAACAGTCCTACGAAATGCTTGTCATCCTGACATCCATATCCCAGGGAAAGATCAAAAGGAAAAATGGCCACCAAAAGACGATAACTATTATAAACTGCTATTGGAACACCCAGCGAATGTCTACCAAAATATTCTGCAATAACATTGCCGAAACAATTGACCAGCTATATGCAGAATTTGATAAAATCGAGCTCATCATATGCGGCGACATGAACCCCAAATGTACCGAGGTCTTGGAGTCCATTCCGAGGATCTATTTGGGAGACATGGATTCTGCTACCGAAAGAGGCAAAGCCTTGAACGAAGTTATGAGTAAAAGAAATGTCCAAAATGTGGCGAGGTTATTCCCCTATCAATTTAACTGTCCAACATGGGAACGTAATGAATCCAAAGCAACTTTGGACTACATCTTTATCTCCAATGGCTTCATCCAGGAGCTGTCAGGTTTTGCGGTCAAAAAAACCATCCATAGTGATCACAACCTTCTGTGCTGTTCATGGAGAATCACTACCAGGATATCCAAAACCTACAATTGGACGACAGAGGTAAACCAGCAACAGACTTGTCTGCGGTTAACCGAACGAGACATTGAGAAAATTAGAAACACCTGGGAAATGAGAGTAAAAGATCAGGCTTGGACCGACAAGAGAGAAAGACCAAACTACCTACCGTTATTGCTAGCTTTCCAGGTCAAAGGAGCAGGGAAAGCAAAGAATACACCCCAGAACAATCACACCTATGATAAGACGGTGGTAGAAAAAAGAAAAATTGTCTGTCGTTTGCGGAGAAAAGCTAAGAAATCCAACGATGAGCTTGATTGGGAAAATTGGCGCAAGGAAAATATAAGCTACAAAAATTGGCATAAACATCACAAAGCCACTCTGTACCAAAACGATGCCGAGGCGATGATGCAAAAACTTCATACAAAAAAATCTAGTGACTTTTGGGGTTTAATAAAAGAGATGAACAGGCCCCTGTCCGCTACAATGGGAAATGCTGTAGCGGAAGAAAACTGGATCCAATATTTTACTGCTGAATTCGACGGCCCCACCAGTGATATCCAATGGGCAAAGCAAAACCAAGTGATAACGTGGGTCGATCTGTCTAATACTATGGATATCGAAACAGCCATACGGAACCTGAAAACATCTAGAGTGCCGGGCCTTGATGGACTCTCCAACATGGACCTGAAAATGTTCCCGAAAAAATGGGCTGAAATGATCAGTGGTATCTATTCGTAATGTTGTAGAACCAACATGGTGCCGGAATCATGGCAGAAAGCAGTAATTGTCCCGATTTATAAAAAGGGACGGAGACAAGAACCGGCGAGTTATAGACCTATCGCCCTTTTGGACATTCTGGGTAAAATCTACGCGACCCTGCTACTCGTCCATTTTCGAGCTTGGGAAAAAGTCAGCCAGGCCAAAGATCAGCTTCAAACTGGCTTCCAGAAAAATGGGTGTACATCAATCAACCTTCTCATACTTAACATCATGAAAGCCAAAGTCAAAGAGGGGGCGCCTAAAGTATATTTGGCATTCGTGGACCTCTCAAAGGCCTTTGATAAGATCGACAGAAAAAGCCTGTGGACGAAGCTTCAAGATTGGAACTGCCCGGCAAAAATATTGGAGCCTATAAAAGCGCTCCACTCGAACACCAAAATAAGAGTTAAACTCAACAATCAGGGCATGCTCTCAGAGGAGATAAATGTTAAACGAGGAGTAAAGCAGGGATGTCCTTTGGCACCGGTACTGTTCACAGCTTTCTTGGGTGACTATCAACTCTCCGAAGAAAAAATTTGATCTTTTCCCCTCAAAATCGGGAAAACTGAGATCCCACGGTTACTCTATGCAGATGACATCATTGTGATCGACCAGACGAAGGTGGGCCTGCAAAGAAAACTCTGTAATTTGGAGGCCTACATCCTGGAAAATAAGCTGGAACTCAACACATCGAAGACAGAGATCATGGTGCTCGAGAAAGTCCCCTGCAAAAAGACGAAAAATCTAAAGATCTTTCTGGACGAGTCAAAAATCGAAATCGTAACCAACTTTAAATATCTGGGGATTCAATTAGACAGTTCGGGTGTGGAAAAGAGCCTTCTTGACCAACTCTGGGAAAAAGTGAAAAACCTGACTACTCAAACCAGAGCAGTAGACCGCAAATATGGCAAATTCTCCCTGATCCCGGCTATAACTTTCTATAACACTAAGGTTGTTCCGGCCCTGACTTATGGTACGGAGTGTGTGCTATATCTCCAGCACAACATCTGGAGCAAAATCGAAGGCCACCTCTGGAAAACGGTCTTAGGCCTACCCAAATCTACCGCCATGCCAGGCATAAGGAGAGAGTTGGGGCTCATATCATTAGCATCGACAGTGGATCAAAGCGCCTTGCGCCTCTACAGACGAATCATCAGGTCTGACACCCTACCCATTTATAATACCATACGGGAAGAAATTGATTTAGGGAAATGTACTATTTTGAATAAATGGGTGGAAGCGAGAAAGAATGATCTGAGAAAAGTTGAATGCACTGAGAAAGAGCTAATAGAAAACCCAGAAAGAATTAAAAAAAAGACGGAAAACATGGACTGGATTGTGACAACAGAAAAGGCGGTGGAAAACAAACTCCTGAAACATCTCCCACCCACTTTCAACAAGGGGAAAAAAACGCTCCAGTACTGTGTAAAGTTTCCAAATAAGAAGCTGAGAATTTCTGTCATGAGAGCCAGACTCAACCTCCTCCCTACGAGAGCGATCATAACTTTAAGAAGAAATGGAACCGGAAGCCGCTGCCGTTTATGTAAAAACGAGTCCGCTATTGAGACTTTAAAACACCTCGTGGTCGAGTGTCCTAACACAATGGAAAACAGAAGGCTATACCTCCCCTGCCTGGCTGAAAATATGTGGATTTTCCAAGTAGATGAACTATGGAATAGACTGATATCGGGCGAGAAGACAAGATGGACCCTGGCTCTGGCCAAACTCATTGACTTAGTATTTGAACAAATTAACAGTCTTCGGACTGAAAGTACTTCGGTGACGGTCTCTGACCCTGTTGAATGAGGCTTTTTTGCTTCCCGGACAGGGTTTAGGACTTGGTCTGTGGCTCGGTCTGCCAGCCCCCAGGGGAGGTTTTTGTGATGAGCTACCCTTTGTGGGTTCGCCTTCTTTTATGATATGCAAGACAGAGAAGGTTTTTGACAAAACTCAGTCTTTACTGAGTAAAGTTCAAATAAAAAAAAATAAAAAAAAAATGTCTTGGATAAAGATGAGTGTCTGACCTCAGGGTTAGTGTCTCAGCCCATGGTTGAATGTCTGACCTCAAGGTGAGTGTCTCTGCTTACGGTGAGTGGCTGACCTCATGGTGAGTGTCTTAGATTAATTTGAGTGTCTGACCTCAGGGCGAGTGTCTCAGCTTAAGGTGAGTGTCTGACCTCAGGGTGAGTGTCTCTGCTTAAGGTGAGTGTCTGACCTCAGGGTGAGTGTCTCACCTTAAGGTGAGTGTCTGACCTCAGGGCGAGTGTCTCCGCTTAAGGTGAGTGTCTGACCTCAGGATGAGTGTCTCAGCTTAAGGTGAGTGTCTGACCTCAGGGTGAGTGTATGTTAGCCTAAGGTGAGTGTCTGACCCCAGGGTGAATGTCTTAGATTAAGGTGAGTGTCTGACCTCAGAGTGAGTATCCACTCTCACGGTGAATGTCTGACCTCAGGATTGGTGTCTCAGCTTAAGGTGAGTGTCTGACCCCAGGGTGAGTGTCTCAGCTTAAGGTGAGTGTCTGACCTCAGAGTGAATATTCACAATTACGGTTAATGTCTGACCTCAGTGGTGAGTATCTTAGTTTAAGGTGAGTGCCTGACCTCAGGGTGAGTGTCTCAGTTTAAGGTGAGTGTCTGACCTCAGGGTGAGTGTCTTAGCTTAAGCTAAGTGTTTGATCTCAGGTTGAGTGTCTCAGCTTAAGGTCGAATGTCTGTTCTCAGGGTGAGTGTCCCTGCACAAAGTAAGTGTCTGACCTCAGGGCGAGTGTCTCAGCTTAAGGTCAAATGTCTGACCTCAGGGGGAGTGTGTCTGATTAAGGTGAGTGCCTGACCTCCGGGTGAGTGTCTCAGCCTAAGGTGAGTGTCGGACCTCAGGGTGAGTGTTTCAGTTTAAGGTGAGCGTTTGACCTCATGGTGAGTGTCTTAGATTAAAGTGAGTGTCTGACCTCAGTGTGAGTGTCTCTGCTTAAAGTGAGTGTCTGAACTCAGGGTGAGTGTCTCAGCTGAAGGTGAGAGTCTGACCTCCTGGTGAGTGTCTTACATTAAAGTGAGTGTCTGACCTCAGAGTGAATATCCACACTTACAGTGAGTGTCTGACCTCAGGGTGAGTATCACAGCTTAATATGAGTGTCTGACCTCATGGTGAATGTCTTGGATAAAGGTGAGAGTCTGATCTCAGGGTTAGTGTCTCAGCTGAAGGTCTGACCACATGGTGAGGGTCTTAGATTAAGGTGAGTGTCTGACCTCAGAGTGAGCATCCACTTTTACAGTGAGTATCTGACCTCAGGGTCAGTGCCTTAGCTTAAGGTGAGTGTCTGACCTCAGGGTGAGTGTCTCCGCTTAGGGTGAGTATCTGACCTCAGGGTTTGTGTCTCAGCTTAAGGTGAGTGTCTGACCTCATGGTGAATGTCTTAGATTATGGTGAGTGTCTGAACTCAGAGTGAGTATCCGCTCTTACGGTGAGTGTCTGACCTCAGGGTTAGTGTCTCATCTTAATGTGAGTGTCTGACCTCAGGGCAAGTGTCTCAGCTTAAGGTGAGCGTCTGACCTTATAGTGAGTGTCTTAGATTAAAGTCAGTGTCTGACTTCAGAGTGAGAATCCGCTCTTACGGTGAGTGTCTGACCTCAGGGTTATTATCTCAGTTTAAGGTGAGTGTCTGACCTCATGGTGAATGTCTTGGATAAAGGTGAGTGTCTGACCTCAGGGTTAGTGTCTCAGCCCATGGTCGAATGTCTGACCTCAAGGTGAGTGTCTCTGCTTAAGGTGAGTGGCTGACCTCATGGTGAGTGTCTTAGATTAATTTGAGTGTCTGACCTCAGGGTGAGTGTCTCAGCTTAAGGTGAGTGTCTGACCTCAGGGTCAGTGCCTTAGCTTAAGGTGAGTGTCTGACCTCAGGGTGAGTGTCTCAGCTCAAGGTGAGTGTCTGACCTCAGGGCGAGTGTCTCTGCTTAAGGTGAGTGTATGACCTCAGGGTGAGCGTCTCACCTTAAGGTGAGTGTCTGACCTCAGGGCGAGTGCCTCCGCTTAAGGTGAGTGTCTGACCTCAGGATGAGTGTCTCAGCTTAAGGTGAGTGTCTGACCTCAGGGTGAGTGTTTTAGCTTAAAGTGAGTGTCTGACCTCATGGTGAATGTCTTAGATTAAGGTGAGTGTCTGACCTCAGAGTGAGTATCCACTCTTACGGTGAGTGTCTGACCTCAGGATTGATGCCGCAGCTTAAGGTGAGTGTCTGACCCCAGGGTGAGTGTCTCAGCTTAAGGTGAATGTCTGACTTTAGAGTGAATATTCACAATTACGGTTAATGTCTGACCTCAGTGGTGAGTATCTTAGTTTAAGGTGAGTGTCTGACCTCAGGGCGAGTGTCTCAGTTTAAGGTGAGTGTCTGACCTCAGGGTGAGTGTCTTAGCTTAAGCCAAGTGTCTGATCTCAGGGTGAGTGTCTCAGCTTAATGTTGAATGTCTGACATCAGGGGGAGTGTCCCTGCACAAAGTGAGTGTCTGACCTCAGGGTGAGTGTCTCAGCTTAAGGTCAAATGTCTGACATCAGGGGGAGTGTCTCTGATTAAGGTCAGTGCCTGACCTCCATGTGAGTGTCTCAGCCTAAGGTGAGTGTCGAACCTCAGGGTGAGTGTTTCAGTTTAAGGTGAACGTCTGACCTCATAGTGAGTGTCTTAGATGAAAGTGAGTGTCTGACCTCAGTGTGAGTGTCTCTGCTTAAAGTGAGTGTCTGAACTCAGGGTGAGCGTCTCAGCTGAAGGTGAGTGTCTGACCTCCTGGTGAGTGTCTTACATTAAAGTGAGTGTCTGACCTCAGAGTGAATATCCACACTTAGTTAGTATCTGACCTCAGGGTGAGCATCACAGCTTAATATGAGTGTCTGACCTCATGGTGAATGTCTTGGATAAAGGTGAGTGTTTGATCTCAGGGTTAGTGTCTCAGCTGAAGGTCGAATGTCTGACCACATCGTGAGTGTCTTAGATTAAGGTGAGTGTCTGACCTCAGAGTGAGCATCCACTTTTACAGTGAGTGTCTGACCTCATGGTCAGTGCCTTAGCTTAAGGTGAGCGTCTGACCTCAGGGTGAGTGTCTCCGCTTAGGGTGAGTGTCTGACCTTAGGATGAGTGTCTCAGCTTAAGGTGAGTGTCTGACCTCATGGTGAATGTCTTAGATTATGGTGAGTGTCTGAACTCAGAGTGAGTATCCGCTCTTACGGTGAGTGTCTGACCTCAGGGTTAGTGTCTCATTTTAAGGTGAGTGTCTGACCTCAGGGCAAGTGTCTCAGCTTGAGGTGAGCGTCTGACCTTATAGTGAGTGTCTTAGATTAAAGTCAGTGTCTGACTTCAGAGTGAGAATCCGCTCTTACGGTGAGTGTCTGACCTCAGGGTTATTATCTCAGTTTAAGGTGAGTGTCTGACCTCATGGTGAATGTCTTGGATAAAGGTGAGTGTCTGACCTCAGGGTTAGTGTCTCAGCCCATGGTCGAATGTCTGACCTCAAGGTGAGTGTCTCTGCTTAAGGTGAGTGGCTGACCTCATGGTGAGTGTCTTAGATTAATTTGAGTGTCTGACCTCAGGGTGAGTGTCTCAGCTTAAGGTGAGTGTCTGACCTCAGGGTCAGTGCCTTAGCTTAAGGTGAGTGTCTGACCTCAGGATGAGTGTCTCAGCTCAAGGTGAGTGTCTGACCTCAGGGCGAGTGTCTCTGCTTAAGGTGAGTGTATGACCTCAGGGTGAGCGTCTCACCTTAAGGTGAGTGTCTGACCTCAGGGCGAGTGCCTCCGCTTAAGGTGAGTGTCTGACCTCAGGATGAGTGTCTCAGCTTAAGGTGAGTGTCTGACCTCAGGGTGAGTGTTTTAGCTTAAAGTGAGTGTCTGACCTCATGGTGAATGTCTTAGATTAAGGTGAGTGTCTGACCTCAGAGTGAGTATCCACTCTTACGGTGAGTGTCTGACCTCAGGATTGATGCCGCAGCTTAAGGTGAGTGTCTGACCCCAGGGTGAGTGTCTCAGCTTAAGGTGAATGTCTGACTTTAGAGTGAATATTCACAATTACGGTTAATGTCTGACCTCAGTGGTGAGTATCTTAGTTTAAGGTGAGTGTCTGACCTCAGGGCGAGTGTCTCAGTTTAAGGTGAGTGTCTGACCTCAGGGTGAGTGTCTTAGCTTAAGCCAAGTGTCTGATCTCAGGGTGAGTGTCTCAGCTTAATGTTGAATGTCTGTTCTCAGGGTGAGTGTCCCTGCACAAAGTGAGTGTCTGACCTCAGGGTGAGTGTCTCAGCTTAAGGTCAAATGTCTGACATCAGGGGGAGTGTCTCTGATTAAGGTGAGTGCCTGACCTCCATGTGAGTGTCTCAGCCTAAGGTGAGTGTCGAACCTCAGGGTGAGTGTTTCAGTTTAAGGTGAACGTCTGACCTCATAGTGAGTGTCTTAGATGAAAGTGAGTGTCTGACCTCAGTGTGAGTGTCTCTGCTTAAAGTGAGTGTCTGAACTCAGGGTGAGCGTCTCAGCTGAAGGTGAGTGTCTGACCTCCTGGTGAGTGTCTTACATTAAAGTGAGTGTCTGACCTCAGAGTGAATATCCACACTTAGTTAGTATCTGACCTCAGGGTGAGCATCACAGCTTAATATGAGTGTCTGACCTCATGGTGAATGTCTTGGATAAAGGTGAGTGTTTGATCTCAGGGTTAGTGTCTCAGCTGAAGGTCGAATGTCTGACCACATCGTGAGTGTCTTAGATTAAGGTGAGTGTCTGACCTCAGAGTGAGCATCCACTTTTACAGTGAGTGTCTGACCTCATGGTCAGTGCCTTAGCTTAAGGTGAGCGTCTGACCTCAGGGTGAGTGTCTCCGCTTAGGGTGAGTGTCTGACCTTAGGATGAGTGTCTCAGCTTAAGGTGAGTGTCTGACCTCATTGTGAATGTCTTAGATTATGGTGAGTGTCTGAACTCAGAGTGAGTATCTGCTCTTACGGTGAGTGTCTGACCTCAGGGTTAGTGTCTCATATTAAGGTGAGTGTCTGACCTCAGGGCAAGTGTCTCAGTTTAAGGTCGAATGTCTGACCTCAGGGTGAGTGTTTCTGCTTAAGGTGAGCGTCTGACCTTATAGTGAGTGTCTGACTTCAGAGTGAGAATCCGCTCTTACGGTGAGTGTCTGACCTCAGGGTTATTATCTCAGCTTAAGGTGAGTGTCTGACCCCAGGGTGAGTGTCTCAGCTTAAGGTGAGTGTCTGACTTCAAAGTGAGTTTCCACACTTACAGTTAATGTCTGACCTCAGTGGTGAGTATCTTAGTTTCAGGTGAGTGTCTGACATCAGGGTGAGTGTCGTAGCTTAAAGTGAGTGTCTAACCTCAGGGTGAGTGTCTCAGTTTAAGGTTGAATGTCTGACCTCAGGGTGAGTGTCTCTGATTAAGATGAGTGCCTGACCTCCGGGTGATTGTCTCATCGTAAGGTGAGCGACTGACCTCATGGTGAGTGTCTTAGATTAAAGTGAGTGTCTGACCTCAGTGTGAGTGTCTCTGCTTAAAGTGAGTGTCTGACCACAGGGTGAAGGGGCATCCGATCTTAAGGGTGAGGCGTGTCTCACCTTTGAGTGAATATCTTGCCAGTGAATGATTAAATCCCTGACATCATTGGTTGACTTAACACAATCCGATCACCATCGGGCCTCAAACTCAATAAAAAGAGGGACTTTGAGGGTTAATAAATGAATAAACTGAATGCAATTCCTCTGATGGATTAAAGCGCTATACATGCCACCTGCCTGCTAGGACGTTGCACAGACATGTCCAAAAAATGAGGTCTAGCAGAGGGGGTGAGAGGAATGTGATGGGTCATGAAAGAAGGGAGTGGGGAATGTCTGGTGATGTGATGTGCCAGGAGAGGAGGGTGAGGGGAATATCTGTTGATGTGAAGGGCCATCAGAGGAGAGAGTGGAATGTCTGTTGATGTGATAGGCCATCGGAGGAGGTAGAGAGGACTGTCTGGTGATGTGATGGGCCAGGGAGAAGGTTGAGGAAGATGTTGGTCATCTTGTGGTCATCTTCGACTCCACTCTCTCCCTCTCATCTCACATTTCGGACATCTCTAAAAAGTCTTACTGTCAGCTACACCTCTTCAATGGTACTCTACCTTTCCTCATTTTCCCCCAGCAGCTCACTGTCTCCAGAGCCCTGGTTATCTCTAGGCTGGAGTAGTTCAACTGCCTCTTCCAAAACCTCCCTGATTTTACCCTCAGCCCTCTGCATCTCATCCAGAACAGAACCGCTAGACTTATCGTTGGCCTCAAACCCAGGGACTGCATCTCTCCGGTGCTGAAATCCCTTCACTGGATCCCTGTTGCTGGAAGGATCAAATTCAAGACCCTCTGCATTGCAGACAAGGCTTCTGGGGCCTGTGCCCTACCTACCTGCAACACTGCTTCCCTAAATACTGTCCCTCACAAGCACTCTGCTCATCTACCTCCAACCTTCTGGGAGTAAGCCGGTTCTCCAAGCAGAGATTTGGAGGGCGATCCTTATCCTCAGCAGGTGCCTCCCTCTGGAACAGCCTCCCTGCCACCCCCTTTCTTGAGCCTGATCTTTTTAAGTTCAGAAACTCCCTAAGACCTTACTCTTCTCCTCTTCCTTTATCCACCCTCTACCCTGCTAACCTACGTCTCTGCTCTTTCCCACTCTCCCTCCTCTTCCCTACAGCTTTCTGACTGGCTGTGTGGTGTACCTCAGAGTCTCACAGGTCCTGGGTACCCCCCGCCAGACCTCTTGCACTTACCTCAGGGCCCTGCACCCCACCCACCCTTACTGCACTTGAGAAATTTCCCTAGAGAGTGGCTCTCTCAGCACTTACCCCAGACTGCACTGACTGGGTGCACTTGGACTTCCCAACCCCAGTGACCATCTGTGCACTTGCACAATCCGAATACACTGCACCTGAAGATCGACTCTTCTGTTCCCCCTTGTCTCCACCCCAAAATGTACTTGGTAAAATCGTAGAATCGCCGTTCAGGCCTATATGCTGTGTCTCAAATGTGCAATGTATCATATACACTTACTCTGCCTGTGCAGACAATTGTTTTCTCCAAATTTCAAGGGCTCTGTGTGACCGTTGTTGTTCTCCATGCTCCCATCCTCCTGAGCGCTTTGAAACAATTGCCTGTGTTCAGGCGCTTTATATATAAACACTACCATACCATGTCTGGTGATGTGATGGGCCATCAGAGGAGGGTGAGGAGAATGTCTGCTGATGTGATGGGCCAGGAAAGGAGGGTGAGGTTATTGTCTGGTGATGTGATTGGTAGGAGAGGAGGGTGAGGGGAATGTCTGCAAATGTGATTGACCATCAGAGGTGGTAGGGGAATGGTGAGGTAAAGGTCTGGTTATGTGATGGGCCCTCAGAGAATTGTGAGTGAAATGCCTGCTGATGAAATGGGCCATCAGAGGAGGGTGAAGGCAATGTCTAGTGATATGATGGGCCATCAGAGGAGGGTGAGGGGAATGTCTGGTGATGTGATGGGCCACGTGAGAAGGATGAGGGTAATGTCTAGTGATTTGATGGGACATGAGAGGAGAGTGAGGGCAATGTATGGTGATGAGATGGGCCATGGGCGGAGGGTGAGGGGAATGTCTGCTGATGTGATGGGCTAGGAAAGGAGGGTGAGGGGAATGTCTGCTGATGTTATGGACCATCAGAGGGGGCGAGGGGAATGTCTGGTGATGTGATGGGCCAGGAGAGGAGGGTGAGGGGAATGCCTGATGTCTGGTGATGTGATGGGCCATGAGAGGAGGGTGAGGTCATTGTCTGGTAATGTGATGGGCCATGAGAGGAGGGTGAGGTCATTGTCTGGTAATGTGATGGGCAATGAGAGGAATTTCTGCTGATATGATGGGCCGTGAGAGAAAGGTGAGAGAAATGTCTGCTGATGTGATGAGCCAGGAGAGGAGGGTGAGGGAAGTGTCAGGTGATGTGATGGGCCAGGAAAGGAGGGTGGGGGGGAAGTCTGCTGATGTGATGGGCCATAAGAGGAGGGTGAGGAGAATGTCTGGTGATGTGATGGGCCATCAGATGAGGGTGAGGGAAAGGTCTGATGATGTGATGGGCTGAGAGTGGAGGGTGAGGGAATGTCTGCTTATCTGATGGGACATGAGAGGAGAGTGAGGGCAGTGTATGGTGATGTGATGGGCCAGGAGAGGAGGGTGACGGGAATATCTGGTGATGTTATGGGCCAGGAGAGGACTGCAGGGGGACTTTCTGCTGTTATGATGGGCCATGAGAGGAGGGTGAGGGAATGTCTGCCAATGTGATGGGCCATGAGAGGAAGATGTGGGAAATGGCTGCTGATGAGATGGGTTAGAAGAGGAGGATGGGGGAATGGCTGCTGATGAGATGGCAAGTGAGAGGAGGGTGAGGGGAATGTCTGGTGATGTGATGGGCCGTGGTGGAGGGTGAGTCCCATGTCTGCTGGAGGGAATTCATTGTGTGTTCTCGTGGACACAGTTACTGTTACTGCCAAGTTGATGTGTCTCCTGAAGACTGGATTTTTTCCTGATAGTCTGTCTTTCCTTTCTATGACTCTGATACAGGGATGGGCTTAAAAGCCCCAACACACTCAGAGCGCACGGTGTGAGCCATGTATTCTCGTGTTCCCATACGTCTGGGCAGCAGGGCGAGCATCTCTAACCCTCAAGTGAAGGACCGGGCGGCCCTTATCCCGCACGCCTTCTGCACTTGGCATTTCAGGTACCTATTTGCTAAATTTATTTTACTAAATACTTCTGTCACTATATCCGGCTACTGCTATTGACTAAGAATCCTGCTGATATTTCTGTGGAACGGCCTGGAGTGTGGCAGTTTTATGCCATTGCCTAACGGCATCCGTGCTTATGAACTGAGGGCCAGGAGTGTGACGTTACATTGTTCCTGGACACAGCCCGATCGCAGTGACCTGGATTGCAGCGCATAATATCGGGTGTGCGGTTTCACGTAATGTTGCACTGTCCACGAGTCAGAAAATGCCCTTTCAGGCTGAACCTCAAAAGCCACATTACAATTTAAGGAGGCTGGGTGGGGAACAGGAGGCCCCCCACAAGGCACGGTCTGACAGGCCCAATAAAACAAAAACTATTAACTATGCGATCGCTCCAGTACACTAGTTGGACTTGTTTTTTTGTGAGAAAGCTCAGGAGTCAGCGGAACGTTCTCTGCAGGAGGGGCCATATCTCACAGCTCTGTCAATTTTGATGACATTGACAATTCTCTCCTCGACCTCTGTTTATCCATTCAACAGAGTGAGGAGGTCTACAGCAGAAAATATGCCAACGCTCAGAGGGGACCCATAGATTGTGAATGTACAAGTGACATATGCCGAGGGGAGCTGTGCACCTATGATACCATCAACTAGTATATCGGCATCGCCAAATCTTGTGATAGGTTCGGAAGGAACAGTACAAATTGAGAATCGACATCTTTGGAAGCCTATATCAGCTATATGGCTATTTTTGAGGAACTACAGTAATTTATGACATCCATTCAAGTCTCAATGAAGATCCTTTTAAAGCTGTGTGGGCGTATACATGAAAACATCCAGCTGCCCTGAACACAGTGAATGCAATTCCTAGAGGGGGGAGACAGAACCCGCAGGAAATTCACTGTCTTTCCCAAATCAGAGTCTGCCCGCTCTCTCTCCTTCTTTAGCTGGCAATGGAGCCATGGCTGAAAGCTCTGCACTCTTCTTCTCTAGCTAGCAAAGCCGCCTGGCAAGACGAGCTGCTGCCCGCAATATCCCTTGTGAAGTAGCAGCCTCGCTTCCCAAACTAACCCTTTGCCGAAGAAATCAAAGGGAGCTCGTAAAAAGGATGCCCGCAGCAAAAAACTTCCGAGCAAAGGTTTGGGCAGCCTCTTGAGCTGGATAATTTCGGACAAAACAGGTGACATCTCCAATGCCAGCATGGAGCATCAAGATCCCAATTTATCGCAGACTGTGGGGCAGTCCTTGGCCACCTTCCTCACTCGAACAGGCCTCGTAAGAGAATCCCATAGAGTGCCCCCATGCAAAAGGAGGTACAAATTGGAAGCGTGCCTCCCTCTGACATTAGCCCTGAAAGCAAGACCTGTACTATAAAGAAGACTAACCAGAAATCTCTGAATAAATGGCTGGCAAGATCAGCCTTCTTGGCACAACTTCTTTTAATCCCGCAACCTTGAGTGCTGCTTACAGAGGACTTTGTGTTCTTTGAACCCCTGAGGTGCAACCCCTGAGTTGCAACAATGCTAATGTTTCGGCTATCCACTGTAAATATATTGCCACGTCGCAATTACTCCGTAAACATCGAGAATCACTGATGGCTGTAGGGGTTGTGCTAGATGTGGACCCTGAGCAGCTGATGTATGGTTACCGATTAATTATTGTGAACTCAGTGGTGGCATTGCTACAACGCCGGGGCCAAGGAAAAAGTTCCGATGTCGGATATTCAGGCAATGTTAAAGTGGCTGGCCGATTCCTTTCCAGTAGCCATGCATAAACAATGAGATTGGACACTCATGTCTTGGAACACTCTGGGCTTTAATCATTTTCTATCACCCACTGGCTCATTGCCTTATATTGCTCATCATAAATCTGATTCTTAGTTAACCACTCCTATCTCTATGGATGCTTATACCATTTATCAATCTTTTGGCAAGAAAGGTTTCAAGGGTAGACGTTATGGGGGTCTCCTGACTGGGGTTCTGCATACCTAGAAGTCAAGTAAGATCATGTCCTCTCGATATGAGCATCTGCGAGCAGTTGAGGTCACTCTTCCTGCCGAGGATCAACACAGGAATCTGCTACTGGTCAGTGTGTATAATCCATTGGGGGCAGCACAGAGAGAGCAGCCGCAAGAGCAATTGCAAGGTCTATTTGTTAGCTGGGCCAAGGACCTAGTAGAAAAAAGTATCATTATCTGTGGTGATTTCAACTGCCACTGTGCTGGTGGTGTGGGAACATCTGAAAACCCTGAATTACTATCTAAAAGTACAATGAAACAAAGTAACATACACCGGGAGGGCTCTCACTGGTTGAATTTCTTTAATAGTTGGGGACTAGAGATACTGGATGGTTGAACCAATAGTGGGGGATTACACTTGGAGGAGGGGTAAGGCCTCTGCCACTCTGGACTATGTCTTTGTAAGCTATGAAATGGCATTGAGGTGGAGGATCTCCTTGTTAGCCAGAATACCTGGAGTGACCACGAAACTCTTATTTTGAATTTTAGCAGCCCCGTCATCAGACCCTTTGTAAATCCGGTGGGGGAACTGGTGACTAACCACTCAGCTAGTTGGATCGTATGGTCCAAGAAAAACATTAACAATGCTGAAAGAGCTGCATTTCGCATGACCACTCTTAATTATCAGGCATCTCAAAAGATGTCCCTAGATGACATCGAACCACGGATGCTCTCTTTTTCTGGCTGTCATGCTACAACTAAAGTCAGAATGACAACGAGAAAACATGAGTCCTACACGCCATATGAGAAAACTATTAGAGATGCGAAATAAAACTTTGGGCTGATCTCCGTAAAGTTAAATTGGCAACTCTATCCCAGGGTATTTATCTCCAGGAAGTAAGGAAGTTAAAAAATCCCTATCACAATTGGCGTAAGCGGTGGTGTTGCTCTGGTAGAGATACACTATGGCAATAGATGGGGACTACACTGTGTGCAGGTGACTCTCGCAGCAGTTGGGCCCCATTGGGTGAGGCAAAAGGGAGTAAGAAACAGTCTTTAATTAACCCAATAGGGGTGCATTTGCGGCTTTCCTTCCTGGCCAATTGCAATTCTCCACGACTTACTCCCCAGGTTGCGCAGCTAGATCTCAAACCCAGTTGTCCTACTTTTTCTGTAAACGCTAAAGATATTGCTATTAAAATCAAGAACCTCAAATCTTCAAGAGCTCCGCTGCCAAATGGCATTGCTAATGTGGTCTTAAAGAATAACCCTCCCTTTTGGTCCTCCTTACTTAAAATCCTGTTTGACAAGGTTCTCCTTGAGGGAAAGATACCAGATTCATGGCAAACGGATACCCTGATTCCAGTGTTAAAAGAGGGTAACAGGGCTGACCCGGTCATTATCGCCTGCTTTCCATGCTGGACTGTTCTGGGAAGCTCTTTGCATCGCTACTCCTGAACGAATTGCAGGGATGGGTGGAACGTAGGGGCATCCGGGACTAATTCCAGTGTGGATTCAGACCTGACTATTCTATTGCTCATAATATACTCCTAATGGATTCCGTGGTAAGCCATGCGCGCAGCCCTAATAGCCCTCCACTGTACGCCTTATTCATAGATTTTAAAGCCGCATTCGATACATCATGCAGGGAGCGACTCTGGCATGAATTAGATCCATTGGGTTGTTCACCCAGGATCCTGTATTATTTAAAATTGCCTAATAAGAACAACACTGTGTGTCTACGATTGGACGCGCAGGGCACTACGACTGAACGTACAGCTCAGAATTGTGGTGTAAAACAGGGATGTGTGACAGCGCCCTTGTTCTATAACCTATTTGTGTCAGAGCTCCCCTCTTTTTTTGAAATTGACCTCTAATTGCTTCCCCCCCCACCCCAAATCGACAACTTGCATTGCATAGTCTTGAAATGTGGACGATCTGGTGCTACTGGATCATACCTTTAGTGGCATGCAGGGTACAGCAGAGGCACTTTGGGCCTATGCAGATATAACTGGCCTGACAGCTAACAGGGGTACATCCTTATTGATGTTATTCTCTGCTAAACACATTTCTAGACCTTGTCTATATGTGCAGGCCACAGGAATTCCATATGCTGCGCATTATAAATACTTGGGGTTTGAATTCAAATCTTTCCCGGGCTATAGTACCTGCATTGAGATGCGTAAAAGGAAGGCTGCTCAATTGACTGCGTTGGTTGTGCAATTTTCCAGGAGAAGGGGAGGGTATAGACTGTTGGGAGCCAGATAACTGTACGTGCAATGCCTGGGCCCTCCAGTGTTTTACGGGCTTGAGTGCCTTATTGGAATCGATCTGAAATGGCTCCAACGGTTGGAGGGCAGCTTTTGGAGGAAGATAATGGGACTGCCAGATTGCGTCCAATGGCGACACTAACGCTTGAACTAGGTATGATGTGTTTAAAATCACTAGTTTAAAAAAAAGAGCCTTAATGTACATAAAGATGCTGAATGACACTTTCAACCCGCTTTTGACAGGCATGGGCAATGCTGAGCGCAGGATACAGAAGAGTATGAACATCCTCTTTCATAACATAGGGTGGACGCCTAACTGGGGGGACGACCTCATCAATATGAGGCACTCGTTAGAAAAACGCATTGACCTTTGGGATTGGAACAAAAATATATTACACTTGGGCCTACTGAAAAGTTATATATTTGTATCAGATGTCTTATATCCATTTAAGAAAGTCCAACCCTATCTGAATCTATGTCCATCTTGCCACCTTACAAGATTCATTCTCCTCCTGCATTATTAACCGTCTACCGGTGTTGAGTGTCATGGGTTCTGGCCCTCTCCGTCACGGAACAGGAGCGCCATTGCTGTATTTGTCTCAATAAAGTCCATCTTGAAATGGCAAAGTATGTGCTGACTGAAGGCCCCTGTCTTGGGACAGTTTACACATACCATCGAGGTACATATGTACACCAATTAGACACAATCAAGGAGCCCCTTTTTTGTAAACAATGCGCCAATTCTAACAACAGTGGACTACGCATGGCTTTATCCAGGATCTGGAAGGTGGTAGATAATTGCTTGACCTTAGCTGAATAGGAACCTGTATTGTATAATTATTGGATATGAGACGGAGGGCACTGGCATGTCCTTACTTTGGTATCATTTGAATACTGGAACCTCTCTTTGATAGGCACCTCTCAAAGATCATTATATCATTATTTGGTATATGAATGTGAGAAAGGGTCCTACTGTATCTCCCTCTCTGGCATTTCTGCTTGTATATCCTCTTTCTATTTCTCCATGATGACCTCGTTATGGCTGATATATTATTTTAAAGCACATATGAAATCTATTTGTACTAGGTATCTATTGGCGTGTTTTTGACAGGTCGGATCGTACCGGTAAAAGGCTCTCATGAATTGATATGGGCATGTGGCTGATCTTAGGAATTTAAGAGAATGTTATGATAGAAGTAACATGTGTATGTGACATGAAATGATTTGTGACAAACATTTTCTCTTTCTCCAACATTGATCTTTTTCTTTTATGAATATTTTTATCCTCATTATTGCTTAAATTTACTTTCTGTTTTTATTTATTAACAGTATTGATATTTTGCCTTAATTATATATTTCTTTGATTAAACACTTATATTTTTAATTATGTGCAAAGTCTTATGGTAAAAATAAATCACATTACATAGCTTTGCTTTGTAAAAGTCACCCTGTGAGTTAAAATGGTGGACGATGTCATTCCAGAATACAACATGGCCGTCTTGACCTCTGTACATAGCTAATGTGTAACTTGCCTGCAGGCCACTTGTTGAGGTCGTGAACTGAGACCTTGTCCTTCGTTGACCTATGTGTAGAAGGAATACTCGTGCAATGAAACTAATCCACGAGCATATGTTGAGACAATGTATTCAAATGCTGAACGAAGAACATCTGTTTAACTACATTGTATTAATGTTTAAGACGGCCTGCATGGAAAATCTTAGAATACACAGTTATTGCATAGGTTTGTTGATACATGTATTAAAGGCAAACCACTTATATGCGGTTGTTTGAGACTTGGCACGAACCCTAGATCGATGATGTATTAAAAGGAATATTAACCCGAAGTGGGGCTGGACATCGTGCCCACGAAATGTATAAAAAGCAAATGCATTCTAATGTACAACGTCTCTCATTGAACCACGCTGGAGTTCGTTGTGTTGTACTGAGGGCCGATAGCTATCTAATTTTGCTCTGTTTTTGTAACTGGATTCAGTATAAAATAAAGTACTTTGTATGTTCCTTTGTAACCCGTGTTCGGTGTATTTTATTTTGGGGTACTCAGCCTCGATATTTTGATTCTGTTTTCACAGTTGGCGCCCGAATAGGGACCCTCAAGATTGATGCCGGATTGTTGAAGGTTGACACACGCTATCGGACCAGAATCAGACGGTGTGACATAAGGGGCCCCCTGAACGAGACACAACACCTCAGCAGCGCTGCACGACCCGATCCTTGGACGATAAGCGTGTGGTCCGAGACGGCATCTTGACGAGGGTCCACTTATCGAGGCGGGCAGCTTTGTCGAAATCACTGTACACGAGGTAAGATTAGTTAGGTAAGATTCTTAGAAATCCGATCGGACCTCCTTAGGTTTGGTCAGGTGAGTCATGACCCGATTCTTAATTTAACCCTGAAAATTTGAATTTTGGTGCATTGTATCTGCAGACACAATTATTGACCAGGTAACACCAAGAATTTGAGATATGCCTGGGAAATTGTCTACCTGCTTTAGGGCATTATTCCGCAGTGATAGACAATCTGTCATGGCGCGCGCGCAATGGAAGCTATGGAGACAATGGAAAAAGGGGTAATTCCACCGGCGGTCTAGTCTTCCACGCACCTTGCACGTCATGACGCATTTAAATAGGCGTCACACGCGGAAGTCGTCGCGTTGCAACCTTGCTTCCCGGCTAGGTCCATACGCTTGTACTCCGCTCCTGTCCCGCATGTATTTCTCCACAGGCCTTTCCTCCTTGTCCGCCCTCTGTGGCCGCCTCCTCTCCTTTCATTCCGCCCGCTGTGGCTGCTCGTTCTGCTCAGCCTCCTCTCCTTTCATTCCGCTCGAGCAGCCCGCTTTATCCCCAGCTTGTCTCGTGTGTTTCCCTTGGTATCCTCCTGCTGTGTGTACAGCTGTCACTGTACGCTCCTTCCACCTCAGCGTCCTTCGGTCCTCTTCCTCATTTCTCGCCTGGAGTATCCATCCAAGCTGTTGCTCCGGATACCCACGCTGGAATCTCTTCCACCTGCCAACCATAGTGTCTTCTGGGAATTGGAGTCCATTCATCTTACTCCAATGGAAAGCCTTCCTGTATTCGCATCCGTAGTGCTATCACATCTCAGCACACTAGGGTTTTTCAGCCACGCTTTTCCCTGGTTTTGGGGGCAGGCTCCCTGAGGGCCCCCTTTGCCTTGCTGTCTACCGGCAGGCAAGGTGGCCTCCGGTGGAGCTCGTCCTAAACTCACTAAGAAAGGACTGGACCTCTGGAGAGAAAGAAGAGCCATTTCCACGGACAGTTCTTCGGAAGAACCCAGTACAGGTGAGGAGGAGGAGGAGGGAACTAAAGAGGGTATTAGTCAAGCACACAATACTCCATCGCATGACAGTCTGCAACGCCAAAGGATGGCTAGCTTAGAGCAGTATCAAGAACTGGTTAACGCCATACAAGGGATAACTGCTGAGCTCCAAACCCTTAAGGTAGAAAACTCCGCTCTTAAGGCTGGCAATGCCGCCCTGAGACAACAAATGATTCAGAGAGAAGAAGTCCGGGGTGATCTCCCACCTATGCCATTACCCTGTGGGAAGTATGAAGGGAACCCCAAGAGGATCAAGGAATTCCTCGGCGATTGTAGAGTATACTTCACCTTTCGCCCTAAGATGTATGAATTCGACCAGGCAAAGGTTGGCTTCCTCGTCTCAAACCTTGGGGGTAACGCCCTAGCATGGGCCACCCCATTGGTCACAGAAGCTGATCCAGTGCTAAATGATTACAATGCCTTTGTACTACGATTCAGAGAACGCTTCGAAAGGACCGAAGCCTTATACGCTTCGTATGAAAACATACTTGATCTCAAACAGGGCCTTTCTGATGTACAAACTTATGCCTCAAACTTCCAGAGGATAGCTTTGGAGACAGGATGGCCCGATTCAGCTAAACAAACACTCTTTAGGAGAGGGTTACATGAAGACTTGAAGGATGGATGGAAGACCGCCTTTCGTACTCCTTTAGGTCATTTCGAGTACAAGGTGATGCCCTTTGGGTTAGTCAACGCGCCAGCCCAGTTCCAAAGATTCATGGACAAAGTCTTCAGTGATCTTCTGTTTAAATCCACGGTAGTCTACTTGGATGACATCTTGGTTTACTCGCACACGTTAGAACAACATCGTCTACATGTAAGGGAAGTACTCAAAAGACTACGAGACCATCACCTGTTAGCCAAACCTGAGAAATGTCTTTTCGAGGTTTCTACAGTTCCGTACTTGGGCTTTATTCTGTCAGAAAACTGCATCGAGATGGATCCCAACAAGACAGCATCCATTAAAAATTGGCCTGTTCCCAACTCAGTTAAAGACATCCAGAGGTTCTTGGGTCTGACTAATTTGTATCGGAAATTCATCACAGGCTTCTCCAACATAGTCTTACCTATTACGGCTTTGCTAAAGAAGGGGGTGAAATTCCATTGGACAACCGAAGCTGATTCCGCCTTTAACCAGCTCAAACAAGCGTTCACCTCTGCACCTATCCTCAGGCAGCCTGACCAGTCTCAGCCCTTTATAATAGAAGCTGACGCCTCACAAGGGGCCATTGGGGCAGCTTTGCTACAACGGAAGGAGGACCAACTCGAACATCCCATCGTCTATTATTCCAGAACACTCACCTCTAGTGAAAGAAACTATTCGGTGATTGAAAAGGAACTGTTAGCAATTAAACAGGCTTTTGAGGAGTGGCGTCATCTGTTGCAAGGAGCAAGGTACCCATTTCAAGTTCGGACTGACCACAGGAACCTAAGTATTCTCCAACAAATGGAATTCAGAAACTCTCGTCATGCTCGTTGGGCTTATTTCTTCTCCCAATTCGATTTCGTACTTACATACTTACCTGGTAAAGAAAACCACTTAGCTGATGCACTCTCCCGCAGCTACGGAGAATAATCTGGGAACTACACAGAACAGGAATGTCTACTCAACGGGAAGAGTTTCATTGGTACCGTCAATAGTTATTTACAACAAGTATTGAATGCCCAAAAGACTGCATCTCTTCCAAAGGATCCCTCTCTAGCGTATAAAGGGGAATACCTATTCAAAGACGACTTGCTTTACCTGCCCACTCAAGATCTCCAGAACCAAGCAATGTCTTGGTGCCATGATCTGCCTATGGCTGGACATAAAGGTTGTGCTTCCACACTGGATTTGCTGAAAAGGAGATTTTGGTGGCCGACAATGAACAAGGACGTAGCGAAGTACGTCTCCACCTGCCCCATATGTGCCCAAAGCAAGCACAGTGCGTCTAAACCATTGGGGCTTCTACAACAAGATGAACCATCTACCGGACCCTGGCAACGTATATCCATGGATTTTATTGTTGATTTACCCAAATCAGAAGGATGTTCAGCAATCATGGTTGTTGTTGACTCCTTCAGTAAGCTAGCTCATTTCGTCCCATTCAAAGGTACTCCTTCGGCAACTACCATAGCGGACGTATTCCTGAAGGAGATAGTCAGTCTCCATGGCCTACCGTCCTCTATAGTGTCTGATAGAGGAACACAGTTCACCTCCAAGTTCTGGACAACCTTGTGTAAACAGTTACATATTCAGGGGGCGTTATCTTCTGGTTTTCACCCCGAAACTAATGGACAGACTGAACGCCTCAACGCTACACTTGAACAGTTTCTAAGATGTTACTGTAACCAGAATCAGGACAACTGGTATCATATCTTATCAGTGGCAGAATTCTCATACAACAACACCAAACATACTTCAATAGGAATGAGTCCTTTTAAATGTACCTATGGGTACGAACCCAAACATATCCCATTATCTACAGTTCAACCAACCAATGTACCTACCATAGACCTACTGCTGAACAACCTTTAAATAAACTCATAAGGCTGCTCAAGAAACCCTGTCAGTCAGTCGTCAGACTTATAAGAGATGGGCTGATAAGAACAGAAGACCAAATCCCGATTGGAAAAAAGGAGACAAGGTATGGCTGTCCACTAGATATCTCCCCAGAAGAGTCCATCCGGGTAAATTCACTCCTAGATATATCGGACCATTTTCCATAGAACAGAAGATCAATCCTGTAGCCTTCCGGTTAGCCCTCCCAAACTCTCTTCGAAGGGTACATCCGGTATTCCATACCTCGCTTCTTAAAGAGTATAAACCTGATCCTTTCTCCAGAACCATCAGAAGAAAGATACCCAGTGAGGAGGATGACACCCAAGAGTATGAAGTTTCACGCATCTTGGACTCTCCGTACAAACACGGTGTCCTGCAATACCTCATTTTATGGAAGGGATAACCTTGGACGGAAAGATCGTGGGAACCAGCGAGAAATCTACATGCCTCCAGACTCCTATGCAAGTTTCACAGACTCCGTCTAGGTAAGCCTGGAGGAGGGCCTTGGCGAAGGGGTTATACTATCATGGCGTGCGCCATGGAAGCTATGGAGACAATGGAAAAAGGGCTAATTCCACCGGCGGTCTAGTCTTCCACGCACCTTGCACGTCATGACGCATTTAAATAGGCGCCACACGCGGAAGTCGTCGCGTTGCAACCTTGCTTCCCGGCTAGGTCCATACGCTTGTACTCCGCTCCTGTCCCGCATGTGTTTCTCCACTGGCCTTTCCTCCTTGTCCGCCCTCTGTGGCCGCCTCCTCTCCTTTCATTCCGCCCGCTGTGGCTGCTCGTGCTGCTCAGCCTCCTCTCCTTTCATTCCGCTCGAGCAGCCCGCTTTATCCCCAGCTTGTCTCGTGTGTTTCCCTTGGTATCCTCCTGCTGTGTGTACAGCTGTCACTGTACGCTCCTTCCACCTCAGCGTCCTTCAGTCCTCTTCCTCATTTCTCGCCTGTAGTATCCATCTAAGCTGTTGCTCCGGATACCCACGCTGGAATCTCTTCCACCTGCCAACCATAGTGTCTTCTGGGAATTGGAGTCCATTCATCTTACTCCAACGGAAAGCCTTCCTGTCTTCGCATCCGTAGTGCTATCACATCTCAGCACACCAGGGTTTTTCAGCCACGCTTTTCCCTGGTTTTGGGGGCAGGCTCCCTGAGGGCCCCCTTTGCCTTGCTGTCTACCGGCAGGCAAGGTGGCCTCCGGTGGAGCTCGTCCTAAACTCACTAAGAAAGGACTGGACCTCTGGAGAGAAAGAAGAGCCATTTCCACGGACAGTTCTTCGGAAGAACCCAGTACAGGTGAGGAGGAGGAGGAGGGAACTAAAGAGGGTATTAGTCAAGCACACAATACTCCATCGCATGACACAATCATTGGAATTTAGCCGTCCCGCATCACAGGAGGGGTCGCCGGCATGTACTATGTACTGTAAGCATGGCATTGGAAGTATAGTATTTAATGACATTTGATATGATATGATATGATAGTTTATTTATATAGTGCCTATACACAATGTGTTTCAAAGCGCTTCAAGGCAAGGGAGGGAACAAGGGAAAATACAATGACATTCTTATAGGCCATGAACAGTAAGGATGTGAAATTAACTATCATACTCGGCCTGACGACATTTCAGATAGTGCAAGAGCTAAGACATAGATAAGGAAGGGAGGGGGAGAGTGGGAAGGAAATGGAAACAGTCAGGTGACTACTGTACTAGGCCTGACAAAATTTCTGGTAGAACCGGAGAAAAACAAAAGGTGAGGGAGAGGGGTGCAGAAAGGGAGGGAAGGAACAAAACAAGCGACTATAATACTAGGCCTGACGACATTTCAGATAGTGCTGGAGGGGGTTGGGGAGGACAAAAACAGTAATGAGAGGGTGGAGGAAACGGACAAGGTTGCTATCATATTAGGTTCAGGGACAATTCTGATAGAGTAAGTGCATAGAAGAAAGTAAGGTGAGGAGATAGGAAAAGGGAGAAGGGAAAGGAGGAGAGAACAGAGAGTAAGCAGTCAAAAAGAGTGGAGGAGCAAGAGTGGAGGGCGAATACAATTGCAGAAGCCAGTAGTAACACATATGTTCCAAGCCAGGATACAAGATGAAGATGTCAACAGCATGATTCAGGGCCACCATGAGTACAAGATGCAAAGGAAGTCCAGCATGAGAGTTGAGAAAGAGTGACACACCGTGAATGAATGAAGTCCATAAAAGTCAAATCCAGCATTGGCCACAAGACGATGATGGTGAAACCAGAATGTATCAGGACAGACTCCTGCAGAAGTAGGCTGGAGGAGGTTGAGGGGGAGCAGGGTAGAATAATCAAGCAAAACAGGCAACACCTGTGTTTGAGAAGGGGGGCACAAGGGAACATCACAGGGGGACCAGAGAGGGTGGGAGATGGCCTGTGGGGACAGAGGGATTAACACATGTTGGTGCATGCTTACCTGCTGTCTGAGCAGGGGGTCAGGCCCTGGGTCCTCCTGGTCCGAACAGGTCCAAACAGGAATTGCCCTTTTCTTCGTCTGACCTTCACTGCAGACACCCGGGCGAGAGATGCCCTTGATCTAATAGTTAAGAGCAGGAAGGAAGATGCAGGGCTACGAAGGTGGGTGGTGCTTAGACCAGGTGACCTAGATCCACTTGCACCTGCTCCCCTTCTGCAAAGGAAAAGAGGCTGGAGGGCTCCTTAAGTAGGGAGACAGAGCGGCAAGCAGGAAGGCACCAAGGGGGGCGGGGCTTGCTAAGTGGTGAAAAAGAGTAGCAAGCAGGAAGGCACCAGGTAGGCAGGGCTTGCTAAGTGGTGAAAAAGAGCAGCAAGCAGGAAGGCACCAGGTGGGTGGGGCTTTCTAAGTGGTGAAAAAGAGTGGCAAGCAGGAAGGCACCGGGGCGGTGCTTGCTAAGTGGTGAAAAAGAGCGCCAAGCAGGAAGGCACCAGGTGGGTGGGGCTTGCTAAGTGGTGAAAAAGAGCGGCAAGCAGGAAGGCACCAGGTGGGCGGGGCTTGCTAAGTGGTGAAAAAGAGCGCCAGGCAGGAAGGCACCAGGTGGCCAGGGCTTAGGCCAGGTGACCTAGATCCACTTGCAGCGTTCCCCATCTGCAAAGCAAAAGAGGCTGGAGGGCTCCTGAAGTGGGGAAACAGAGCGGCAGGCAGGAAGGCACCAGGTGGGCGGGGTTTTCTAAGTGGTGAAAAAGAGCAGCAGGAAGGAAGGCACCAGGTGGGCAGGGCTTAAGCCAGGTGACCTAGATCCACTTGCACCTGCTCCCCATCTGCAAAGGAAAAGAGGCTGGAGGGCTCCAGAAGTAGGGAAACAGAGCGGCAAGCAGGAAGGCACCATGTGGGCGGGGCTTGCTAAGTGGTGAAAAAGAGCGGCAAGCAGGAAGGCACCGGGGGCGGGGATTGCTAAGTGGTGAAAAAGAGCACCAAGCAGGAAGGCACCAGGTGGGTGGGGCTTGCTAAGTGGTGAAAAAGAGCGGCAAGCAGGAAGGCACCAGGTGAGCGGGGCATGCTAAGTGGTGAAAAAGAGCGGCAAGAAGGAAGGCACCAGTTGGGCGGGGCTTGCTAAGTGGTGAAAAAGAGCGGCACAGACAAACCAGACATGCCTCCGGACTTCAGTGGCCAATCAATGGTAGTTTTGAAATCCCTCGTATTGAGTATTTAGAGTCAATTCTATTAAAGAAAAAGGCTAGACCTGCAGCATTTGATGTTTTGCAGAATTGGAAAAAAGTAGCGTTGCAACAACATTAAAAGTAGAGAGAAACATGCACGCCGTCATAAAACGAACGCTGAAAAAGCGTTGTTATATGATCAGGACAAACAGTCTGAGGCGACTAAAAATATGGATAGGGCTTTCTCACTCGGTATTCAGAAAATCTATCCTTCTAAAGATCTTCATATTTCTGATGAGTTTATTGACAAAATATTAAATGAACGAAGGCCTGGTGCCTCTGCGTCACCTCCGTATGTTCCTCTTCCTGCTGCTTTGCCTCTTCCTCCTGTTATTCCTGCTCCACCTGTTGTTGTTCCCCTTGTTCTTGCTCCGCCTAATGTTCCCCTTCCTCCAGCTCCCCCACCTCTTTTTATCGCACCAGTTATAGTACTTCCATCACATATGCCTGCTCCCTCTCTTCCAAGTGGTCCTGAGTCACTTGTAATCGATCGAGGTGCAGGAACAAAGGTTGTCACTCGCAATACTGTACCGCCGGAGAAGAAACGTGAGTTAATTGCATGGGCTAAGCATTTTATGGAGAAGGATGATCAAGCTAGCATTTTTGCCACACTTTGTAATACAGATAATTTTCCTGAGAAAAATGTTTTATTGAAGGTTTAGGGATTCAGTTATGTATAATGTGGAGAAGATTAAATAATGCAGATCTTCCGCAAGGGATAAGGGATCTAAATACTCTAGCGCTTTCTAGAGACACTGTGGAGAAGGTAAATGAGCATGTCAAGAGGTTATTTGGGTATAGAAAGGCGTTAGAAAAGTTACAGAATGAGGATGACGAGGAGGAAAATATGTATGTACAGAAACGGTTCCTTCCGTGTCGTAAATCGATATCTGGGGAAACGCGAATTTGTAAGAAAGACGCGATTAGATGGATTTCAGACATATCGATAACTCCAGTTGTGGTATATGACACATATAGTCAATATACGCTAGAAATGCAGAGGAAAGTGATACAGGTAATGGTAGAGTACCTGCAGGATGAGTGTGTAAAAAGGAAGATTAGTTGTCCCGCAGAGTTATTGAGCATTTATAAGAGAGCTTTTTCACTTGACACTTCTTCGACTGTTTTAGCGTTCGACTTGGCTCTGTTGCTTAGTAAGCGTTCGGAGTCAGCAGTTTCTCAGTTGCCTAGTAGAGAGGTTCCTCCGACATTTGTCCAGAAGGTCGAGATTGCGGCCTATGTTGCACGGAATATAGTCGCTGTGGACATTCCTGCGCATTATGTATCACAGTTCGTTCACGTCCCGTTCTCAAGACAGGAAGTGAATACTATTAGGCCATCTATTCCTGATATTAGGAAAAATCCAACAGGGTTCTATAAAGAGATAGAGTCTGTTTTGCAGTCCTCAGTGTTCACCCTAGGCGACATTGATTTGTTGTTTCCTGTACTGCTGCCCGTAGATTTATGGAAACAAGTTAGAACTATTGACGACGTACCCGGGTTGGGAGATACATGGGTGAATATAACTAGACTCGATGGGGAAAGGCCAGCTGGTGAAAGGCCGCCTCAGGTGATATTAACTTTGCCTGATAGAATCATTGCTAAATTAAAAACCATAATTCCCGAAAAGAGAATTATTTGGGACAAGCTTACGGCCTGTGTCCAAGGAAAGTCTGAGGGTGCTACCGAGTTCTTTAATCGGTTCGAACAGGTATTCTCGGATTTCAGTGGACAAGACTTAGGCACAGAGTCTGGGAAAAGATTATTTGTGGACAAATTTGTACGTGGATTGCTGCCTGACATCCAGTCACAAATTATGTCTTCTGAGAGCGCTTGGCAGGCAAAATCACAATCAGAAGTACTGCATATGGCTCAGTACTACGAGAACCGTGTCAATAATGAAAAAGATAGGATTGAAAAACGGAAAGGCGATTTAAAAACTAAAGTACTATTGCAGCAAATTGTAAGGGGCCCCAAAGGGGGTAGTTCTCAGGTTAAAGGTCAGTATTTCCCACAGGGGAATGTGCCCTTGGGTCCTGTGAACATTAACCAGTGCGCTTATTGTCGTCGAGAGGGTCATTGGTGAGCACAATGCCCCGTCCTTCAACAAAGGTCTAATAATACATTTGGTAATATGGGTAGGCAATCCAGAGGTCGCCCAGGTGTAGGGGGCCCTGGTAGAGGTCAGTTTACACAGGACCCTCAGCAACCTTTCTCGCAGGACAATCAGGCTCCGAGTGTGGACACCAGGAACATATTTGATCATCCTTCCGCTGCATATTTATCTGATGAGCTTCCTTTTGATGATATTCTGTTTCGTTAGGATTGCCCGAAGCAGGGTTTGGAACCTACACCTATTCCCGTCTATCAGAAAGGTCCCTACGTTGAAATGGTGGTGGGAAATAGGAAACATCAGTTTTTGATAGACACTGGAGCACAGAAGTGTTCCATTGATGATTCACGGGTTCCAAACATTCCACTGTCAGGGCAAACCAATATTTCTGTAGGGTTTTCTGGTACACCATTTGTTTGTCCGGTTTTTATGCCGGTACCTATTTCTTTGGGTCCCTTTACGGACCATTGTCCATTTCTGTTGACTTCGGATTGCGGAGAGAACTTGCTGGGGTTGGATTTGTTAAATGAATTAGATGCAGTGATTTATTGTTCTTCTGATGGAGTGCGCTTTACGATTTCACCACAGCAATTTTCTGCCTCGCAATTCTTGACTAGACCTTTGCCTCCAGAATTCATTGATGTACCAGAGAGCTTGTGGGCTGTCGACGACAATGATGTCAGTGTTTTACAGATTGAGCCTGTGAAGATAGTTTTGAAACATGGAATTGAGCTGCCACGTATTCCCCAGTATAAGATTTCGGTTGAGGGCGAGCGAGCTTTGAAATGTATTGTTTCCGATTTTGTGCATCGTGGGGTGATTGAAGAAATTTCAGGGAGTTTGTGTAACAGTCCGATTTTACCCATATACAAGAAAGGCGATAATGCAATTCCATTAGGTTTCATAATTGATTTACGTGCCATTAATAAAGTTCTGGCACCACAATTTCCAATTGTGCCTGATGTAACAACAATCCTAACCATGATTCCAGCTACAGCTACTTACTTTAGTGTTGTGGACCTGAAGAATGCTTTCTTTAGTATTCCTATACACAAGGATAGTAGATATTTGTTTGCTTTCACCTTAGGGGGACGCTCATTCACATTTACTCGTGCGCCTCAAGGATACACAGAGAGTCCTAGCATTTACAGTAGGGCTTCGAAAGAACAGCTTGATTCCCTTGAATTGCCCTCGACCTGTACTTTGCTTCAGTACGTTGATGATTTGCTTCTAGCTGCTGACTCTGAGAGTGCCTGTAAGGAGGGCACTGTGTCATTACTTATTCATCTAGCTAAGCATGGTTCCAAAGCTTTGCTTAAAAAATTTCAATATTGTTGTCAGGAGGTTGCCTATTTAGGCTATCTCCTGTCAAAGGAGGGAAGAAGATTGACACCTGAAAGAATAAAACACATTTCTGGCATGTCTGTCCCAAATACACAGAAGGAAGTTAGGGCCTGGATAGGTATGGCTTCTTACTGTAGGTTGTGGATCCCAAGTTTTTCACTAGTGATCAAACCGATGTTGGCTTTGACGAAAAAGGGCATTTCTTCGCCATTGCCATGGAACACGGTACACCAGCAGTCGTTTGACTTGCTTAAGACTGCATTATACTCTGCACCAGTTTTGGGCACACCAAACTATGAAAAGGCCTTTGTGTTGTTTGTGCATGAATGTGAAGGATGTGCTTTGGCTGTATTAACACAGGAACATGGAGGGAAGAATAGGTCGTGCAGTTACTTTTCTTCCACCCTTGCTCCTGTAGCATGCTCTTTGCCAAGATGTTTGCGAGCTGTCGCTGCTGCTGCCGCGTCTGTGAAACAGAGTGAGGGAATGGTCCTAGGCCATGATCTAACCATGATGGTGCCTCACTCTGTAGATGTTCTACTGAACCGAACTCAAACGCAACACCTCACTTCTGCACGGTTGACAAGATATGAATTGATTTTGTTTGCTCCTCACATTCAAATTAAGAGGTGTTGTGTTCTTAATCCGGCTGAACTCGTACCTTTGCCGCAAGATACTAATTGCGGCGATGAAGTGCCACATGATTGTTTGTGTACGACCGAACAAGAGACAAAGGGTAGAATTGATTTGGAAGATACTCCCTTGGATAATCCACAAGGAGAGCTGTTTTGTGACGGGTCCTGCTTCAAACTTCCGGATGGTACATCCACAGCTGCTTATGCGATCACTACATTGAGCACGGTTGTGAAAACTATGAGAATCACGCATAATTCTGCACAGGCCGCAGAGATTATAGCATTGACCCGAGCTTGTGAACTTTCCAAAGGGCTTGCAGTAAATATATGACCTCAGAATAAACCCAGACAAAAGTGTGGGTTATACTATCTTCAAACTGCTTGATCGTTATGGAGAATATTTTCTGAAATACGTTGACCCACTTCACTGTGTCACTGCCCAGTGACATGCATTTTATGCACCTTACAATTTGCAAGGAAGTATCCCCACTTGAAAAGAAAGAGGATTTAGCTAGCGATGTCCTTCCTCACAGGGTGTCCAGCCCCACCAGGGATGTCCTTTTGGGGTCACCCGGGGTCACACCTGCGACCCCTGGGGTCTCTCTTGCTACCCCTAAAATATATCATTGACACACAAAGATGTTCGTTTTAATTGAAGCTCCTGGGCTGTTGCTCATTATTTTCAGAGATGCTGGCTTTTTTGTTTAGGCCGCTTACAAAAACAGGAGATTTCACAAGTGTATCACTTTGAGCAGTGACCGTAAATAAGAAAGAATGGGAACAGCAAATAATGTGTCTTTCTGGAATTCTATACAGTAATTGCTGACTCTTTAAAGATTTATTTCAGACACACTTCAGGGGGTGAGTCACTGATTTAGTCTATTCTTAAACACCTCAAATTCACAATTCAGACAAAAACGTCCAAAAAGCATTTAGAGTAGAATAAGCATCCATTTTAGACTATGTATTTTGCTTTTCGCAAGTCGCAGTTAGAGCATGTTTTTTTCTGCTGTTGCCTCTGTTACGATCATCACAAGACATTCCATCTCGGTGTCCTCGGTCACTTGACAAAATCCTTGTGCCTAAAAGCTTGTGTACAGTGTAGAAATATTTGACCACCGCACATAAAGTGGCCCTTAATTTCATTGTGCCACAACAAATGCTTTGTTGTAATGTGTCTATATTTCCTATCTCCCTGGCATGCTGTTCAGGATGTTTGTTTGCATGGTTGAGGTAACGAGTGCCCAGAGTATGGGATGCCGTTTGAGTGTGCAGCTTTCCCTGCGCTACTCTAAATTCTTAAATACACAGTTATGAACCCTCCCAATGGTATGTATTTAGCCAACCTCTGAAGCCTGAAAAGTAGATCCACGCAGGCTTCGCATGTGGCCAACTTTGCACCAGACCTGCAGATGAACTGGCCTGCTTTTAAATCTCAGTTGCCAGTGTAATGGTATCCACTACAAAGTGTAATTTGCTTTCTGACTTTGAGAACATTCAGACATGTCATTTTACTATAGGTGATAGGACAGCTATAGCCGGTAAGATAGCTCAGTGGGTTGAGCGCTCGCTGCTGCAATGTGTGTGTGATCTGCATGCTGCATGTTTGAATCCTGTCAAGGCCAACTCTGGCTATAATCCTTCTGAGGTTAATAAATGAGTACCAGCACAAGCTGGGTGATATTGTATGTACATTTGTTCTATATAAAGTGCTTAATGTAAAGTGCTGTATATTAACTCATCCTTATCATTTGGCCTTGGACGTCTGCTTGCATTCACGGTAATATGGTAACATGGGCCTATACACACTGATCTTAACGATTCATATGGTGATCCATCCGTGTATGACATGTTTATTGCATTACAGTGATATCATAACCATATTTTAAGTAGTGTACGTAGGAACAATGCTGTGTTCCATCGCTCCCTGTGATGTCACTTTGGGGTGCGGTCAAATGGCATCACTTCATGTGATGTCATCAGAGGTCAAGGGTCATGTGCTGTTACTTCCGGTAACCCTGGCATTTTGGTGAAATGGCGTCCCTGAGCCCCACCCATACAAGACGCTGTTCCCAGCAGGGGCTGGTGCTGCATTACTTATCATTTGCAATTCACTGGCTCTTCATCACTTCTTCAGGGCATGGTCAGCAACCCTGCGTCATTTGGGTCAGCTGCCAGGTATGGGCGGTGGGCACGCTGTGTGGACAGGCACTCATGTTCTCACATGCCGTCCTCTTTGTTCGTGTGCACAGGTCTTGCAAGATTGTTTTGTCCTTGTTCCCCCTTTTTTCACGAATATCTTCTTTTAGTTTCAGTTTCAAAATGTCTAACTCATTTGCTATCTTATTTCCCAATTCTTTTTGTCCTGTTCGTCATCATGGAGGTGGTCTTATACCCTGCCTGCACCTAAACATTGAAAGGTGATTGGCTGCTGAAGCGCAGCATGGGCGTGGCTGCAACCATGTCATTTCGCCACTCTGAGCTTTGATTCGCTGCCAGGATGGTAGGGGAAGAACACGCCAGCAGAGGTGTGCCCGCTAGTGTGCAATGGTTGTTGGCCACTCAATACCCTCAGTGTTTGTGTGCTTGTGCCCCACCTCTGCGGCTTGTGCCCCACCTCCGCGGACTGTGCCCCACCTCTGCGGGCTGTGCCCCACCTCCGCGGACTGTGCCCTGCTGCCAATTTGTTTTTCGCTCATGTAGTGGCTAGAACTTGGCTGGTCAACACCTACTGTTTTTCGGTGGGCTGGTGCCCCTCTCAGTGTGGGGGCCTCTGGAACGTGCCCCATTTTCCCACCCATCTGCATTACACACAGACAACCTGATAACAGGAACAACGCACTGCTACAAGCCACAACAATAGCACACTGCTTTCCTGAGTCAAAGGTACTGCATGAGCAAGTACTGGCAGGCCCGGCTGAAAACGTGTAGGGGCCCATTTCAAGATGATGGTTGCGGGCCCCTTTGCTCATAGCAGAAAACAATCTGGGGCAACCATTCGGTGCATATATTATAATGGAAACAGCGATAAGGTTAATAAATGACGATTATCAAGAGACGGCTGACCAGCAGGGAGGGGTAACAGTAAATGCCCACTGAAAAGCTATACATCCTTTTTGTCAGCAAGTGGTTAATGTGAAGTGACTGGTGTTAAAAGACAGCAAGGTGTTAATACTAATGTATACCTCGAAACGAAGAGACGGCCGGAAAGGCTGCAGCAAACGCAGCTTGTAAGGTGAGTGCTGCAAAGCACACATTTTTAGCCCCAGAATGAAAGTAATATAGAAAGGAAAGTTGCTGTATTATAAGACTGCTGACTGGAAAAAGGGGGGCAGTTACTGGGCACCCCTCGAGCCTCAAGGCCTCTTTAATCCGAAGAAGTAGAGTCAAAATGTTTACGCTATTGAAATATAGGGCAGGAGCGCCCTTGAGAAAGGACAAATAAATGTCCAAATGCGTCGGGTATGTTAAATGTCAATTGCTAATAGAACGCTCATAAGCCATACATGGGAGTGTAGGAAGGAAGTGGAGCAAACTGTCAGAAGACTTTTTGTATATGACTACTTGTGTGTTTTATTTTGAAGAGAAGCGACATATGCATGTGTGGAATACATACACGTCAAATTAAAGATCACAAATATTGTCTGATAGAATGCGATTTGTTTGAACGTCAAATGTATATTTTTACAAAAACCAATTTCGAATAATTTAATGTGAAGGTTATCGATTTATTTACATTCAGTGAAGGGTTTATCCCTAAGGGAGTGCAATTGGGTGACTCATGTTCTTTCTTGTTTTAGTGATTTTGTCTTTTCTTCTCCCATTGATCCATGGGAGACACCCAATTGCACCCGAAGACACTCAGAATAAACATAACACTTCGGAATTAGTGTCTGGCATCCTGCCCTTGAAATCCAACAAGCTGAGAGTGAGGCGGGGACTAGAACCCCTGACCAATCCAGTGGTTTAGAGGCGTTTTTAGCTAAACCTGCCCAGACATAGGCCCTCATCACAAGGTTGGCGCTCCGGTAAGAACGGCACCGGTAAGGCAATACCGGCATCCATTACCAGGCCGGTGTATCATGACCCTAGATGCCGGTGCTACCGGCATCGTCAAGGACCCACTGTGGCCGTGCACCACCGTACCGGCATGTGGGCACGCGTGCAGATGGGGAGGCCTTAATACCGGCATCCCGCAAAGAAGGGGACACCACGAGTCGCACGGACAAGTACATACCAGCATCGAGATGCCGGTAAGAAGGGCCACCATGATACCGGCAATACCGGCATCGCGGACTACCCGTAAACAGCAAACTGCTGTGTAACCAAGTGCCACAGGTGCACACAATCAGCACAAGTGGAGGCAATGATGTCTGGGTCAGCACAAAAGTAGCACACCCACACACCACACCCCCTTCCAAGCCAAAATGCTACCACTTGCACTTGCCGTACTGGGCCTGGAGGACATGTCTGCCCTGCTACTCCTTGAGCAGGCAGTACAACAGGAAACACAGAGGCGACACCTGAAGAGAAGGAGGGTGAGACATGCCCAGCAAATCCCACCAGTGCAGGCAGTCACTCCCCGCAGACAGCCAACAATTCCACGTATAAGGACCAATCCATTTGACTTAATCCCAGCGCAGATCCACACCCTGTACCACCTGGACAGAGACACCAACACCAACATAGTGGAATTAATACAGGATGACTTGGTCAGCCTGATCAACATCCGCACAGCCATCCCCCCTTTGCTGAAGGTGGCATCTGTGCTCCACTTCCTGGCCACAGGCACTTACCAACACACAGTGGGCCAAATGCATGCATGTCCCAATCATGCTTCTCTGCTGTGTTAAACCAAGTGCTGGATGCACTACTGAAGCACGCAAGTGCCCACATATCCCTACCAAGGACACCACAGGAGGCAAATGCCACCAAAACAGCATTCCATGCACTGGCAGGCATGCCCAATGTAATTGGGACATTGGTGCCCTCGACTGCACCCATGTAGAGTTGGTAGTCCCACATGCCGTGGAGGCGGTGTACCACCTCCCCCCACCCTACTCATATGCCCCCAAAGACCCCAGTATGATATGATATGATAAGGCATTTGTAATATGATATGATAAGGCATTTGTAACGCGCCTATAAACAAGTGTTTCAAGGCGTGACGAGGCGGGGGGGAGCAAGGGGAGACAGACAACGATCTTACTAGGCCAGGTGTCATTCAGATTGCGCAAGTGCAAGGGTAGAGGGGAAGGGAAAAGTGCAAGGGGGAAAGGGAGAGGGGAAAGTGCAGTACAGGGTTATTAGCATACAGCATACAGGATAAATAACAAGGGCCAGCTGGTGGCAAGTGCAAGGTAAGTGCAGACAAGTGCTGGGAAGGGGGGGCTGTATGGATACAGACACAGTCCCGTAGTGCAGGGGTTGCCGTGGAGGCAGTGCAGGGGAGAGTGGCTGGGCTGAGAACGGTGAATGGCCCAGTTGCAGATTCAGTGCAGTTTCAGTAGTAATAGCAGGGGAGAGGGGGAGAGAAAGCGGAGGCGAAGAGGAAGGTTTTGAGGTGCTTCCGGAACAGGATGTGGTTCTCCTCAAGTTTCAGGGAGGCAGGAAGGCTGTTCCAGAGGGAGGCCCCTGCAGTGGAAAGAGATCTGCCCCCAACTCGTTGTTTGGAGAAGCGGCTGACCCTGAGGGAGTTGGAGGCGGATGAGCGAAGAGCTCGAGAAGGAAGATATTTAGGAAGAGAGAGTTGAAGGTATTTTGGCCCAAGGCCCCAGACGGCCTTGTGGACAATGCAGAGGGTTTTGAACTTGATCCTCGCAGTCACTGGGAGCCAGTGTAGTGATTTCAGTCCTGGAGAGATACGGTCCCTGGGCTTGAGGCCAAGGACAAGTCTTGCAGTCCTGTTCTGGATGAGTTGCAAAGGGCGGAGAGTAGAGGCGGGCAGATTTAGATAGAGGCTGTTACAGTAGTCCAGCTTAGAGAGAACCAGGGCTCTAGAGACACTGAGCTTCTGGGGGAAGGAGAGGAAAGGAAGGATACCTCTGAGGAGGTGTAGCTGGTAGTGTGACTTCTTAGATACATCGGATATGTGAGGAGAGAAGGAGAGTGTGGAGTCGAAGATGACCCCAAGGTTTTTTGCCTTGCAGGTAGGAGCAGGAAGAGGGCCCAGAGAGGCCGGCCAGAGAGCAGCAGGGAAGGAGGGTGTGGGAGTGCCGATGAGTAGAATATCAGTCTTACTGGCATTAAGGCAGAGGTCGTTGGCGGCACACCATTCCTGGATAGCAGAAAGACAGTCAGAGATGAGGGAAGGAGAAGAGGAGGCCGAGGGTAGCCTGAAAATGAGCTGGGTATCATCCGCATAGCACTGAAAGTAGGGGCAGAGAGCAGCGATGTGGTGGGCGAGAAGTGCCAGATACTGGTTGAACAGCCAGGGAGAGAGGTTAGATCTCTGGGGGACACCACAGGTAGAGAAGAAGATGTCAGAGAGGAAAGACCCCAGTTGGACCTGGGAGGGTCGATTTGAGAGGAAAGAGGTCAGTCACGCCAGAGCCTGACCAGTGATACCGAGGTTATCACGGAGACAGTTGAGCAGGATGGTGTGGTTGACAGTATCAAAGGCAGAAGAGAGATCAAGCAAAATGAGAACACATGGAATGTTAGAGTCAAGGTTCGAGAGCAGGTCCTCACGGATGTTCAGGAGAGCAGTTTCCGTGCTTCTGGCAGCTCTGAAGCCAGACTGATGGTCATGAAGACTACCAACACATTCAGCATGGAGATTAAGCTGGGAGATGGCCAGTTTCTCCAGGAGCTTGCCCAGGAAGGGAGTGATAGAGATTGGGCGATAGTTAGCTGGGCAGGAAGGGTCGGAAGAGGGTTTCTTAAGAAGGGGGTGCACAAGGGAGTGCTTTAGGGGGGATGGGAAGACTCCAGAGGCGAAGGAGTGATTGCAGAAGTCAGCAAGGGCAGGAGCCAAGGAGTCAATGTGGTCCTTGATAGTTTTGGAGGAACAGGGGTGAACCTGTTTTGACGAGACTTTCATAGATCAGACTTGTCTTGAAACCTCGTCAGCAGAAAAAAGGGGAAAGGAAGAGAAGGAGAGAGGAGGGGTGGCTGCAGAAGAGCCAGAGGAAGGGCAGGGAATAGAGGGGGGGAGGCTATAGGAGGAGAGTGAGGACAGAATGTCCTGAGTTTTTTAAATGAAGTGAGAGGCCAGTGCCGTGCAGAGGGCCTGGGAGGGGACAGGAGAGGTAGAGACTACAGCAGGGTTGGCCAGCTCCTTGCAGATTTTAAAGAGTTCGGCCGAATTGTTAGATGCTGCAGAGATGCGGGCTTGGATAAGGGCTCACTTCTTGGTGAGAACGGAGAGCCGGTATTGCCTTTGGAGCAGGCTCCAGACCAGTTTGTCAGAGGATGAACATGAAGCACGCCATTTCCTCTCTGCCACCCTGCACTTGCGTTTAAGGGTGACGAGATCTGAGTCATACCAGGAGTTACATTTGGCTTTGGGCTTCAGGCGGATTCTCATGACAGGGGCAAGGATATCAAGAGTATCAGATATAGCAGAGTGGAGAGTGGAGAGGGCTGTGTCAGGGTGGGAGTCAGCCGAAGGAGGAGGAGGGGGCATGAAGGTGGCAGCGAAAGCCTCAACTGACACGCGCTTCATGGGTCGGATGACCGAGAAGGAAGGTGGCAGTGATGGGGGTGGCTTTGCCTGTGGGGTAGGGAGGGTGAGGTGGGAGGAGAGGAGAAAGTGATCACTCCAGGAGAGAGGAGTGGAGAGAGGGACAGAGAGGGGAAGGTCAGAGGAGATCAGGGCATCAAAAGTGTGCCCTGCAGAATGAGTTGGCCCAGACGGGAGAATAGAGAGTGAGAGAGAGTCGCAGAGGTTGCGAAAGAGTCCAGAGGGGGGGCAGGAGGCATCCAGGTGGATGTTGAAGTCTCCAAGAAAGAGGAGTTGAGTGGTTGAGGACAGGAGTGAGGAGGAGAGGTCCGCCCACTCGGAGAGGAAGGAGGAAATTTGACCAGGTGGCCGATAGATAGTAGCCACGGTAAGGGAATGGCTAGGAGAGAGAGAGAGTCGGCAGACAAGACATTCAAAAGAGGAGTAGGTCTGCGTGGGAGTAACAGTGGCAGGAATCCACTCAGGGAAGATAAGGGCCACACCTCCCCCCGCACGGTTGGGCCTGGGCACAGAGAGGATCTTGTAACCGTCGGGTAGGAGTGTGTCAAAGCTGGTGACAGAGCTGGCCGTGAACCATGTCTCAGTGAGACCGAGTACGTCAAGGTCAAGTTCCTCAAGAAGGCGGCAGATATCAGACGAATGTTTGACGGCAGAGCGAGTGTTAAGAGTGGCAATGTGGAGAAGTTTGCCATCTTTGAAGGACTTCCGGGGAGGGGTACAGATCAGAGGTACGCCCTGTGGAGGTGAAGAAGGAGCACGAGAGGGGGTGGGGAGGGAGGGAAGAGGCAAGTTAGTCGAGGACAGAGGAGGGGGCACAGCAGGAGAGGAAAGGAAGTTGATGAGGCGTGGGAAGCGTCTATCAAAGAGGTGAAGGTTGGCCTGAGGGCCTTGGACCAAGACGGTCCCATTAGCATAGACATTAATGATGGCCTTAGAGGAGTGGAAGGAAGCCAAGAGGACATCCCAACGGGTGCCACCATTAATGGGAGAAGAGGAGAAAGGAGAGAGCACAGAGACCATATAAAGGGTCCATAGGTCAGGAGAAGGCACGAAAAAGAGGATGTCAGTGAGAGTTCCTTGGAGGAGGCACTAGTGTAGGTGTCAGCGATAGGGAGGCCTGGGTTGGAGACCAGGATGTCCTTTTTAAACTTTTTCCTACCAGATTTAGTGAGGAGAGCCGGATAGTCAATGGAGAAGCAGTTAGAAAAGATCGGTGAGATAGAGAGCACCATAGAATAGGAGGGAGTGGGTGGGGGAAGACAGGACAAGCGCAAGCGGACAGGAAGAGAGCGGCAGGCGTTAGTTTACCACAAATTCAGAACATAGTAAGCGTATCAGGTACACAGTGGAGAGGCCACCTAAGTTTCTAAATCCTGCGGGGGGGGAAAAAACCCTAGTTTACCACAAATTGGGAACACAGTGAACACAGTAAAGGGTATCAGGTACACAGTGGAGAGGCCACCTAAGTTTGGAAATCCTGCAGAGGGAGAAAAACCCTAGTTTACCACAAATTCGGAACCGTGTGAACACAGTAAGGTGTATCAGGTACACAGTGGAGAGGCCACCTAAGTTTGAAAATCCTGCAGAGGGAGAAAAACCCTAGTTTACCACAAATTCGGAACACGGTGAACGCAGTAAGGTGTATCAGGTACACAGTGGAGAGGCCACCTAAGTTTGAAAATCCTGCGGAGGGAGAAAAACCCTAGTTTACCACAAATTCGGAACACGGTGAACGCAGTAAGGGGTATCAGGTACACAGTGAAGAGGCCACCTAAGTTTGAAAATCCTGCGGAGGGAGAAAAACCCTAGCTTACCACAAATTCAGAACACAAAGAAGTGTAGCCACACTGCGAGGAAGTGAACAGGTAGGGGTGGGGTGGGCCGAGGGAGCAGGTGGAGCTCACAAGATGAAGCGGTGGAATGGCCCTGGCGTACCCTGCGGACACCTGCAGACACACCGGGAACCGCAAAGGAGGGAGCCGCCCTTTGCCTAAGGGGGCCCTTAGCCGCTGGGGCTGCCGGGCAGGGGGTGCCCTGGTAGCACCAATAAGAGGAGGAGGAGACACGGGCCGGCAGCCAATCAGGGGGGAGCTGGGAGGATTGGAGGCGGGAGGGAGGGAGGGGTCATAGTAGAAACACGGAAGGGGAGAGAGGGGGGCTGGGGAGAACACACGAGGGGAAAAAACAATGGCAGCAGCCCAAGAATGGTTGCAGAAAAACAACACACGGCCCACAGAGGGCTCAAATACCTTAATCTGGGGGCCTGCAGTCACCGGCTCTGCCTGATGGAAGTGGCGAGCGCGGTGGACTGCAGGCAGCCTAGCCTCGAGAACACACGGGCCGGCAGCCAATCAGGGGGGAGCTGCGAGGATTGGAGGCGGGAGGGAGGGAGGGAGGGGACCAAGGAGAAACACGGAAGGGGAGAGAGGGGGCTGGGGAGAACACACGAGGGGAAAAAACAATGGCAGCAGCCCAAGAAAGGGCAGAAAAACAACACACGGCCCACGGAGGGCTCAAATACCTTAATCTGGGGGCCAGCAGTCACCGGCTCTGCCTGATGGAAGTGGCGAGCGCGGTGGACTGCAGGCAGCCTAGCCTCGAGAACACACGGGCCGGCAGCCAAACAGGGGGGAGCTGGGAGGATTGGAGGTGGGAGGGAGGGAGGGGACCAAGGAGAAACACGGAAGGGGAGAGAGCGGGGCTGGGGAGAACACACGAGGGGAAAAAACAATGGCAGCAGCCCAAGTAAGGGCAGAAAAACAGATGGTTGTGAGCCCAGGGGCAGGGTTTGCCGTTGCTCCATGCTGTCAGCAATCTTGGTGAGGATCTGATCCAAGGCATTGAAGCCATCGCACACTTGCTGTGCACTTGAGTTGATGGCCTGGATTATGGCCGCAGTGCTGTCCTGGATGATATGGCGTGTTGTCTCCCCTTCAGCAAGGTACTGCTGCACATAGCCTTGCATCCCCTCCTGCCAGGTGTCCATCCGGGACAGACGTCCCTCAAGGTCCCGTATGGCAGTGTGGGTTGTGGTCGGTGGGTGATGTGGTGGCACTGCATGAATCATGGGGCTGTGCATTGCCGGAGACCACTCTCCATGGCTGCCCTGGTCGGATGAATCCCGCCGCGGTGTGTCCTGTGGGGTGGCCTGTGGGCTTGGTGTGTGAACTACAGGCTCTGAGTGGACAAGTCCTGCATCACCCTCATTGTCAGGCTCAGCTCCCTCATCAACACTATGCTGGGCCGATGCAGCCATCTCCCCAATCGTGCTGGCAGCAGCAGACTGTGTGCCATCCTCCATGCCTGTTGTGTCCTCAGCCAGTGTGGATGGTGTGACCAGGGGTGCAGGGGCAGGTGTCTGCTCATCCTGTGTGGGTGTCTGTGTGGCTGTATTGGCACCGGTTGTTGCCCCGCTTGCTGCTTGGCCCATCCTTGGTCCACTTGAGGTTGATGGTCCTGAGCCATCACCTTGCCTCCTAGGCCTTTTGGCTGCTGTTGTGCATTGTGCACTCCTATGTGTTTCATCACTGTCTGCATCCGTACCTGTGGGAGACAGAGAGTGGCAGGGCATCAGTGATGGTGGTGCTTGCATTATGCATGCATTAGTCTTTGGGCATGTGGCGCCATCTGATCAGTTGCATGCCTGGCTTTGTGGGGGACTGTGTACATGCAAGGTTGGAGGGTGCATTTTGAAATCATACTGGTTTTCACATGTACACCATGTTGGCTGCTGTTGGGCCTTGATGTTTGTTGGGAGTGTCGTCTTGGGTGACATGTGCATGTAATCTGTGTGTCGAGTGTGTATTCATGTATGGTCGCAGCATGCATTGGGATGGGATAACCCTGGCCTCAGCATGTGTATATGGATATGTGTAGGTGTGCATGATGGGCCATGTATCAGCTGACGTTGCTGCCACATTTGGAGGACAATGAAGTTCATTAGTTATCGTGCTTTTGTAGGGACACTCACCTTCATCTGCCGATGTTGGCATGCCAAACTCTGCTCCACCGACTCCTTCGATTGACTCCACATCTATGGCAGAGATGCAGGTCTCCTCCCATCTGGCCAATTTCAGTGGTGAGTGTGGTCCTCCTCCTGTTGCCAGCCCCTGGCTCCGATTGGCCGACAAGATGTGCCAGACTCGCAGCCTGAGGTCCTCCCACCGTTTTTTACAATCGCGCACTGTGCGTGCGTTGGTGCCGACTGCACTTACTTTCTGGGCAACTTCTTCCCAGATGGCCTTCTTCTTCAGCTGAGCTGGACGCCTGAGGTCGTTGCAGAACACCACTTCAGCATTCGCCACTTGGGTGTCGGCTAACATGTTGAGCTCATCGTCCGTGAAACGTGGTTTGCGCAGGCGAGCCGTGCCTTTCCGGGTGGCCTTCGACATGTTGTTCATGGTGGCCTAGGAGTTGTGGTGTTGAAGGTCCTGTAGGTGGAGGATGGCAATGGATTGTGTTTTTGAAGATGGCCGCCATGGCATTTCCCGTTCCGGCGCGATGCCGTTACTTCCGGGTCAGGTATTGACAGACCCATTATTAGCACTATGTTAGTACTGGTACCGCTATCAAGGGGTTGCCGAGGGCGGAGGCGTTCTGTGCGTATTCGTCGATGCCGCTATTTGGGGGTTTGAGGGTCGTTACCGGTATGCCAAGCCGGACATGTTATTAACGTCATGCCGGTACGGGCTGATTTTTAGCGCCAACCTCGTGATAAGGCCCATATACTTCTATGATGTCACTATGCATTATAAATAAGAGTCCATGACAGAGCTCCAGACAGACACTCTCTCCTGAATTTCCTGCACCGGCTTTCCTGATCTCCATTCATCTTGCTGATTCCAGATTTTCCCTATCAGGCCAAAGCATTGCTGAACCTACTCCAGAGCCCACTGCAAACCCAAGCATAGCTGAATGATACTCCAGCAAGGCCTGATCCAGAAAAAACCCCCACTAATATCCGATTAAGAAAAAGGGGAGAGCAGTGGTACCTTTTGCATCCTGAAATCAGATCGGCTTGTGGCCCACTAACTGCATGCACACTGCAATCCTGCGTTCCAGCTGTCCATAGCGTCCGGTGACCAGACCTTGCCCAGCTGTCTTTTGCCAGGAGAGGCCGCTACCTGGTGACCCGAGCCCTGGAGACCAGAACCTGTTCACTGTCCAAAAATCCCCAAAACTCAAAAGTGGACTGTGAATATAATCCCCACCCCACAGAAACACATAGTTTACCTTGCCTTGCCTTGCCTTGCCTTTGTCCTTATCCCACTCTCTAAGCAGTCACATTGTAACTTGTTGAAACTGTTAGAATTCTCCATGTACCTGTCCTTGACTTTCTAAAGTGCTAGCAGCATCTCTTTATTCATTTTGTCTTGTGTAAATCCTGAGCCCTTAGTTATATTTTGAGTAATCAGACTGGTTTCCGCTTAAGGTTGAATGCTGGGGCGACAAGGTTGAAGTCACAAATCAATCTTGGATGTTACTGTGCCCCTCTTTGGCAGTGTAGTCTGAATAGTCTAGTTTAAAGTAAACCTGTTCTTGTCTCAACTGATTTTCTTTCCTATTTCACGGCTTCATTTTACTCAAATCAACCATTTTTCTATTGTGCATACCTCATCCAGATTTTTAGCTAGAGACCTCCTTTCACTTAAACACGTTTGGGTAGGCGGCTGGCAACCAGGTGGCGCACAGATGTGGAAGCTCTCGGTGTGAGCTCCCGTTACGCAGCCCCAAGAAGTGTGTTGAGCCCCCACTTTTTGGCCCCCCCGCGCGTACAAACTGGAACCTGGCAGTGTGACACGGCCCCCCACCGGCTGGCCGAAAATCCAACGAAAAACGGACCTTCCTTCGCTGTGAAAATGTAGTGTGCACAGAGGCCTCCCCCTCCCTCGGTGCGCAAAAGTGAGAGGAGTACGGAAAAGCCCTGCGGAGCAACGAGGAACCTCATCGCGGAAGTGTGTGGGCTGCCGCCTGTGCTCCGTTGTGACCCTGCTCCCCGCCACACGGCGCTCCGGGGGCACGTTTGTTGAAATGAGGTGAGAGGCAGCTTACTATCAGACATCCGCCCACCTCAGCCGTCAGACCGTGTTGGAGCCAAATCACGGGCCTATTCCCTGGGCCCAATCCAGACCCCCGGCACACTGTTGTGGCTCAACCCTGCGGCGTGACTCGCCTTGATTGTGGCGCAGAGCCCCCAGTGTGGGGTTGGGGACATAGCAGGACACGCTGCACAGATTGAGAGGAGGCCACCGGCACGGGCACTCAGTGGGCCACGTAGGGGACACCCGCGTATAATACACGCAATCCCGCCCTGGACACAAAGCGGGCCCGTAGCGGCTGGGAACGCGACACCGTTTGTCCAGATCTTGTGCCCCATCAACACCTCCCATCACGGACCTGCAAAAGTGGTACGTACGAGGCCCCAGAGACCTCCTGGCACATTCAGAGGGCCCATCAGTAGAGAACATCCACACGGCAAAAGGGGGGCCCCTGCAACACCCGAGGTAAACCAGGGGGTGTACGCCTACCCTGCACAGGCGGCAAATCAATAATTGAACGACGCTGCACCCCCCGAGAACACGCAAGGAACGTCTGTGAAGCCTCTGGAAAGGTACACCACCTGTTGCAATAGAAGCCATACCAAACGGAGGGTACGACCCCTGGAAACAGGGCAAGTGCCTCCTCCGACTAGACGGACCAAGACCACCACTGCCCTCGACACCTCGGCAATATATCCTCAACACTCTAGCCTGGCGCTGAAGTTGTTCCGCCACCGCTGAAGAGGTACAAATCTGCAAAACTCACGACAAACTAGCGCGGAGGGTAAGGCCCCCAACACAGGGGCATGTGCCTCCTCTGCCCAGCCTGTCGGGACAAAGAGCCCACGACCCTGACCAGCAAGACCAGCAGGCTGACCACACTGCCAGGAGATTACATGGACATTAGGCACAAGTTGGCTCCTTTTGCCTACACCGCCACCCCACATACACCAACAAGGTCTACAATGGCAAACAACGTTACCACAGTGAATGACCTGGCCGCAGCAACAAAAGGTGACATCGCTGCCCTGCTAGGAGAAATTAAAAATCTGGGCGCCAACATAGGGGGGGAAGATAGATAAAATCACCCAAAGGCTGGACAATATGGAAGACAGGCTCGAAGGGGTACAGAACAATCAGGCCTCCATTGACACCCTTGAGATCCAACTCGATCAGAGACTATCAGAACTGGAGCACAAAGAAGAAGAGTTTAAACTCAAACTCGATGATTTGGAAAACAGAGAGCGCCGTAACAATCTACGCATTTTTGGAATTCACGAGGGGAGGTCGAAACAGAAGCGGACCTGAGGGAAACTCTCCACAATATCATCAAACTTCTTGTAGCTGATGACGCGGTGGATGCACCAATGACGGAAAGAATTCACAGAGCCGGTGGCCCTCCAGGGGGTCCACGATCAGTCCTCGCCCGGTTCCACCGGTTCAGAGACAAAGCCTGAATCCTCGAGAAAGCGAGGGAAAGCGATGAGATCACGCTGGGAGGGGCCCGTATCTCGATATATCAGGACCTCTCCCCCTTAATGGCCCTAAGGAAAATGTGTGGCCCCCTCACAAGGAAACTCAAGGAGAAGAATGTTCGATATAGATGGGGTTACTCTTTCTCTCTCACGTTTGAATATGAGGGAACCAAATTTAGATTGCGATCTGAAAAAGAAATACAGAAATGCATCTCAGACCTTCTTGAGCCCCGACTAGCCTGGGAGAGGTGAAAAAAGGAGACTGCGAATGGCTGATTCAGGGACCCAGGAGGAAGAAAGTAAAAGGATCTCGAAAAGTTCCGAAGAGGTAACCTCTCTCCGGAGGGGGAAAACTGAAATTGATCGACTCTGGTAAGACGAACACACATGTTTCACCTACCAATGCTTCAATAAGACGTTAACATGTATATCGTTCCAAGATGAGAATGGAGAAATTTAGGGGGGAACCAAGGAAGGGCTCAACTCAGTTAAGAGGAGTAGTATGAAAATGAGGGGCGTGAAGTAACGGCCCCCACAGGTGGTTCGATGCCGACTCGGTGCTGTCAACCGGGTTCACTCGAACGCCTTCGACAGGGGAGAAGGGAGGGGAGGGGGAGGTTCGGGAGGGGCCAAAAGAAGGGAAACGGGTCAGAGCAATATCAAATGCACCTCAGAACAACCGATGCAGCTCACAATCTGAAATAAAAGAACGTTATCGATCACATGGCAAACATTAACATAAGGGAGCTCGCCTCCTTAAGAGTCGGGACACTCAATGTCAAAGGGCTCAACTCACCGACAAAACGGTCCCTTGGGGCCAGGGAATTTCGTAGAAGTGGTCTAGACATCCTACTATTACAGGAAACAAAATACATAAAAGGAGTGGAACGACAGGTCATGGGGAAAAGAGTTGGGTTCGAGTTTTGGGGGTCGGGCCCGTTCAGGAGGGGAGGGGTGGGAATCCTCATCAAGAAAGGTACAGGCTTCACACTAACCAAGACATGGTCGGATGTAGAAGGACGTGCAATGCTGGTGAACGGTCAGTTGGGTAAGATGAGTGTCACCATTGCTACTCTTTATTCCCCAAACACAGCCCAATCTAGATTTCTTTCCAGAACAATCCCTAAGATACTACTTGAAGCCACAGGGCACATTATCTTGGGAGGGGATTTCAACCAATGGGCGAATCCGGCGAAAGATCGCAAACCTGGGAACCCCGATATGGTGCAGCAAGACAGGCCCGAACTCTCCGAGCTGGCTCATATGATGGAACTGTACAATATGATAGATGCATGGAGGGTCCGCCATCTGGAAGAACTGGGCTACACTTTCTATTCAGCTCCCCACAATACGTTCACCCGTATCGATTATATACATCTCTCCAGGGAGCTCTCCGAGGTGATATCACAAGTACAGATAATACCGATCGCCTGGTCTGACCATGACATGGTCCTCACGGACATCCAGTGGGCTGATTTGCCAAAAAACAATGGAAAATGGCGTTGTAATGAGAGCCTCTGGAGAGATGTTGTCTTCAGAACAGAAATGGAGACAGAGATCTCTGAATTTTTCAAAGCGAACGACAATGGCGAAGTGTCCAGACAAACGGTGTGGGAGGCTGGGAAGGCTACCTGGAGAGGGATTCTGATAAGCGAAGGCGCATCGAAAAAGGGGGAACGTGCCCTCGTTGAACAAAGGCTACGAGCCAAAATCTGCCAGTTAGAAAGCAAATCCAAAGTGGATGAAGAATTAGACCCACAGAAAATGAATAGGGCCAAAGAAAAAAGAAGCAAATTGAAACTCCTGGAGTATGAACAGGTTGTGCGCAAACTGAGAATGTTAAAACAGAAATTTTACAAAAAAGGCGATAAGGCTGATGCACTTCTTGCTGCCAGGCTGCGTGAACAAAGAGCTGCCTGTAAAGTAATAGAGATTAAAGACGATTCCTCCCCTACACCATACGCACACACCACTATTCCAGAATGCTTTGCCAACTTTTATGAAACATTATACTCCTCCGACGTGGACATAGGGCCATCAGAGATTGAGTCATACCTGTCCTCAATAGATGTACCCTGCATTCCTGGCACAGATGCCGAATCCCTAGAATCGCCAATCACGGAACTGGAGGTCCAGGCTGCTATAAAGAGGCTGGCTTTGGGCAAGTCCCCGGGCGAAGTCGGCTATACAGCCGGCTTTTATAAAATTTTCATGCCCATATTAGCTCCCTTTATGACACTCCTCTTCAATGACATAATGGAAACAGGGAAACCCCCGGAATCTTTCACCAGGGCAATGATTACTGTCACCCCCAAGGCTGGGAGGGACCCCACGAATTGCGCCTCATATCGCCCCATCTCGCTACTCAACCTCGATGCAAAGATTTATACTAGAGTTTTGGCGGCGAGACTCGAATCCCTTGTCCCACAACTCATACACTCTGATAAAGTTGGGTTAATATTAGGAAGACATGGGGCAGACACAATCCGCAAAACCCTCCACCTAATCCACGCGTCCCAGCATATGGAGAATGATCCGATCTTACTCTCTGTTGATGCAGAAAAGGCTTTCGACAGGGTGGAGTGGGGGTTCCTAAAGGCGGTACTACGAAAAGGTGGGACTGGGCGATAAATTCAGACAAGCAATACATGAGGTGTATAGAGACCCCAAAGCATCTATATTTGTGAATGGTGAATACTCACGGTGGTTTAATCTCCAACGTGGGACCCGACAGGGGTGCCCCCTCTCGGCGATTCTCTTTGCCCTCTCTCTTGAGCCCCTGGCAATAACGATGAGAGCGGACCCCACGCTCGAGGGTATCCGACTGCGTACAACGGAATATAAAATTGCCCTCTATGCTGACGACATCCTCCTTCATATCACGAACCCCTCCTCTTCCGTCCCCCGAGCTCTATCCTTAATAGAGGATACGGCAAACTCTCTGGGTTTAAAGTAAACAGAACAAAGTCGACACTCTTTCCTCTACATGGCCAAGAGGATGAAAACACCATCAAATTTTCCTCACTCGGCCTACATATTGAGCATTCAAAACTGCAATATCTGGGGATACAAATAACGAGAAATTTAGAGGACCTATTTGAAGCTAACTTTCCCCCCCTACTGAAACAATTCAAACTAGATTTAACGAGGTGGGATAAACTCACAATCTCCTGGCTAGGTCGGCTAAACGCAATAAAGATGGTATCACTTCCCCGCTTCTTATACCCCTTTCAGAAATTACCCGTTTGGATTCCAAAAAGCTTCTTTACTGAAATCAAAAAGGTCATGCTCCACTTTCTATGGCAGGGGAAGAAAGCGAGAATCCCATATAAGACTTTAATACTTCCCAAAGACAAGGGAGGGGTTGGTCTGCCCAACCTCCAAAAATACTATGAAGCCTCACAACTCAGAGTATTGATCCCGCAACTGTGGGACCAGACAAACATCCAGTGGGTCAATATGGATAGCCATTACTTTTCGCCGGCCACAGTATCTGAATGGCTCTGGGCACCCAAGAAACGGATATATCGAAAACTCAAAGATCACCCGATACTTATGACCATCTGGGATATCTGGACGCATGGCACGAATATGCAAGGCATTACCACCTGGCCGAGCCCCTTGAGCCATTCATGCTCCCCAGGAATCAACGACCACATTCCGGATGTAGGAAGGTACCAAAGCTGGTACGAGGCGGGCTTAGAGAGAGTAGGCCAACTCCCTGAGCTGACCGAGGCCCTGGGAATAGGCTCATTATCCACATTTCAATATCTACAACTCAAAGGGGTTTTGACAAGAACCATGTGGAGACCCAAACTGATGAGAGAACTCACCCCCTTTGAGAAAATACTGGACTAAGAACTGTAATGAAGGGGCTAATATCAGATATGTACAGGGCATTGGTAGAGGGAGAAGGTGTGAACACTGACGCACTAAAAAACAGATGGGAAAAAGATTTCGCTGAACAGTTCACACCCAAACTTTGGGACACCGTATGCCAAGCGGCCACACGGATATCCATTTCAAATCAGTACAAACCACATGCAATCAAATTATTACACAGATGGCAGTATGACCCTGTCAGATTATCCAAAATGTTTCAGACCGCAAGTCCGGACTGCTGGCGTGGATGCGGACAGAGGGCAGACTACTGGTACATGTGGTGGGGATGTCCCCGGATACAGGTATTTTGGTCAGAAGTTCTAGGCTGGATCAAAGAGATCGATGGCATTGCCAGAACATCCACGCCCTACCTCATACTGTTCGGCCTCGAGAAAGACGAAGACGACTGGGTCAAGATCAAAGACATAGCCCCGCAACTGCTCCTGGCTGCTAGGGCAACACTGGTTATGAGGTGGAAGGCTCCCACAAGCCCCACGAAAAATGAATGGATCCATGTATCCACCAACATTTGTATAATGGAACACATAACAGCCTTGTGGATGGAATACAAAAGCATATATCTACCAGACGGTCTGTCCCGTAACACAGCCCTTACTCTGATGGCGGAGGAGCAAGGAACAAACTAAACGACGTTTAAGTTGAACTCTTCGACGAACACTCTTACGAATAGCGTGAACCCGACAATAAACTCTGATTCTGATTGTTGTACGATGAATGCTGCATGATCTGTGATAAAGGCTCTGACCATGGGGGAGGGGGAAAAAGTTATGATGTTGCACGAACATTATGCACGCAGAAAGCTTACATGTGACGGTTTGCTTTATTATAGTGAAATTCTTAATTGTGTACCTGTTGTATACTTTTCCTGCATAACTTGTATTTGTAAAACTAATAAAACCAAATTTACAAAAAAAAATCGTTTGGGTAATTTAAAGCGGGAATTGAGAAAATTGCAAGTTTTCCAATGTGTCATTTGGCTGCAGAATTCTCTAAACTTTCCACTGATTTTCGAGTTGTATCCCTTTTGCTGATCCATTACCTTGTGATCTCCTGTGATATGACATACATGCTTTGTGATAAAACATATGTATATTATAATTTAACCACACATTAATTAATTATTTGTAAAATTTGAGTGTTATTTTAGGCCTTTGCTAAGGGTTTAAGTGCCTCTTATTCTGTGAGGGAAGGTCAGATTTGGATTCTGTTTTCTGACTCTTATCCCTGACCACCTGCTGCTTCTTTCTATCCACTCAGAATTCGATTGTTTGTGGGTTGAGGGAATATTGCAGGGGGAAACCTCAACTTGGGTGCTATCTATCCTAATCCATAAAGTGTTCCTATTCACGTGTGCTTTGTATATTTTCCAGGAGAAGGGTAACCAAGTGCATTGCTTCCATTTTCATTGTAAATATCACCCCATTGGTGATTGCTGCCCCATAATTGTATGATTTCTTTTGAATTTAAAAAATAAATAAATATTGTATTTTCACCAACTGACCTGGTTCATGGTCCATTGTGACCCGGGGTATTTGAAAAAGGGGTTGTGATATGAGTTGTGTGCCATCTCAAATTGAATTTGCATAAAATAAAGAGAAAGGCATATCAATGGAGCGCTACATTCTAACCTGAGACCAAGGTGTGTGTCGCCTGATTGATTGACTTTGCCTCCTAAATTACTCGATGTCAGGATTCCACCCCAAGTGTAGCATTGAAACAGTCGCTCTCCAGGTGGTGTATGTTGCCATCCAAATCTTGCTTCAGGGTGACTCATGCATTCTCGTCCTCCTTGACCTCTCGGCTGACATCAACAATGTTAACCACTGCATAATTCTCACCCTCCTTACTGGCAGGGTGGTGTTCTCTGGCACTGTCCAGAATTGGTTTACCTCCTTCCTCTCAGGCAGACACTGGGCCGTTCAGATGAACTTGTTGCATTCAAACTGACTCCAGGTCTCCCATGGCTCCATTCTACAATCAATCTCTTTTTACCTTTAAATGGGGCTTCTGGGAACTCTCCTCCAAGATACCAATATAGCCGCACACCAACATATCGAATAATTCTCAATTGTAAATGAGAGTAAAAAGCGCACAGGGCATCAGTTAACTCTGTGATTATTTAGCAATCATCCAATCCTGGATGCCGAGCGCCTACCTCAAACAAAACCCTTCCAAGACTGAGTTTGTCTGCATCAGCCTACCTGCAAAAAACAACTTGTCCAACAACGGTTCAAGGACATGCGCTTAGAAGGATTTGATCCACAACACTCAGACTCAAATTCTTAGGCTTCACCATTGACAGTAGCCGGTCCGTCCAGAAAAACGAAGCCAAGAAGTCCCAAACAGCCTGGCAACGAATCTCGAACATTCGCAAAACCAAACCCTTCATCCCGCTGCAGGACTTCCGGACTGTACTTCAGGCTCTTGTTGTCTCGCACATCGATGGGGGAAATGCCCTCCAGACGGGCCACCCAGATGCTCACATGAATCTGCTAAAAGCACTCCACCCGCAACAACACGTCTTTTTACGGGAGTACGGAACTTTGAACAAATCACCCCCATCCTAAACACTACATATGCTTCCTCTCCAGACCAGGATACTGTTCAAGAATGCATGTGTCGACATATGCTTCCTCTCCAGACCAGGATACTGTTCAAGAATGCATGTGTCGACATATGCTTCCTCTCCAGACCAGGATACTGTTCAAGAATGCATGTGTCGTCTACAAAGAAGTCACGAGTAGCACACCAGCGTACCTGCCAGCGAAGCTCCACACATCTGGTTGCACACGCTCCTCGCGCAGCAAATCTATCAATCGGCTTGTATCGCAACTAGTCCGCTGAGAGAGGATCCGTAAATAATCCTTCTCTTGTCACAAATCCAACCTCTGGAACTAGATCCCAGTGTTGGTTCAGATTCCCCACGCAATTCTCCAATTTCATGGCTTTTTCAACAACACCTGAGCAAAGACTAATTCCGATGGACGCACATGCAAATGTGCGGGCTTCAATTGACAATAATGCGCTGCTGTTAAAAGATGCCAGCCCAAATGATGGCTACCCATCCTCTGTACAGCGCTCTGCTGCTCTACGGCTAGGTCTACAATTTAAACAATAAGATAAAATAAAAAGGCCCTGACGTCATCCCTGACTATTGACTTGCATGGTCCTTAGATGGTTTTATAGCGCTTACTAAAATTCCAGTCCTGAAAACTAAAGTTAATGCCCCTTGAAAAAGACATTACTAGTGATTGTTGAATTGTGAACAGTTCAGACACACGAGAGGACTGTGTTATCTGCATGCACACTTCAGGCCCGAGGGGTCCAGGTGTTTGATGTGGCTACTGCAAATTAGCGGATCGAATGATCCGATTGGGACAAAGGGAGGGAGTGTAGAGTCGTTGCTGTGACATCAGGAAGCTCAGCTGCTTTCACTGATATGGTAAGCTGAGCGCGCCCAGGTCATTTGCACGTTTGCATTTTCCTTGTTTTCAGCGTGTCAGTGTTCAGAACAATGACATGCGGAGCTTCCTGTTCGAGGACCGTCAATAGGTGTCGCAAGAATAAAACCACACATCAACAGGCCTGGGCAAAAAACTCAAAACGGGTCCCAGTTCTTCTTGCAATTGATGTGATGTTTACATTGCCCTCTGCTGTCATTTGCATGGGGGAGGTTTGTGCTACGTTCAGGGACGTCATTTGGGAGTCGTCATTTGGGAGGTCTCCCTTGACCTCTGTGGTCTCCCTTGAGACCTCTAAAAAACAAAAAAAAAGTATGTGGCCAGCACCATGTGGCTCTTTACTTCTGGAGTGTCTGGCTTTCTTGTTCAGGCCCCTTAAAAAAAGAATAAAATACGAACAGGAGTGCCACAAGTCTAACACTTTCAGCAGTGACCCTAAATAAGAAAGAATAGGAATACCAAATAATGTGTCTTTCTGGAATTCTATACACTAATTGCTAGACTCATTAAAGGTTCATTTCAGGCAAACTACAGGGGGTGAGCCTAAACTCAGCCTTTCATCCTTCTTAGGTCGATAAACGGGTACCAACACAGGTTGGGTCATATTGGGTGTATAGCTGCGTTTAACAGTTAGTGCTATATAATAACACATCATTATCATTCGGTCATGGATGGGTGCTTGCATTCACAGTAATTTGGTAATATGGGCCTATACACACTGATGTTAATGATACATATAGCGATCCATTCTTGTATGAAATGTACATCACATTATAGTGATATCGTAACCATATTTTTCGTAGTGTACAATGCTATGTGATGCCACTTCCTGTTTTGTCAACGGGTGAAAGTTCGTCTTCCATCGCTCCCCGCGATATCACTTTGGGGTGGGGTCAAGGGGGTCAAGGGTCGTGTGATGTCACTTCCGCTACCCCAGGCATTTTGGTGAAATGACGTCCCTGGCTACGTTAGCATGGAACGAGGGAAAATGCAAGACAGCGTTCCTGTCGCATTCATGTGTTGGGACCGGAAATGCCCTGTTTCTAGGTGCTCTGTGTTGTGCCCATAGAGGCATGTGTTGCGTCTTCTGCTAGGATGCAGTCACTGGGCTGTGGTTTGTAAGTTGGCTGTAATTTAGGGTAAAGGTATATATAGTGTGCTGCAGGGACGTCATTTCACCAAAATGCTAGGGATGGCAGAAGTGACATCACATGACACTTGACCTCTGGTGACATCACAGGAAGTGAAGTCATTTGACCCCATCTCAAAGTGACATCACAGGAAGCGATGGAACACGACCTGTGCTCCACTGCCTGGTGAGTACAAGGCAACTGATGGCCCGCATCACATAAAAGGGTGGTATTGCAGAGACGGTGTGCCATACTATGTACAGTGAACACTAGGGTAACCACAGCCACAGTGCAAAAAAGCATAATATTTCAATGCATGTTTGCACCTGGGCAATTCTTTCACTAGTCTTAAACTTTTCCACTGGTGCAAAAGTGATGGCATCAGTCTTTGTTATGGTCCCTATCAGGGCCAAAGGGCCCGGTCACAGTCCCTGGGATCACTAATGCCTCTTGTTTGCAAAGGTTTATTTCAGGGATACAGACAATTCCCATAAAAACAACCAAAATTAACATCATAATTACACATCAACCATTTCAGATAAAAAATCATTCCACCATTAAAACCTTGAAACATTATTAAAATACAAAAAACTAAATTTCAAACTATTTTTATTAAACATTTTCTCAAAGTTAACACATTCTTTAGAAATGATAATAAACACCAGCCCACCCAAGCGGAGACCACCCATAACAGGTAGCTCGGAGCAGGTGCAAGCTGAGGGTATCCCTGGCCTGCAGGAGCAGTCTAAGTGTGCACTCTCTGATTAAAATGTCTTGCCAGAACCCCCTCTGTCCTCCAGACCCAGGGAGTCCCACTAACGCTCTCCCTGAGGCTTTGCGCATTCGCGCCGAGTCTTCTGAAAACAGTCTGCAGGTTATAGCGCAGGCTGCTCTCGCTGCACAACCCAACCATTCTTATCCTGTGCTCATCGAGAAGACCACTATCAGAAGACTCAGCGTTCACGCCGAGTCTTCCGAAAGTAGTCTACTGGTTATAGCGCAGGCTGCTCTCGCTGCACAACCCAACCATTCTTATCCTGTGCTCATCGAGAAGACCGCTATCAGAAGACTCAGCGTTCACGCCGAGTCTTCCCAAAGCAGTCTACTGGTTATAGCGCAGGCTGCTCTCGCTGCACAACCCAACCATTCTTATCCTGTGCTCATCGAGAAGACCGCTATCAGAAGACTCAGCGTTCACGCTGAGTCTTCCGAAAGCAGTCTACTGGTTATAGCGCAGCCTGCTTCCGCTGCACAACCCAACCATTCTTATCCTGTGCTCATCGAGAAGACCACTATCAGAAGACTCAGCGTTCACGCCGAGTCTTCCGAATGTAGTCTACTGGTTATAGCGCAGCCTGCTTCCGCTGCACAACCCAACCATTCTTATCCTGTGCTCATCGAGAAGACCACTATCAGAAGACTCAGCGTTCACGCCGAGTCTTCCGAAAGTAGTCTACTGGTTATAGCGCAGGCTGCTCTCGCTGCACAACCCAACCATTCTTATCCTGTGCTCATCGAGAAGACCACTATCAGAAGACTCAGCGTTCACGCCGAGTCTTACGAAAGCAGTCTACTGGTTATAGCGCAGGCTGCTCTCGCTGCACAACCCAACCATTCTTATCCTGTGCTCATCGAGAAGACCGCTATCAGAAGGCCGCTTTAAGAAGACTGCTTTCAGAAGACTAGTCTTCCGAAAGCAGTCTTCTCCTGCTACACAACCCATTCCTCAACGAGTGTTCAGAACACGCCGATACTGTACACTCACATACAATTTAGCGGCTGTTCAAACTGGTATGCATGTCCTGCATTTTACAGACATCTCTTTGTTAGGTTGATTATTGTGACCAATTAAAATAGAACAGTCCATTATTCACTTAAAAGGTTTTCTTGATGAATCACTATAAGAAATGTTTATCATTTAAAATGGTGGTCAATACATTGTTCCCATAATGCTCTTTGCTTTTATGCAAATCGCCAGGATTAAATTCTATATGTTGCCAAACCTGGCTGAGTGCGCCGACCCTTGGCCCCGTCCCCTTCTTCCCAAAGCCCTGCCGCTCCTAAGAAGTCACAGTTCCCATAATACATTTTGTATAGTGCCTTCCCAGGCCAGGAGCAGTGATCGAAGTGTATGAAAAGAAGTAGTGGAACTATGTTCCCTGCTGTCCTGACCTGCTGCCCACAAACCACATCGCCATGTCCCCCCCCAAACGCTATCCAAACCCCCAAACAAATGCACCTGATGATTAAGAGAACATTCAGTCCAGTGCACTGAAGGGCAAGTTTCAACTACTTCCTACTGTAGAGGAGCAGCTGCCTGCCTCTGCAGGAAGTCCCGCTCCCCCACCAACTATAGGCAAGAAGTCTGATACTGTGCCATGTTTGACACAAGCAGCTGTGCCAATACCGCAGCGAATATTCGAGAAAAGGTATCCACTGAAAAAACCCTATTGAATGTATCTTAGAAGAGACGACAATCTCAGGGAGGAACTCCCTGCAGGAATATGAAAAGAGCAAAAAACAGAAGCTAGTGACGTCACAAGAATCGAGCGTGACGCCCTGAGAATACTGGCTGAAGAGAATGCATGGATCTTACAGAAACAGATGATGAAGATAAGAATTGAATAAACTTTCATATGCGAAAAGAAGATTGCACTTGTTTGAAGTGCTGCAGAAAATCAACCATTCAATACTTGTACAGATGCTGAAACGCAAGTAGACCAAGTCATCATAGACGCTGGCTATATGTGGTTAATATAATGCAGGCAAAGCCACCGTTGTATAGGAGCTGGACATCGGTGTCATGAATTCAGTAAGTCTGGACCCATGGAGAGGAAAGGTTGAGAATTGTGTCACAGCAAGAATAAGCTCAGATTGTTGAAGCGCCTGCCGTGGCTGTCTGGCCTGGCATCAAAACAGAAGCAGCCAAGGTCGCCTATCTATTCTTGAAAGCAGTGAACTTGCGAAGGATGAATCATCCCTTAATAAGGTGCAATGAAAGAACACCAAGAGTGGCAAGTTTTCTTCATTTAAGACATTTAAATACTGAAAAATGGACCAAAAGCACTACTATTGCTGCTGCGACCCATGGAGGGCAGGAGTCTCTCCCTCACACCCATCTCGGCAGCTTCTGGTAGAAGCGTGCTGCACCTCCTTGCATCTGCGCATATATTGGGGTAAGCCTGCAACTCACATCATCAGAAGGCATGCTAGCCAGCTCTGCTGGTATTATAGTGAGTGCAAAGCTGTTTATTCTGCCTAACCATACCCACGATATTCGACGAACGGCTGCAGAACGCCGCATGGAAATGGCCGCCGACCATATGTCACCACGTTGCTAAGCAACGGCCTCAGCCGAGCTCTCCTATTGGCTAAAATCATCCACTTTACCTGACCATCACCACCGGAAGATGACAGCCGGCCTTTCCCCCAAAGGCCCTCAACCTAAGGCTAGTTCCTATATGGGTCTGTCCGGGCCGACCCAGAGCCGAGGGGCCAGGCACAATGCCTCCGTTACCCGCAACCAACAGCCCTATCCAGCCACCACACTGGGTAAGCAAATACTGATATTACCCATACCGCGCTCAACCATCTACAAACCTTTGCCTACTACTGAGCCAACATTCAGCAGCCAAGGTATCAACCACCTCCCCTTCCTCCTTTGTCTACACAAGGTACCAAGCACTTCAGCTTGTTGTTCGCCACAGAGAGCCACGTTACAATCCTTTACCAGTATCAGGCGGCCTGTCTCCTAGCTGTCCCCTCACAGTATCATAGAACCTACCGCCTAGTACGACCTCGACGAACTGCCACAATCATCGTATGACTCACCTTATCACACGACCAGCCCTCTTCTTCCGGTGAATGCTGATTGTACCTCTTCAGCATAGCGTATCTGTTTATTTTTGATCACGTTTAAATTTCCTCCAGCACATCACATCATAGCTAAGGGCAAACTGTATTTATACTAAGCCTATCAGAAAGAACGCATTTGAGCAGCCACCTGGATTATCACTGACACCGTTGATTGCCCTCCACCACGAGACTCTGCTGTCCGACATGTAAAGGGACTTGTTTGTGTACCTGTTAGCCATTCAACCTATTTAGTATTATACAACGTTCTCACCACACCTGTCTAATTGCTCATAGGTGCCACCATGAATGTTTTACAGTATACATATCTTTCAAGTTTTTAGATACTAACTGCTAGGCTATTAACGGGTCTGCCTATACTTGATGTCAATGCATGTAAACCAGTAACTTACAATACTACTAACTACCAATATGTGTTGGTACACCAACCAGCCTGGGAGGTATGCAGAAGCTACAAGTAAATAACAGACTTACGGCATACTAATTGTTATGTATGTACATCAACATTTTTCTATCGTTGTTTAACTTGGGGGTGGCTAACGCTATCCCTTGCTTCAAAATCTACCAACCACTTTTGGTCACCTCCTTGTTAACAACTATGTACTCTATTATCATCGATATCAGTGTCAGATTTTTCATTATCTTCCTAAACGTTAACCTTGCTTCATCACTTCATGTTACCTGGATTAAAGACCCAGCTCTCATCGACCAAGACACTGTTTCTAACAAATCTAGGACCATCCATCATGACAACCCAAGATAATAGTGTGGGTTGGATGAAGCCTATCGCATTCTTGCCTCCTCTGAATATACCGATCAGAATTAACCTACTAAACCCCATATCTGGTAGCTCACACAGCAGACGTGGCTGACCTAATTATTGAAAAGGAATTGGATTTCCTAGAAAAACCAGAGTCCTGGCTACATGCAGCAGAAGGGCCCCCCTCTTAATTGCCCACCCGGATAACTCTACCATCATCAAATCTGACAGAGATTCGTCCAGAGGCAGCAGAATCGCCTTTATCACCAAAGATACTCTGGGACTTAGGATCTCTACGCAATCACCTGTCACATCTTTTGAACTGATGACAGTAAAACTCCCTCTCACCAACTCTCACACTATAATGGTGCATTTGATATACAGACCTCCTGGACCCATCGGTTTATTTGAGGAAGAAATCATCACCTTACTGTCTACTAACAACAAGTCATCCTTGCAAATCCTAATCTAAGGAGATTTCAATCTTGGCTTCAACGACCCTAACAACCAATATGCCCTGGCTCTGTCAAACTCCCTGGTTGAATTAGGCTTAACGCAAAGAGTCCTTCACCCTACTCACGAAAAAGGTAGAACCTTAGACTGGGTACTTGACCGCAATAGCGAGACAACTATAACCTCTATTGAACCATACCCTTGGACCGACCATCTTTTACTGACCTTTACTATCAAAGGTGGTGCACTGCATAACAAAAATAACCTTATAGCTCCATCTATTCCTACCAGAAACAAAAGAAACATCACAGCGGACAAACTCAGGCCACTTCTCCTACCTATACTTAATCCCCTGCCTGCCTCCTCTGAACCGGCACTCATAGTCGATCTATACAACAAAACTATCACCCAAGCCCTAGACAAAATTGTACCGCTAAAATTGTGCAAAGGAAAACATAGAGCCCACTTGAACACTTGGTTTACACTTAATCTTAAAGCTTTGCGGAGTGAAAAAAGGAAATGGGAAGCCATCTGGAAAAATCTGCCTACTTTAGCCAACAAAGATAATCTACTGAAAATAATGGCTAAGTACAAATCAGAAATACTTCAAAGCAAAGATGACACCTATAACGATAGGTTTAACGAAGCCAGTTCCAGTACTAAAGAACTTTGTGTCATTCTAAGTGAACTGGAATCTCCTATCCCGCCACCAGCCAACTGTAATAAAGACACAACCTGGTGCACCAAGATCCAAAATGCAGTAGCTAACACGATTTCCCTTCTCCAAACTAAAATTGCTACAAAAAAGTAACATCCCCACTCAAGTTAACCTTGAGAAAACCATACCCATCCTATCAAAACTGTTACAGTGATTCAAATTCACCAAAGTGTCCACCATTGAAGTGGGAAAATGTATAGCATCACTCAAACCATCTAGATGCCAGGGAGACACATGCCCTGCGTTCATTATCAAAGATGCGGCTAGTGGCCTTGTCCCCTTTATCACCACCCTTATCAACATGTCATTTCGTACTTGTACCGTCCCAACTAACCTGACGAACTCTTGGGCGTTCCCACTGCTAAAGAAACCTTCTCTGGACCCAAGCATCCCAACTCATTTTAGACCCATCACCAGAGTCCCCTTCCTATTAAAGATAATTGACAAAGCATCTTATAACCAGATACAAACGTACTTAGAGACCAACAACCTACTAGGACTATTACAATCAGGCTTCAGACTCCAACATGGCACAGAAACAGCCTTGATTGACCTGAAGAACCAGATTGATGACTTGAAAGACAAAGGGAAACCGGCCCTCCTGTTCCTATTAGACCCGTCACCAGCCTTTGATCTGGGTGATCACAAAGTGTTCTGTAAACACTTGTCAACTGAGGCCCATTTCTCCACTGAAGCAAAAGCTTGGATCCAATCTTTCTTGAATATTAGATCCATGAGAGTCTTCTCACCCTCAGTCAAGCTGACCCTATGACCATAACACGTGGAGTTCCGCAGGGATTCTGTGTATCGCCCATGATGTATAATGTGTTTACCAAGCCACTGTTTGATGATTTAGATTCTCTTGGTGTCACCTAAACTAATTATACAGATGACACCCAGATCCTCATACCCCTGACCGGTCACTATGACAAAGACTTGGCACTGATTAACAAAATCTCATCATTCAGGCCTGGATGGCCTCACATGGTCTGTGTCTGAATTACGAGAAGACTGAATTACTACTTCTAGGAGCACCGACTATTTTGAAGCACCTTAGCAACTACTACCTCTCATTTAACATTGACGGCACTGACATAAAGGTCGCCAAGGAGGTAAAAAACTTGGGTTTCTACCTAGATTCAGTTGTAACACAGCGCAAACAAGTCAATGCTACAGCTTCGGCGACAGCGTACACCTGCAAGCTGATCCACACCTGTAATCCCTTTTTATCTACAAAAAGTTGCATAACTCTGGCCAGAACCTTAATACTGTCAAAACTTGATTATTGTAATGCACTTTACCTAGGTGCTAGCAAATACATTTGTAATAAACTTCAAATACTTTAGAACAATGCACTTAGAACAGCCTTGAGCATACCCAGAAGACAGAATATCACAGTTCAGTGATCAGACGGAGTAACAACTGGCTTTCCATCAAGGACAGAATACAACTCTAAACAGTCTCCCTGACTCTTAAATGTCTTAACAACTCAGCCCTCAATACCTCTCAGAAAGATTTATTCAAAACATCTAAACACGACCTATGAGGACTTCTAATTCCTACTGCCTAAGAGTCCCCGGATTCAAATAGAAAAAAAGCAGGTGGCTGCAGCTTTCCTGTGATGGTGGCTGGAATTCTTTACCTACTATACTAAGAGTTGACCAATTATTTTATAACTTCAGGAAAAACACCAAACATTGTTTCACTTCCAATGACTTACCACAATCCTAGCAGTCTGAACATAGGATCACTCAAACAGTACCCTGTTTGTTGGAGCTCTGTAAATAACTCTTTGTATATATTCTATGGGCCTCATTACCAGTTGGCGGTAGCCATAGTGCTATTAGCTCCATGGCTGCCGCCAAACCGGGCTCCTTTACCGGGTTCCCAGAATGGGGAATTACCAGGCCATTCCGAGTACGGAGGGCCCGGTAATTCCTCCCTCTGGGAACCCGGGCCCGGACCTTCCCCATTCCCATCTGAGACCCCATAGGGCTCAATGGGAATGGGGAGGGAGGAAACAATGGGCCGATTACGAGCAGCCCGTTGTTTGCTCCCTCTTCCCCTCGCGGGACCCAGTAACAACGCCTGGTTTGATGAGGGGAGCTTGTAATCGTGCGGACTGATGTTAACGGGTCCGCACCCATTAGCGGGACCCGTTAACCCATTCCGCACAGGCCATAATGAGGCCCAATTTCTTATTATGCAACACTTGCATCCGAATGTAACCTCATTTATTTGTGATGTAACTAAGAAACTCATCATTCCTGCAGTGCACCCAGATACCTCCGGGTTTGGACCGCTTTATAAATAAATAAATAAACAAACAAACAAAATTGTGGTCTCCTGTCACGTGATTGGGCTAATTGGGCGGGGAAGTAAAGTCAAGTCCACCCACTGGCACCTGGGTTTGAGCTGACGTGCTGCTAAGTGAACCGAATGTTCCAGAAATGGCACGAGGTTGCCAACCAATTGTAGAGGGCCGTATAATGAAGTGCGTTATAGTTTGAGAACCAATGATACACCGTGTACTTAATAGTGTTGAAGGGGACATGCTTTAGAGGTAGGCATAAGTTATCCACCTGATAGTAGGGCAGCCAATTAAAATCCTAGTCCCTATAGAAGGTATATTTAGATGATCCCCTTCAACCAATTACAATCACTTGTATGTTTTTCTTATTTGTCACATAGTATGATGTCACTTCTGACATATTTTTAGTATAAAGTCTATGTATTGTGAGAAATTCGTTGAGAGCTGAGTGAACGTCCGATGATGTCCATTATAACTTCCCTGTTTTAGATCATTGTTAATAAAACAGCAACCATTGCCATCTTCCTTAGTTGGTTCAGTTATTTGGACTCATAGTTATTCTGTGAACCCAACCATTGCATGCAGGTTAGTTAAAAACCATAAGTTCACATGGTAGCGGTGCGGATGGTTGAAAAAGATACAAACTACTTTGTCTCCAGTGCTACAGACGATCGTGCATCCTCCGCCATTATCCGGAAGATCGCAGGGTTTCCTGTGGAGAGTGGATGATAGAAATAAACTTGCAAGAAGATCCGAGACGGTGGGCAGGACTGAAGGCGAAGTGGTCGGATTGAAGGAGGAGTTGATACCCAAGGCCTTGAGTTGAATAATGAACAAATGGTGAGTAGACTAATGGGAATGGCAAATGAAGGGGGTCGGATTGTGATAGTTTTTAAGTAACGGGTAATGTTGTGAGAAGAAAAGGTAGCGCCTAGGATTCCTGACTCAAAGGAGTTTCAGAAGGAGACATTTCAAATCCCAACAGGGGGTAGAGCAGAAACATATAACACGTAATTAGAATCACATAAGGTGATGTCTCAAACCCTGTATAGGGTATAAAGTAAAGGCGAGAGAGAAAAAGGTGATCACAGCTTTTATAAATGTGTAATGTTGACTAGTTTGTATATTGTTTGTTGAGTAAAAATATCGATGAATGATAGAAGTTGTGAAGAAATTGAAAAAGTTGAGGAGCAACAGTGATTGAGCGTAGCGAAGTGATTGACGCCAATTAAGAGAACATATAGCCAATCAAGAAATAGATAGCCAATCAAGAAATAGATAGCCAATCAAGAAATAGATAGCTAATCAAGGAATTAGAGGCTTGAGCAGCGATTGATGGTGCATGTTCATATTTGTTGTTTTAAAGATGTTGAAAAGTGATGATTTAAGCGGAAGTATAAAGGTTATTTCATAAATCCGGTAAGTATTGACAGTCAATTGAGACTTGTCATTATGGGAGAGACTCCTCTGATGCACTTATGCGAAACATTACCAAAACACATGCCCAAGCTCAAACAGTATAGTGCCGAATGGGTTGAAAGGCACGGCAGATAAAATGTTCATGCCGTGGCCACAAGGGGGATCGTTATCAAAAGCGTTATTGCAACACATGACCACATACTTGTACACTGCATGCATAGAGAAGAAATTAGAGAAAAGATTACCGATTTTAGAGCTCTGGAAAATGTACCCAGAAGAAAGGGAACACCCACCACCTGAGGAGTGGATGCTTACCCAGCGAAAGGAGGAAGGTGTTGAGCCTTCAGTTTCCCCATACCTCGCCTGAAGTAAAAGATGCTAGTATGGAAGAAATAGTGGTATATCCTTTATTTTTATTTTTTATCGGTTTTTACAAACCTTTAAAAATAAAGACATGAGCAATACACAATATAAAAACCATGAAGAAAAGAGAATACAGTAACATTAAAAACTCAGAACTGTTTGGGAAAAAAGAAAATACTGGAAGCCAAATTTCAGTGCCAAACAATATTTTTCCTCAATGGTTTCTAAGAGAAAAGTCAGAGTATATGTTAATTTTTTGTTAGCTTCCGTAAAGTATTCCTCCCACCATTCTTCCATTGTTAGGTGTGGTCTATTTGTGACAATTGCACCAAACAGAAGGTTTCTTTTGGGTAAAAAGGCTTTACAGCTGAGGATTAAGCGCTTAATATTTTCTTCATGGTGGTTATAGAACCTGCATTTACGATCCAACTTCTCATATTTGGGCCAACGCATGATCACTTCCTTAGTCTTAAATTGGTTCAGCCTGAATTTCATGAGCAGCGTTCTGTTTTTCTTATTTGGACATCTTATATTCTTTAAAGGAGTTGAAATCGGCAACAGGCTGTAGAAATCCGATATATGAACCCCCAGTTTACAATAGTGACGATAATCCAGAGGAGAATAAGGGAAAAGAAGAGATCTGTATGATCATACCAGATAAAGAAGAAAGTAGTCAATGGTCGAAACTATCCACAGAAATAGATAGTGAAATTAAGAGATGGAAAGGAGAGAAGGATAAATCTGACGAGATAGCGCTCATACAGAATGGATGGATAGGAGGACATATTTTACATAACATAGATGGGAAGAGTATCAAGAAAGTTAGGCAAAGAGAAAACAAGAATGAACACGAAAGAAAGGATACAGAACGAGAGAAGAGATTGAGAGAAGACGAGTAGAAAAGAAAGAGCAGGCAGCAATGAGAACAGATAATCAGGAGGAGCAAGAAAGAAAAGTACAGGCATAAGAACAAAGAAAGTATGACAATCAACAGAGAGTGATAGAAGAGAGGGATAGACATTAAAGGAAGAAAGAAGTGGAAGAAGCGCACAGACTATAGGACAAAAGACTACAGAGATGAAGGGAAGAAGAGGAATGAAGGGAAGGAACAAGGAGAGGGGAAAAACGAAGGGAAGAGGAAGAAAGAATTAGAAGGGATGCAAGAAAGGAAAGAGAAGTAGACAAAGAAATGGAACGAAAAAGGAGACAACGAGGTCTTGATACCAGTCTCATTCATAAGAACCAGTAGGACCAAGCCAATAAATTCAATGGGACAGAATAAAAGAGTTCCTTCTGATAAAGGAAGCAATGCAAGCAACATCTAGAGTTGTGTTAGGCGAGGAAAGATTTGCTACGGAAAGCATTTGAGAAAGGATCAACAAGTAAGGTGAAATAGCGAGTATGAAACTCGAGGGAATGATGATCGATCCCCAGTGCCACGATCACGAAATGAGGAGGGAAGGCTGTTCAGTGCTGAATGTCGAGCATTGTCCTTAAGTAGACTGAATCTGGATAAGGGTGAAGGGGATGATAGTCACACTAGTTGGGGGCAAGACATATCAGATGAGGAAAGAGAGTCCACTCTTGAGGTAGGAGGAAAGAGCGCCTGTGCCCCTGAAGGAAGCCTGCAAATAGACAAAGAAGTGAGATGGTCTGATCTAGGCCAACCTAAGGATAGGATGCCAGATCACATAGGGTGTCCTGAGTATCCCCGAGGACGGTCGTACAGTGAGAAGGGAGAATCACTGCCATATGTGAGCAGGTTAAAGTTGTTACCCACAAGGAGATGGACAGCGACGATCGTCCCTTCCAGGGGTAGATTAATACTAGGATCTGACTGTGGGGTAGGGTTCACACAGTTTCTCCTATTGGAAAAAGGGGGAGTAAGACTACAGTATATTCCATGACAGCAGATGGACACAGATAATTTAAGATGTAAACACCCGAGTTTGACTTTGGGTGCTGGGAAATGGATATACAAATTAGAAGAAATGACAGGAGGAAACACGTTGCCCATAGGGGATATAAAAGATCTTCTGGCAGCTATTCTTGGGGAGATGGCTGATGACATATGGCGAAGAGTGGGGTATTAAAAAGTGAAAGCACAGAATACAGTGCATGATGAGTGCCGTTTAATCATTGCAGAGCAGATGATTGGAGGGAACTCAGGGTACAGTATCCTGACACATCAGATATGGGTGCAATTACAACACGGAAAATGAAGGAAGATGACGATCCTATTGGTTACATTCAGGATATTCAAGAGAAATGGCAACTTGAAATGTGTGAACCATGGGAAAACACAGTGGCATTATTTTACCACATTTTATGTCAGGGGTTCCCTGAGCCAATACAAAGACAGATGAAAATACAAGTGGGGATTGAAGCAATGCCGTGGGCTGAGATACAGTTGACAATAATCCATCATTGTCGGTTATTACAAGAGAAAAATAAGAAGAAAGATGAGAATAGGAAAATTGAGGCAGCCAAGTTAGTTCCAAAAATATTGTCAAAATTAGCCATAAAAGGGACGGTATTGACAAGTGGAGAAGTTGTTACGCTCACCTGGTCTCTGCGTAGGTATTGGGGCACGGTTGCAGCCCTCCCTGAATCACCCCATTCAGGCCTCTCCCTCAGTAGAAAAGCTGTGAGCAGTGGTACGTGGTGCTACTGCTCCTGTGTGGAGATAACAGTGTGTGAGTGCGCCAATCTGTGATTGTTGTACCTTTCAAACCCTTCACCCCAAAGTACGGTTTCTGTGTGCATACACCGGCCCATAAAGCTCACCTGTGAGTTATGGAAGATAAGCTCTCCGTCCTGCTACTTCTGGCAGGGGCGCATCAAATGGGATCTAGTTCCTTCACTGATCCCTGATATGGATTAGTCCAGTCCAGCTGCAACTATGCTTCTCATTATGATTGGTAAGTCTTTCTGGAGCTCGTGTGATGCTGTTCGTTCTGTTTATATGTTGCTCCTATTTATGCCCGCAATAATGTCTCTCTTCTGTTTTCTTCCCTTAGATGGAAATGCGTCCTCAATGCAGCTGAGATGGGAGACACGGTCGGATGGAAGATGGAGGCTACCGCAATGTTCGACAGCAGGTAAGTGATGGTTTAAGGAAAAGCGTGAAGTATGGTGAAGCGCAACCTTAAACTGAACAGTTTTTTCGATGTCTAACCTTGTATTCCATTTTTTCCTTGCAGGCGCTGCTGTTGACGATGGAGCGTGTCGTGCTGCTGTGCCAAGATCAAGATTTCGGCGTTCCGGAAAGTGTAAAGATGAATACTTGGTTCACCGAAGAGACGTACAGGTAAGAACAGCTTTCCCCAGTTGGTAAGTATGCTGGCAGGATGCAGGATGTCCAGGAAACAGGATCTTCAAAGGTAAGTCTGACCTCAGGTGACGGTGAGCGTTATGCTGCTTGCAAGTCCAGAATAACATGAAGCGCCTGTCTTGAGGATCGGGGCAGGTGATATAGCTGAGATTGTGGGCACGCCCATTAGGGCTGGCTTACCAGCCACACCCTGCCACTCCTAGAGCGTGAAGACATGCAAAGGCAATCCACTAGCAGCCACACCCAAGAATACACTTGCTGCTTAATGGATGGAATGTTCAAGGTTAATGCATCCTGCTTAATCGATGGAATGTTCAAGATTAATGCATCTGAAGTGCTATGTCCATAGTAAACGCTTTTTGGTGTTAAATGGATGTTCTTGTTTACTTTTGTTCATGAGCATGGCGCCATAGGCGCCAGGACAGTGTCCACCCAGGGCTCCTGTGCATGCGACCCCTGCATGCCTGTGCCCCTGACTTCATGACCATGACAGAAGGATTGGGAATGCAGGAAGCAATGGGTACATTGCAGGTGAGTAATCTGCGCCCGATGGTTAAAGGTGGATATGGGTTTGTGCCACGAGACAGAGGTATGGGCTATAGAGGAAGAGGAGAAATATTTCAAAATAATCAAGGTGGGTTTCAAGGTACGCAGAATGAGAACCAAAGTGCTCAAGGAGGACTTTTCAGATGGGCACCCCCAATAGGTTGGGCTTCTGGACTTGTGGGATGACAGGGCTCATTGCGTGTGTATGTGGGAGGTAAGGGAATGTACAAAATGCATAGCTTATCCTCCACCATGTAGCACACTGACTAGAGAAGTGTTCGCCCAAGATCATACATTGTATCAGATACAAGCGCTGAGAGTGCAGAAGGTGAAACAGCAAGAACGAGTGCAAATGAATCCACCACAAGAGCTGTCACAACAACCCCTTATGCAGACACAGCAGTATGCAAACACAAGACAATTACTGACACCCAAAATAGGGGGTGTCACAGGGACGGGGATAAGCATGCACCCACATTAGGAACACTCACAGGGTGACTTGATGTGTTCAGTACTATCTGTGAAACCAGATCCCCAAGAGGAACCAAGGGTTGATGTGAAGATAGGAGGTGAGTCTTTTTCTTTTCTTGTAGACACTGGAGCAACTCGTTCATGTATACGAGAGGGAAAATATCCAATGTCAGGAATTGCCATGAATGCTCAAAGGTTCCCTGGATATACAAGTGAAGTTCCTTTTACCAATTAAATACCGGTCTCTACAGGAGAGTGTGAAATGTCTGTTCCTTTATTATATTCACAACAGACACTGGTTCAAATTTTGGGAAGAGATTTAATGACAAAACTAAACATGACGATTTAATTTACTGATCAAGGAATAATGTGTCCCACTCCATAAAAACACTATTAAAACGTGGTAGAATGTATACTGGCGTTCACGGGGCAAGTGGCTCTGTGAGGCATTCCAGTAGATCCTGAGATTTTTCTGTATGGAGTGAGGATTCTACTGACATGGCTTCCTGGCTTAGTGGAAAAAATTGTGAGGATGCCTGATGAGTTTTTGCTTAGACCGTGAACACCCATGGACGAAGGGGGGACAGACTATCCTGCAAGAATTGGAAGCAGCCATAGTACAAAGGGAAATGGTGATGCTCAAAGGAGTAGATGATGAGGGTGGACCTTGGAAAACAGTAATAGATCCCGAGGAAGGGTACAGATTGACTGACATAACTGATGACGATATATTCAGGGAAGACCAAACAGATGATGAAGTAGTGTTCTTCACGAGTATTACATACTGGATAAGGATAGAGAAAAGGGAAGTCCTACAGCGAATGGCGATCATGCGGTAGTGTCCAGCATTTTTTCAGGAAGACTTGGAAAAAGTGCCCAGCATCCTTTGGACAACAGGCCCTTATGACATAGGTGTATTGAAGGGAATAGGGAAAGTTAGAATAAAGCTTAAGCAAGGAGCCATTTTACCTCGAGCGAAGCAGTACCCTATGTCTTGAGAAGCTGGTGAAGGTATATCACAGACCATTTTAGCACTGAAAGGGTTTCTGGTGCCATCTGAATCATTGTATAATAATGCGTTGTACTCGATCAAAAAATCTAAAGGAGGATTGTGGAGATTTATACAAGATGTGAGACCGATTAACCAAATTGTGGATGCAGAGTTTCCTCTAGTTCCTAATCCGGCGACAATACTGGTTTGTATACCGATGGTAGCTTGATATTTCATGGTGATCGATTTGAACAATGTGTTTTTCTCAATTCCGTAGCACAAGGACTCACAAGACTTGACGTCATTAATGTTCCGTAAAACCTGACTAAAGCATACTCGTTTGCCCCAAGGGTACTATGAGTCCCCATCGATCTTTAATAGAGTCCTACAGATGGATTTAGGCAATATTGTTCTTAAGAGTGCAGTGATACAGTACGTAGATGACATTTTAATTTGTACTACCAGAGAAAAGGAGTACAGACAAGATTCTGTTCAGTTGATGACTATTCTAGCAGACAAGGGATATTAGGTAGACATGGAGAAGTTACAATACAGTCAAGAAGAGGTGTTATAAATAGGTCAATTGATTTTACATGAAGGAAAGAAAGTGATGCCTGAAAGAGCCGAGGTGATTATAAAAACATCAAAACCACACAAAATGAAACAGATGCAACAATTGTGGGATTATGCAACTATGTCAGAGCCTGGATGTTTGATTATAGTACATGCACAAGACCACTTCTGCAAGCTTTAAAGAAAGCACAGGTTGAAAAAGTAAAATACAATGAACTGAAGAAATGGAGGAAGGGTTTGAGAAGCTGAAAAAAACAATTTGTCCAGACCCTGTTTTAGGAATTTATAATTATGCTGAGGAATTTTATTTGCTATGCTACACAAATAGGACAGTCATGACAGCAGTGCTTACACAGAGAAGTACATTGGGGTAAAAACCTTTAGCGTATTACAGTGGGATTTTAGACCCATTTATGAGAGGACACTTTCCTTGCGAACAGTCTTTGTCTGCTGCCGCGTTTATGATTGAGAAATCTACAAGTATAGTCATGGGCTGCTCCATGACGCTCTTCATGGAGCATGCTCTGTGTGCCAATTTAGAGAAACACAAAGGCACATTGACATCCTAAAGAGCTTCAGCGTATGAGGTAATGATTTAAAACCCAGCAATTAAATTTTAAGATGTAAAATAGTGAATCCTACCAAGTTTATAGCAGAGCCAATAGAAGAAGGCGATAATGTGTATGACTGTGCCAATTATGTTCAATTGTATGATGATATACCCCATGTGAAGGAAACATGCTTTAGCGGGAGGTGAAATTCTTTTTATTGATGGTTCTTCAAAAACTGATCAGACTAGTGGGGAAAGGCATTCAGGCGCCACAGTAGTGAGACATAGATTAAATGGAGGATTTGAAGTTGTAGCAACTGCAAGGCTACCCTCTCAATTTTCAGTGCAAGCGGCAGAATTAATAGTGCTCATTGTTGCGCTTGAGAAACATATACAGGAAGAGATGGTATACAGTGACTCCGCCTACGTTACATCAACCGTACACGCAGGGCTTGCACGTTGGAAGAGAAGGGGCTACCTCCACGCAGATGGCACTCCAGTGCAGCACGCACTCTTATTGGATAGACTTATTAAGGCACTATTACTCCCAGTAGCCATAGCAATCGTTAAATGTGCAGCTTGTACTAAGTGAACAGATTTTATCTCTTTCAGGAACAAAGCCACAGATGAAGAAGCCAAAAAGGTTGCATATTCACCACATATTTTGGGTTTTGATACTGAGAGTATTAAAGAAAAAGTAGTCACAACAATGCTATTGCAAGAAGGGTATAATAAATTGTCGATAACCTAACTAATAGAGATTCAAGGCAGTGCACAGCAGGAAGAGCAGGAATTGTAGAAGTGAAGGGGGTGTTCTTTATCCCCCACAGAAGCATTATGGTGACAAGACAGCACTGGAAAGCTGGCGATGCCAGTAGCATTATTAAAGGTTGCGCTTGAACAGCAGCATTACCCTGCACATGTAACTAGGGAGAGTCTTGCTGCTGCAATTACGGAAGACTGAATCATTCCTAATTTGTTGGAACACTTTGCACTATTTATGTTCAACTGCATTGCATGTCAAATGTTTACTGCTGAGCATACACTGAGGACAATTAGAGGGGTGTTACCTTGATTGAATGATCTGTTTCAGCATTTACATATTGACTATGTCTATATGCTGCAGGTGTGTAATGGATATAGGTATCTATTAGTGATGGTGTGTTCCTTTTCTAGGTGGATTGAGGCAGGTCTGTGTACACACCCTGATGCCACTTGCGCAGCAACGTTTTTAGTGTGCAAAGTTTTCCCAAGATGGGGTGTGTGTGCAATGCTGAGCTCTGACAATAGGCCACATTGTGTCAATGAGCTAGTCGGACAGATAGGGCTTCTATTGAGAATTAAGCATACTTTTTTCTGCTTATCACCTGCAAGAAAACAGGATATGTGAGAGACTCAGCAGCCTCCTTAAAGAAAGGATTGCCAAGATTAAATTGACTCTGAAGAAGTGATGGCTATATTGCCCACCCCCAGCCTTATATGCCAGGATCAGACCATCACCTCCCCGCTCATGAGCTAATGACAGGGCACCATATGAGAACGCCCTTTACACCTCCATCTAGGAGCAGAAGTGATGCCCAGAGTGTAGCTAAAACCTTAGGTGATGAAATCCATGACTATTTGACATGTATGACCTCTACCATTTCTCTCATTTCAGATCAAATCAAGCATAAGGGTGTTGGTCTCAGAACACAGAGGAAGACAATTCAACAACCAACCCAATTTAAATTACTACCGGCATCTAAGTTATACGTTGGAGACCTAGTTCTCATCAAGAATTTTACCCGAAGGTGGCATGAGCAACGTTTTAATGGTCCCTTTTGTATTGAGAATATAACCCTTTCAGCTGTGAAGGTCCAAGGGAGATGAGCTTGGCTTCACCTGGGTCGCGTAAAGGCTTATAAATGTGAGAATCAACCTCCCACCATTGCCGATCCAGAAGCAAGGCAAGAAGAAGATTTTCAGCATGTGCTGATTCGATCGATGATGACGAAGAAGGATGATAAGGCAACCAGCGGTTAATACATATTTATATTGGACTGCAATGCAAGTGGACACTCCTTATAGATATTTTAACAGAGAGTGAAAAGACTTGCCGAGAATTCCAGTAGTTTAAAAATGAACTTTAGAAATACACATTGAAGCATCCAAAATATTCCTCAACGTCAGTTCCTGATTAGAAATTAGAAACAAAATCAGTATCTAGATTCATTTCATGGAGAATACCTGTTCTATACAGTTAATCTTATGGAAGTTACCGATAGTGACTCATCGGCTTGCGCTTGCTGTTTTTGTGTTTATACTTTAAGCTTACGCTACTCTTGTGAGAAGAAAAATTGATGTTTGCACTTTTCAACAGGATCCTAAAAATGGTGCAGTGATAAAGAGGCTCCTTATTGCTATCTTCAAGCAGATTTTGCAGTTACAAGTATAAAGAATTGTGATGATTGTATTAAAAATGATTAAAGAGGAAAGTGGCATGGTTCAAGGCAAAGAACAAGTACAACTAGTAGTAGGGTGGTGCGAGAGGTGTATGCCTGTGTTCTTATGCATAATATATGCTTGCATGATTGTTCTCTTTGTTTTTCTGTTCCTCATCTTTCACAGTCTCTGTCTTGTTAGTACCTCCACTAAAGGAGAGGTCCCTATGGTTCTCCCTACTATAAAAATCTACTTTTGATTTGCTTCATGATTATTACACGAGAGATGCAGAGGAAGATAGTGACAGGATAAATACCTATCTAGATAATGCAGCACACTTGGAGAATAACATGTGGTACCACCACATGAGAAAAGTGGGAGAAAAGACATCTAAGGAGAGTTGCTACGTCTCATACCCTATGCCATGAATACAGTGCAAACTTTCATTGCCAGAACACAATGCTAAGTGCCTCAGCCATCTTGCAGCATGTTTGACCAGAGGACAATTTCAAAGAAGTTGGGCCACATAACGATGGAGATCGCACAGATGGAAAAGGAACCTGGATGGAAGAGCAAGATGCTTGTGTATGCAGCAACAGGACAGGATGAGGTGGTCATTGAAGAGATGAAGAAAATGAATTGCCCTGATGTGACAAATCGCTGGATCACCTGGATGTTAGGAGAAAACTCAAGTCTTAGTCTATGGACAAGTAAAATCCAAGAAGGGATGGAAAGAAGGACTGATGTTCTGTGCAGCTCATCTACTGAAGCCAGAATATGTACAAGAGGTACAGAGGGTGAATGATCTGTGTTTGAAGTCATGGGCTAAACATTCCAAACTGCTGACATGGGTAGAAGATGAATAATGCCCTATGTTGTAATGCCATTGGCTAATGTGACATTGTGCTTCCGAAGACATGGAAAGAATCATGTGGGCGACAACAAGGACTTCAGAACTACAGTTGACATTTCCAGGATGTGAGAAGGGACAGCTGTCCTTATCTATTGATATTGGGCTTGTGGGTCTAGGGGCTACACGAAGCTACCCAACGATTGGGGTGGAGTATGCTCCTTGGTGTTTATTCATGTTCCAGTGTTAGTGATTCCTCCGAGTGATCTGAACATCGGTGAGTTTCTAAAAGCAGATGCCCATATGAGAAAAAAGATCGCTTGAGTTTCTCAATCAGACCAGAAGAGAGAACTACGTCTCAGTCAAATCAATAGAAGCATATTATGATATTCCTATGAACACAGGTTGTTCAGCGAGACCTCTTCAATATTTACGACTATCTTCATGCCTGGGTGCCAAACAATGTCCAATGCCAAATGGTTACAGATTACGAGATGGGAGTTCCTGCAGACAATCAATACCACCATAAAGGGATTCAATGCTATCAAGGAAGAGCTGAAGGGCCATACGACTATTGACCATGCAAAACAGATATCTCCTTGACATGATCACAGCGATGGAAGTAGGAGTTTGCACCAAAATCGTGCTTTCATGTTGCACATTCTTACCTTCTCATGATGACAAGAATGGGAACTTCACAGAGGCCATAACGGTGTTAACAAAGCTGCATAACAAGCTGAAAGACAAGAAAGAGGAGATTATGGTTGCCAGTTTGTTTGCTTCCATATACTCATGGATTCCGCAGTGGATGGCAATCATATTCAAGATCCTTGGAGCAATATTGTTCATGGTGATGTTTGGATTCTGTGTGATCAGGATAATAATTGCCCAATGCAAGAAGACAGAGAAGAAGGCAATAGGAATGAAGATCATGATCAATGTCAAATCAGGGTTTGGACCCAAGGAATTGACAGACAAAGATGTCAGAAAATAAATAGGACAGCATCATAGTACCTGAATGAACTAAGTACCTGCATCCAATGAATCACAAGAAGTATGTGGGATGATGGATCTATTGTAATCCAAATGGATAGTGCAACGACATGACCTGGAGTGTAGTTGAGCATGTTAAATCAGCTGGCACCATGAGGCGGGCGGGGTGAGAATCTGGACTCCGAAAAAGCATTTCTTCAAGATAAAATTTCAAGATGTGGAAACTATTAAAGAGGTGGTTGAGGACTTGACCAGAGGGGGAAATGAAGAGGAGCAGCTGCCTGCCTCTGCAGGAAGTCCCGCCCCCCTGCCTCCTATATGCTGGAAGTCTGAGACTGTGCCATGTTTGACACCAGCAGTTGTGCCAATACTGTAGAGAATATTCAAGAAAAGGTATCCACTGAGAAAACCCTTTTGAATGTATCCCGGAAGAGACAACAATCTGAGGGAGGAACTGCCTAAAGGAATATGAAAAGAGCAAAAGAGAGAAGCTTGTGACATTACAGGAAATGCGTGTGATACCTGAGAATACTGGCTTAAGAAAATGAATGGATCTTACAGAAACTGATGAAGAAGGTAAGAATTGAGTAAACTTTCATATGCGAAAAGAAGATTGCACGTGTGTGAAGTGCTACAGGAAATCAACTATTCAATAACTGTACATACACATCATAGAAGTTGGCTATATGTAGTGAATAGACTGCAGGCGAAGCCATCATTGTATAGGAGCTGGACATCAGTGTCATGAATTTAGTAAGTCTGGAACCATGGAGAGGAAAGATCGAGAATTGTGTTGCAGCAAAAATAAGCTAAGATCGTAGAAGCACCTGCCGTGGCTGTCTGGCCTGGCATCAAAACTGAAGCAGCCAAGGTTGGTTATCTATTCTTGAAAGCAGTGAACTTGCGAAGGATGAATCATCCCTTAATAAGTGTAAAGACTTGCGGGATGTGTACTTCACCTCTCTATATGGTAGAGGAGAGTCGCAGAGGACCCCAGCCAAGATTCTCTATAGAGTAACTATGGACGAGCAATCAAGGCCTCGCTTCTCAGGAGGTGATGCGGGCTGGTACTTAAGTACAGTGTAGTCCCCAAGCACCCAAAAAGGAATGTCCACACACTGTAACAGTTAAAACACAGACTTTATATAATTAATGTTCACGATCATGTAACCATCACAATAACTCACTTTGTGCTCAGTTAATCTACAATGGCAAATATATACAATTCTAAGTGGTACCGCAATTATTATGAGATTTCATTAAAGTGCATCAACTGTACTCTGGTCAAATGCCACACAAATCAATTAATAACGGTAACCAACAATAGACATAGGAGGAAAGCAGTTGGTTAGAACAATTGGCAGAATACTGGCCCTGTTGCCTAGACACAGTTCTGTGTGGAGATCCGCCTACCTGGGCAAACTGTAAGATAAAGATATACCACAAGCCCAGTCCAGATATTGTTCAATGAGTCGTATTTCCTTCTAAAGTGTTTCTACCACCCCAATGTACTTGCAATAGCAGAGTTCCTCGAGGCGTTGATGGATACTTCTTGAGTGACTCCCTTTAAAGCAGGAGCCATGGATCGTCGATGAGACTCGAAGAAGGTGAACTTGGTGTCGAGGCAGCAGCTTCGGTTCTGACGGTGGTCGTCGATGACGTGTCGAAGACGTCCTGCAAGGATGAAGCATGCGGGGCACCTCGATGTCAATAGTTCTGGACCGCAAAGAGTTTGTGAAGAACTGTGGCCCAGCAAGGGCGTTGAGTTGTCCGGCGTCTCTACAGTCTTTGGGTGGCGGGAAACCCACCGGTGGATGCTCCCCAGCGTGTCGATGGCCTGGCCTTCTCGAGCGGGTTAAGGCGGTCGGCGGTGCGGACGAGCACATCAGGGAATCAAATGTCTTAGGCAAAGGATCGTTGCTGCTCCAGTTGTCGATGGCGCAGCATCAAGCAGTCCCCACTTCTGGGCAATTAACTTCAATGGGCCTCCAGCGGTTATAGCAAACCTGTGAACACTGGTTGACAACAGTGGACGGCTGTCCGGTGCTTCTCTTCGTTTCTCATCGGTGATCCCCGTCTCCGGCTGACAGGCTTTTCTAGGGTGACTTCCCAGGCACTTCGTAGAAGGTTTGCACTGCACGGTGGTCCCGCATAGCTTGGGAAAAGTGAGCCTAACCAGGTCATCTCTGGATAAGTTCTTGAAGACGCAATAGCTTTCAGATCGACAAAGTAGACTCACAGCATTAATTCTCTTCCAGCGGGGCTTCAAAGTTAAGCTTCAGTTTCAATGTCAGTTTCCGCTCTAGCTTCTGAACGATTTCTAGCAGTGAGAGGCACCCAAATATACTGTTGATCCCCCATTCATTCTGCTGGGTTACACTCAGGCAACCAATTACTCAGAAGGGCATTCAGGCAGCCAATCAGGCTCACGGTGCATTCAGGCCATTCTTCTCCATCCAGACACTCACAACACAGAATGTGGATTTGGACATATACCACGCCATTCAACACTACACACTGCATTCATACCAGTTTCGGGCAGGGTTGTCTCAGTCATTGTGTCAAACACCAGATACTAGACACCCATAACACAGAATGTGTATTCGTCACACACTCCATTCACCCAGGTCCCACCTACAGGCGTACCCACAACATACAGTCACTGGGAAGGCTCCAGCCAATCTGGTCGGCACTTCCCCACACTACCATATATGGAACTTCCACCCAACAGCCAGTCAGGGGGAAGGGACAGAGGCAGGGCTTCCCGGGACTTCAGGAAAACCAAGGTTAACAGGTGATGGAAGGCAAAAGGCCATGGGGCCGTGTTGTTTACATCAGGAATCTACTGATTACAATGACAGGGCCTAGGCATCCCAACATGGAGGATACTCAGAGCACCTGTCAAATTCAGCATGGAGCTGCCACCAGCCCATACCCTGCTCTGTGGGCCAAACACAAGTGCCCAAAAACATACACTAGGGGCACAGGGTTGTACCCCCACCTATGGGTTCCATAAGGGTATCCCATGGGTCTGTACAACAAACCAAAAGAGAGAGCTGCACCGCCAGGAGTCCCACATGAATCCCTGTGTGGAAAACACAACAGAACACACGATAAAAAGCAGTAACGGACAAGGATACAGAGGCCCTGTCCCTCCAATGCATTTCCAGCATCACAATAAGGTGCAAAGAAAGAACACCAAGAGTGCCAAGTGTTATTCATTTAAGACATTTAAATGCTGCAGAATGGACAAAAATCGTGGTCTCCTCTCACGTGAGCTCAGGATGGAAATAGAGTTGAGCTTTGAGTCCTAGAACAACGATAGTGAGAGCCTGTACTCCCATATATTCCCAGTGACAAGGATACTTTGCAAGGCCAAGTTCAAAGACAATCTGCATGGCAGAAAGCATGGGTGATGAGAGATGTTGGGTTAATTGGGTGGGGAGGTAAATTCAAGTCCATCTCCTGGCACCTGGGTTTGAGATGAGATGCTGCTAAGTGAACCGAATGTTCCAGACATGGCACAAACATTCTAACGAATTGTAGAAGGCCCTATAACGAAGGACCTTATGGTTTTAGAACTAATGATAAACTGTGTACTTAATAGTGTTGAAGATTACTTGTTTTAAAGGTAGAAGGTTTACTTAGATGTTCCCCTTGAACCAATTATAATCACTTGCAGGTTTTTCTTATTTACCACGTAGTATGACATCACTTCTGATGTATTTTTAGTATAAAGTCTATGTTTTATGAGAAATTTATTGAGAGCTGAGCTTAACGTCTGTTGATGTCCATTGTAACCTCCCTGTTTTAGATAATTGTTAATAAAAGAGCAACCTTTGCCCTCTTCTTGAGTTGGTTTGATTATTTGGCCTCAGAGTTATTCTGTGAACCCATCCATTGCATGCACGTTACCAAAGAACCATAAGTTCACTTTCATTACGAAAAGTTTCTTTTTAAAATAATCTTATCATAACAGTACAACTTAATTTAAAATGCAGAGTCGCACCACTCCTAACCGCTCTCGCTCACTTCAACCACTGGTCACTTGTGTACAAGCACTTTATAAATGACTTATCATATCATATCATGGCTCCAGAGCAAAGTGATTGTCTCAGAAGCAGAACAACACAGAAAAACACAGGTTCAAATCTCTTACCCGCACTTAGTGATTGTTCTCTGGCATTAAGCAATTTATGAAAGATTAATTAGTGAAGTAAGCATTCACCTTGAAAGGCAGCAAAATGGATTCTTAATTGCACAATCATGGAATGGGCTGAAAAGGAGCTTCTGATGATCTTTTGCCCTTTGTGAATTGTGCTCAACATTTTTGGCACAAGTGAAAGTGATGCAGTGGTGCATACATCACTTTTGCAAATAAATACTTTCATAATCAGTCACTATGTTTCGATTGTGGTCTGCAGACCACAAGGGTGAAGCCTAATGCACAAAGAGCGCAGCGCGTAGGCTGACACACAGTGAAGTCTTGGAACTGCAAGGCTGAAGCCTGATGCATAAATGGCGCCGCACGCAGGCTGATGCATAGAGAGGTCTAGGGACTGCAAGGACGTAGACTGAAACACAAAGAGCACTACATGCAGTCCGACACACAATGAGGTCTGGGACCGCACGACTGAAGCCTAACACACAAAGAGCGCCGCACGTAGGCTGACGCACAGTGAGGTCTGGGGTCCACAAGGCTGAAGGCTGATGCACAAAGAGCGCTGCATGTAGGTTTGGGGGCTGTGTCATATTTAATCAGGCGGCACTCTCAACTCAGGGAGTTTCCATCCCCCCCAAGTAAGGTGGCGCACACCTAAAGCGTTTATACAGATTCAACTTTAGTGAGGCCTCCCACTTATTTCGCACCACCCCAACAAATACCCTCTGTACCAGCAATGAGCTAGGAACCATGTCGGTGTAAAGTAAGGATATATATTTATTTAAGTTGTGGCAAAATGTATTAGCAACCAAAACCTCAACTACCGATGCTGCGGCACTACACAATATCAGAAATTCAAATTTATTGCACCAATTGACTAACACAGGTTTAAAGGACATTCGATTTGTGATATTACACAGGTAAAATTTTGAAGTTAGCAGTCACCATTTATATCAGATTTTGTGCAAATGAACCAATAGGAAACATAACATATATGCACCGAATGTTCAGTATTGCTTCCATTGAGAATCATGTTTTTTAAACATTTGTTTAAGGATTATCCGAAAATAACTGGTACAAGATTGTGGGAGTTATTATACCATTGTACAAGGAAGTCTGTTCGATTTGCTATTCTTAACTCTTTATGTAGTCTATGGCTATTAGACACAATAGTAATCCAGAGCAAATTGTAATCTTCACAACAAGAGTCACGTTGCAAGTATGATTACTATATCTTTTTATGTTAAAGGTGTATATTTTATGATGTCATGTGATTTACTCCCTCATTTGAATTGTATTTATTTGAATTTTGTTTTATATCGAATTGTAACAAAGCACATTAATGTTCTTTTATATTTCTGTATAAAGTTGAAAAATCAGGATTTTCTTGATTAAAACAACTAATAATAAAAAAATAAAAAATAAATACATAAACTGATTTCTTAGTTTGGCACAATAATCCTTTCTCCCTCAACCCCCACCCTCCAGGAATCAATTAGATATGACTCCTCTGATCTGAAGGCAAGGTACAGGGAGTGGGAATAGAGTAGCAACATCATTTTTATTTATTATTTGAAAGGCAATGTCAAGAAAGGAACTCAATGGGAAAAATTGTGTTGGGCTTTTTATTTGCATGAAAGACAGGGCTTTCGGAAAATCATTTTGGAATGCAAGTAAATAAAGCACCCTCTAAATTCACTTGAATAGCAGTGTTTTAGGGTTACTTACTATGGCATTATGGACACCCCCCTTCAGTACAGAAGGAAGGTGTTTCAGAAAGGTGGAGTCACCCAAGTACTTCATTGTCTTTACCAGCTCTAACACGCAGGGAATGAACTATGTTAGTTTTGAACTCTAACAACACTCTGTTAGGCAGCATTATATGCAGTACCCTTTGGGAACACCACACTCAATTAAGACTACAAGTGACAGTACACAATTCACCTTTGGTACAAGCCCGTACTACACAGTAAAAGTGGTAGCGATGGCTGAGCAGCCAGACTTATCTCAAGAGTAAGTGAGCAGTATCAAATAGTTACACAAAGGACAGCAATTACTATTTATTTATTTTAATTTTATTTATTACATTTATTACTCGCCCAGACCCGGGGGGGGGGTATCACGGCGAAATGTTTCAGATGAATTTTCACATGTTTATACAGTGTTGCAGTTACAGACAAATAATCAAAACATTTATACTGAGATTACGCATAGCGTCTTAAGTCAAATTTCATATGCTAAATTACACTGGGTCAAAGTAGCAACTCACAATTCGTTTAAAGGGTAGGCTTGTTGCGTTCTATTACTGGAGTCGAGTAGGGCTAGTTAGGGTTAATATTTATTGAATAGCCAGGTTTTCAACGCTTTTTTACATTTTCCTTGTTTTTGATGCTGAGTGGTAGTGTGTTCCAGTGCGATGGGGCTAGGACTTTGAAACTGCATCCTCCTGCTCTACAATACTTGAATTGAGGAACTTCCAGGAGGGCCAGTTTACTAGATCTAAATTGCCTACAGGAGATCTTTTTCTTGACAGTGTTATTGAGGTAGCTGGGTGCTTTGTTAGAGGTGCATTTATGGACAATACTAAGTGTTTTGAAGATGATTCTTGCTTCAATTGGCAGCCAATGGTTTTCTCTTCTGATGCTAGATATATGTTTGGATTTCTTGATACCCAATGCTGCTCTGATGGCTTTGTTCTGTAGCAATTGAAGTTTGTTTAGGTTAGTTTTGGAGGTTCCTAGGAAGAGAATGTTACAGTAGTCCAATTTTGTTAGGATCAGGGCTCTAGCCAGGGTGATGCAATTTGTGGGGGTGAGAAATTGGCGACTGAGTGCGATGAGTTTTGCTGTGTAGGCTGTGGACGAGGAGAGGGCTGCTATTTGTTTTTGCACAGAGAGGTTAGCGTCAATATAAACACCAAGAGTTTTAACTTGTTTGAGTACTGGGATCAGTGTGCCGTCAATGTTGATATGGGAGTAGTCAGAGTGGAGGGTGCTTATTCTTTTTTGAGAGCCCACAATGAGGTCCTCGGTCTTCTCATAGTTCAGGCAGAGGCTGTTTAGAGCCATCCAGTTTTGGATTATTGAGTAGACTTTGTTTATGGTGGAGGTGTCTTGGGTGTAGTCACCTGTAATGGGGATAAGGATCTGGGTGTCATCTGCAAAGTTGATGTAGATGACACCGATATCGTCAAGAGCCGAGAATAGGAGTTTAGTGTATGCATTATAGAGGGTGGAGGAGAGGCAGGATCCCTGGGGTACTCCAATGGGTACTACTATGGGTTCCGCTACATGATTTCCGATGGCCACTCTGGATGTGTGGTCTCTTTAAAAGGATTTGATCCACTGAGTGGCGTTGTTGGAAAAGTTAAAATCTTTTTTTAGAGTGTCACATCATTTATCATGGTCGACTACGTTGAATACTGCTGATAGGTCCAGTAGCAATAGGGTGGCTAAATTCCCTGAATCTCTGATGGAGTCCAGTTGGATTTTCAAATCCAACAGGGCTGTCTCCGTACTGTGGTTAGGCCTGAAGCCATATTGTCTAGCTCCTAGTAGGTTGCTGTGTTCGAGGTGGGTTTGTATTTTGTTGTAGGCTATTTTATCAATGATTTTGTGTAGAAAGGGGACAGTCGTTATAGGCCGGTAGTTCGTGGGCACTAATGGGTCCAGAGTAGGCTTTTCAATAGCGGGGTGACCCATGCTGCTTTGATGCTGGCTGGGACCTGGTTGGTGTGGAAGGAGGCATTCACAAAGTTAGTAATTATAGGTGTGAGGGTAGGGGCACATAATTTAATTAAGTGCGCCGGGAAATTGTCTCCTTTGCAGTTAAACGCTTTGAGTTTGGAAATAATACTGAGTACTGTGTCATGGGAGACTGGTGTGAAATTGAAGAGAGGGGTGGTATCTTCTATGTTCATAGTGATTTGGTTAGACGTGGTGTGCTTGTCAGATAGGAGATTTCTTTTGGAAATGATTTTCTTTTGTAATAGATTGATTTTAGAAGCCAGAGCATCTTGGATGCTGGTGCACCATTCTTTACTTGGTTGGACTGGGTTGGTTATGGGGATCGGATTCTCCAACTATTTGAGTATGGTGAATAGTTCTTTACTATCAGAGGATGCATGGCTGATTCTGGTATTGAGGGAATCTGCTTTATGGGCAATGATAGCTGATTTGTAAGTTTTGTTTGCGGAGTTAAATGCTTCTAAGGCTTCTGGGTTGTGGGTTTTGTTTAGCTGGTGTTCAAGAGATCTTTTAATCCTTCTAAGGGAGACTAGTTCCTCGTTAAACCAGAAGGAGGATTGTTTATCTTTGCATTTTGTTTTGTTGACACAAGAAGCTAGGGTGTCAATTGTGCTGGTGAGACAATTGTGCTAAATGTAGGCCAGGGCACAGGGATTTTCAGTATTGATTTTTTTGTTGTTAAGGGCGTTGGCTAGTAATGGGTTAAGGTTTTCTGCTGTGAGTTTACAGATGTTTCTGGTTACGTAGGATTCCTCAATGACAGTTTTAGGTAGGTCTGGTTCATTGGCCAAGATGGTGAAATTTACACTGTGGTGATCTGACCAGAGTACCGGATTGATGGAGTCTATGGATACTAGGGTGTTGAGAGATAGTATCCAATCTAGGGTTCTTCCTTTTGTGTGGGTAGGGGCGTTCACTAGTTGTGTGAATTCCATGTCTTTGAGCGCATTGTGTAATGCTTCAACTTTGTGGTCTTGGGTATCATTAAAACCTAAATTCAGGTCCCCTAGGGCTTGGCATTTTGTGTTTGGTTTTATAAGTGGCATTAGTAATAGTGGTACATCTAACTGTGGCTGTGGTTTGGTGCTGAGTGCTCTATAGATAGTTATTATGTTTAAAGTAGTCTTATGGTTCATGGCTAATTTAGCTAGTAGAACTTCATAACCGTCTGGGTTCTCAATAGGGCAGGTTCTTATTTTGAGATGGGTTTTAGCAATGATAGCTACTCCCCCACCTAGTGATTTCATTCTGTCTGTCCTAAGGATGGTATAGTCTGGAGGAATGGCAATGGAGAGGGAGGGTCCAGAAGCTTGGTGGAGCCAGGTTTATGTTACTAGGAGTAGGTCAAGTTGTTGCTCAGTCATAGCGTCATGTATTTCTGTGGCATGTGCAGGTATAGACAGCGCATTGATGGGGGCTGCTTTGAGGTGTATAGGAGAAGGTTGCTCTTGGACTAGAGGAGATGGGAGTGTCTTGATAGTTCCTATGATGATGGGTTCTTGTTTGGTGGTGATAGTCCTTGTGGGTGGTTTGTTTTGGGTCTCTAGTCGTGGTGAACTTCCTATAATGGTAGAGGTGGTGGTGAGACTAGTGCTAGGATGGTTTAAGTGTTGGGATCTGAGTCTTTGAGTTCTTATGATTCCTGTTAGAGGTGTTTGTTTAGTTTGCTTTATTTTGGAGGGGTCTTTACTTGGAGAGCAAATAGTGGTGAAGGTCCGTGATCTAAGTCTAGTGAGTCTAAGTGAACTAAGGACCGAGGTGGTCGCTTTAGGTAGTTTATTAGTGGCGGGTGAGTAATGTAAGGTGGTTCTTTGAGGCTTTTGGATGCCTGAGTGGTCTAATTGATCGTTAATCAGATGGTGCTGTTGGGTAAACAGTTTGGTAGGGGGCAGGAAGGGCGTGGGACAGGGGATAGGGTGGTGCCGGGGGCATGCTACTCTAGAGAGCCCGTTGTCATGGATAATAAAGTGGGAGCCTGTGCAGGGTGTATCATATGGTACAGTACAAAAGGGCAGCATCATGAGTAATAACCAGCCTAAAATAGTTTAGATGCAATGCAACTGAGCACCTAGGTGCAAGAGAGGTTGGCAACAGCAGGGCTTGTTAAAGATTTTACGGCAGTCTAAAAGCAACTCTGCACCTGTGTGCTAGAAAGGTGGCAACAACAGGGAATACTGGACAATTAGCAGCAATCTAAATGCAACTGAGCACCTATGTGCTAGAGGGAGTGGCAACAGCAGGGCTTGTTAAAGATTTTACCGCAGTCTAAAATCAACTCTGCACCTGTGTGCTAGAAAGGTGGCAACAACAGGGAATACTGAACAATTGGCAGCAATCTAAATGCAACTGACCACCTATATGCTAGATAGAGTGGCAACAGCAGGGGTTGTTAAACATATTGCCACAGTCTAAGTGCAACTATGCACCTATGTGCTAGAAAGGTGGCAACAACAGGGTTCACTAGACATTTTACCACAATCTGAATAACAATTAGCGGCAATCTAAAGGCAACTGAGCACCTATGTGCTAGAACGGGTGGCAACAGCAGGGTTCACTAGACATTTTACCACTATCTGAATAACAATTAGCAGCGATCTAAATGCAACTATGCACCTATGTGCCAGAACGGGTGGCAACAGCAGGGTTCCCTCGACATTTTACCACTATCTGAATAACAATTAGCAGCGATCTAAATGCAACTATGCACCTATGTGCCAGAACGGGTGGCAACAGCAGGGTTCACTAGACATTTTACCACAGTACTGAATAACAATTAGCAGCGATCTAAATGCAACTGAGCACCTATGTGCTAGAACGGGTGGCCTCTGCAGTGGCAGGGCTTGCTTGGAACCTTACCAGCAGGCTAGTATGAGGCTGTGCCTTTACAGACAAATTTGACAGTAAACGTTAATTCCACATAGCAATGCGGTGTGAATATATGGTTAAAATAATGGTAAGCAACACGAGGTGATTACAATGCAGCCAGTAGTGAGTCACAGGTGGTGCAGGCAGTACACTGACCTTAATTGTTATGAAGACAAATCACTGCTATATGTTGGTAGGGGCTCATAGTCAGGTACAGCGGATTGAGCTAATCTGGTGTGGGCAGTGGAGTGTCTCACCGTGATTTCAGCAGGCTGGGCGAGAGGTTGAAGTGGTGGCGCGGCAGTAGAGCTTAGACCTGGTGCAGCCTGCAGCACGGCACGCTCAGTCAGGTGCCTTGGCTCCTGTGCCTTCGTTCATGGTCCGGCACTCGCCTACCAGCGCTGTGGATTGGCTAGATGAGGAGGCTAGAAGCCAATCCTGGAGCTTCCAAGCTCAATGGCACCAGTGGGGAGGGTGCAGGAGGCAGGAGCGGCCATGATGGAGTGTGCTGGATCCTCGTGGCAGGCAATGGCAGTAGCCACTCATTTTTGGCAAAATACTCGAAATGCCACGTTTCTTTGCAAAATACTGTGAAGAAAGGATTGCAGGGCGGCCAGGGATGAGGAAACTGGTCAGGAAGTCGCAGGATGCAATTTTGTCCACGAAATTGCTTTTGGCTCTGTAATGAGCCCTGGCCCTTACCTTAAAACCCGGCAGGGTGAAGGGGCTGATGGAGCTGCTCCTGCAGCTGGGAGAGTTATGATTCAAACAAACACTGACTCAAGGTTTTCAAGTAAAAGAATATACATTTTTTTTACTGTCCAGTTTCACTCAAGTAAAGCAGTTTAAAAATCACACTCTTAATACACCACACCACTCCCTGTAAATTCCAGACAAGTTAAGCTCAGAACATGAAGTGGGAGCAAAATGGCACTCCAGTAATTTAAAAGGCAGGTAAAGACAACGTTAATAGAAATTTAACCACACCAACAGGTAGGTACTCAGAGAAATTGAGCAAGAGGAACTATAGTGATAGAATCGGTTAAAAAAGGCTTAGGGCCAAAGTCACTAGGTCAAATGTCTTTTGCTCAAGATCATACGGTTCAGGGTAGTTTGCGTTAAAGTTTGTGCCACGTGTTCCGGACGGAGTTGGTCAGCAGAAAAGTTAGTTGAAAGAGAAGAGAAGGACAAGCCCTCGGATTGGAGAAAGATTTCACACACTTTTCCCGTGGCTCAACGAAACGAACAACCGGATTTGCACAGTACCTTAAAACGGAGAGGGAGCTGTAGCTGAGACGGACGTTCGTGGTAGTTCCTGCAGGCTCACGGTTCCTGACAAGAAGTAGGAAGACTGGAGGGACCTACACTACCCAGGGAAGAAACCAGCAGCATAGCAAAGCAACGAATAAAAGGTGCGCTCCTTAAAACCCAAGCAGGGTCCGACCTTCCTAGCTATCCGGCCCACTGTAGCTCCGTAAAGGGAATTTGACCAGAGGAGGTGTCCTGGCTTGAGGTTTGGGCAAACTGGTTGGTCCCACCAGCTCAAGGGAAGAAGATTCCTGTATGATCCTCTCTTGTCATCGGATTCTGAAGTTTCAGACCTGCAGCAGGCTTCACCGGGCGATTCAGTCGTTGTAATGGTCCTCTTCTGTCAGTTTCTCGTTGGTTCTTTCATTCCACTGGTGACTCTGCCTTTCCAGTGCCAGAGACCTGCTTTATATGCAGTTTCCCCCATTCACGCAGCCTGGCTGTCAATCACACAGCAGGGTGGCTGTCCTGGCAAGGACAGTCACCCAGCCAATCAAACAGGAGTGCGACTTGGGTTACCAAAGGAAACCATGGCATGGGTCCTAAGAGGCCCGCAAAAAGATGGCAAACAAAGGGACCAAACCTGGTTTGGCACGCAGAGTAAAACACGAGAAAGACTTTTACAAAAAGAAATGGCGAATAAACCCAGCTGGAGCCGAAATAAAATATATTTGGTCAAGCGGGTTTATGTACCATGGTTATTTAAGATAACCGCGGTATGAAAAATAGGGTAGTTGCCACTGCCACCAGCCAAGTCTTGATGAAAAGGGAGTGAAACAATGCTCCAAGAGAAACAGACAAAAAGAGATAAGAATTAACCATTTCCAATACTCCATGTAAGATGGGGTGTACTGGGTCTGTGGTTTAAAGAGACTACCTAAAGTTAATGGCAACTTTACATGTTTCTGGGAGACAGTAGTCAATCCCAGAAAAATTGAGTCAGTGGGAAATTTGAAAGACAACCCTGTGTCACTGCACTGCAGGTGCTGTGTAACACACAAAAAGATGATGCCTGTGGAGTAGGTGAGGCTCCAGAGCCAAAGATCACACAAATGGTAAAAACACACACAGCAGCACATGTAAGAGTGGGAAAAAGGTTACAATAATAAACCCTAGAAGTCCAGCAAAGCTGCTGAGGGACTCAGTAGGTAAGGGAAATTAGCCATTTTGGAGAATTCTCCCTAACACACTCATCCCGTGATTTTCTATATGGGAATGAATGGATTTAACTTCAATTCAATGCGCTAATGATCTACACAGCCTACCCCTGCCCCACAAATTAATGGAAAGGATTAAGGCAGGTGGTTCCCAACACAATGCAATTTAAAGGGATACGGTGATTTTCTATAGTGGAATTAAGTGGAATTTGATTTAATACAATTTGCTAAGGGTCTCCCCAGTACCACCCGCCCTACCCGCCATGAGAGATTGAGATTAAGGCTGGCATATCCCCCACACTTTTGATAGCTTTGGGATATATCTACTTACATGGGAGACCTTAGTTAGTTATGGGACATACAGGGAAACAGCAGTGCTCCTCTGAGGACTGCACAGATCTTGTCAAAGGCTTTGTCAAGGGTAGTCCCCAGCACCCAGACTTCCTCTGGCTCCTCAAATGGCAGGCCCAGCTAGCTTCTAGATTTCCCAGTCTCTGTCTCCCACACAATGTTTAAGGCCTTGGTAGCTCTTCCTGTTCCTCTGCTAGCTCTTTGCAAGAGTCCAAATGTGGACTACCTCCAGCAATAGAGTGGGATAGGCAAGGGAAAACTCACAAGTCTGAAGAAAGGTCCCAGGAGTTGAAAAGCAAAGAAAGATCTGCAAGTCAGTCAGTCCCTCTCAGATAGAAAAGTGAGCTCTTATAGGGCTGGTGACACTCCATTATTATCATATTAATCATACTACGGATTGGCTAGTTTTCTTCCTTCACCTCCTGCCAAGATGCCCATTGGCTGCTGATAGGACCAGAAGTTGGGAGTCATGGGTTATGGAAGCTGAGGGAGGAGAAAAAATACATCATCCAAAAATGGCAGGTGGGTTTTACCTTTTTGTGTTGATAAATCTCACAGTGTGGCAGCTACCCTGTTTTTTCAGATAACTGCTTGAATCTATATATTTTTGGATTTTACATGTTATGGCCAATATTCATTTTATGTCGGCACACCCATCCTAGGTGGAGCAACCATTTTTTCGATGTACTCCTGAGCTGAAACAGGCACAAATCTGCCTCTTCCTGATTCAAACCTTACTTCCATAACCTATCATCACAACAACTTTCTATTCCCTCCAACTTATGAGAAGGCTAGAATCGGCATTTCCTCAGAACTCAAGTTGTATCTATCACACAAAATTTGTTTTTACATTGCCCCAATGGGCTTTTTATCCCCTTTAAAAGGAGTCTGGGCTGAGCTCAGAGAAACACACAATGCGCTTTTTATTTAAGAAAATGTGTTCAATGTTAAACATATGCCAATGCATTACAGGTGTGGTAACTCTGTATCTATCCCCCACTTATTCTTTGGTTTCATTTCCCTTCTATGACCTGATCAGGACATCCGGCTGGCCATGTGATCATCCATTCCCGTCCTGGGCACAGTTAATGGGGAGACCAGACCGTAAAGCTAATTTCTGTTGGCTGTGTTATCTGCATCACTGTAGTTCAGATCTCGATTGCAACATTTCTTTATATTTTTAACTGAAGCGCTAGGCCTGTTCCCTGATGTCACAGTTCCAGATACAACCCGTTCAGTTACATGCACAATTCTGAGAAATAGCATTTACATTTAAGAACAATATTTACTCATGGCATTAAGTATTGTATCCAGGCTTGCTGGCATGAAATAAACACTTTCTTTACAGAATGCTTGAACAGAAATACGTCCACTCTTGGTAATATTTACACAGATAGGCCATAGTTACATAACAAACCAATGTTCACTGCTACAAAAATAAAATAAGCCTTTCTCTTTAGGGACTGTCATTTTATATAATGTAAATTAAGTCTCTTTATTCCTGATAAACACAGTCTGTCATTTGACTTTATTTCTTAAATGTCGGACATCATTTCTACTTGGTATTTTTCACATGTGTGCTTAGGGCCCTTTAGGAACGTACATATGTAATGGATGGGATCACACAGAATTATTCCGAGTCCAAATAAACAAACCAACTCATGAAGAGGGAAAAGTACTGGTTTATTAACAATTAGCTAAAAAAGGGGATTTATAATGAACATCAACGGATGCACGCTCAGTCTCTCAGATCTTTACACAAAGCATAGACTTTATACCAAATACATTTCAGAGGTGACGTTATACTATGTGGAAATAATGTAAAATCTATCAAGGGTCGGGATTGGCTAAGGGGAGCATCTAAGTATACTTTTCTATAGGCACTAGGATTGTGATTGGCTGTCCACTATCAGAACTCGGAATCACCGCCACCTAACCCAGTGGGTCCTTGCCGTAGCAGAAGACCTCCTTGTCACCAATGTTGTATTGCCCCAGTGGGTCATATGCACGGCTAGCCCCCAGCCCTTAGAGATGACACACAGGCACCTTGCTCTCCGTCTGGCCTCTGCACTTGCTCAGAGGCACCACAGGACTCGCCCCATTCATTATCTTCCACACGCGATGGAGTTATGTCCCTCTGCCATGTGTGTTTCTTAAAGGAACACCACAATGGCCTAGTGGGAAGCAGTGGTGTGCATAGGGGGCAGCACCCATACATAGGGGTCAGTCACTGAAGGCCGAACAGAGGGAGTTGATAGGAGTAGGGCAAGGTGCACATGTGTCCAGGGCCAATGGCCTCTCAGTACATCCTCTGAAGACTTCACTCCCAATTGTGTCCGGTGGATAATGAGCTTCTTATATGCGATCTGCTGGATCCAGGGCCAGACTGAAAGGAACCTTGTCCGGGTGCCGGGGGCTGCATATCGTTAGGCCAGGACCCTCTTATCCGAAGACAGCCAATGTATGAACAGATCAGGAATCCGACGACACACTGGCAGCATTTTAGGAATTGTGATCCCTTTCAAGAACTGGGTCATCGCTGGTATCCGGGACGTCATTTAGAGGTCAACAGGGGTCGCAACTGCGACCCCTGAGGTCTCCCTTGCTAACCCTAGAAAAAAAGAAAAGAAATATGATGATTAATGTTTTTTTTTTTTTTAATGCAAGTTCCTGTGGCCAGTTGCATGTGGCTCCTTGCTTCTGGAGTGGCTGACATTCATGTTCAGGCCTCTTAAAAAAAAGGGGGTTGCACAAGTCTAACACTTTCAACAGTGACCCTAAATAAGAAAGAAAAGGAATTATAAATCATTTTTCTTTCTGGAATTCTATACAATAATTGCTAGACTCATTAAAGATGTATTTCAGGTACACTTCAGGGGATGAGTCACTGATTTAGTCTGTTCTTAAACATCTCAAGAAACAAAGAATAGTATCGACAGGTGCACACCTAATTTACTGATAGTAAGTGAAGTCAATTTCAGAAATAACTTTAGAAAGTTATGGGTGCTGGGGAGGAATACTGACCCTGACACTGGAGCCTGTGCTAAACATAGACCACAAAAAAGTGTCTAAATTTAAAGACACTCCCGTCCCCTGCACACCTTAGAAGCTGAAATCCCTCAGTCAATAATTTCAAAAAATGTAAACCGAAATTTCACAGAACGTAAGTAGCAGAATACATTAACTTTATTCAGAACAACAGATGAAGTTTGGCTTTACATATGGCCAACATGAAAAACAAATAGAACAGTGTTCTTTCAAGGTTGAAATGCAACTTCAAGCTCTACGCGTTTCAGGGAAAACCCCTTCTTCAGGCGCAGAAGATCTGCAAATACATATACATACACAATTACAAATCGCCTCAACATTCATGTACAACTGACAATTACCTAAACAGTTCATACATGCAGTGCTCTTTACAAACTAACAATATAGACACATCTAATGATAATTTCAACAATAGTTTCAACGTGGTTGCTAGATCACAGTTGTACTGGTGTGACTCCAAAGATAAAACTCAAAGTGCCCATGAAAGATAAATAAATGAATCAAAAACCCCTTGTATGTACCTTAAATTGGAATTGTTGCCAACATGATGCCAGAAATCTCTGATGCACATCTGTGCAGTACATGCACAGAGGACAGGATCCCTGCGGATTTTCCTCCGGTCATCCACAATGTAAACAGGACGTGCAACTCTACATTACAAAAACAAACCCGTCCTCAAATGAAGACATGTATATTACCACTCACTAACCAAACTGCTCAATCCTACATACCCATGTAATTATTAACAAAACAAATAAACCTAAATCAAAACACCAACGAAACTGTGCATCCCAGAATCAAAGGCAAGCATGTGCTGCCACCTCTACTAGAAGCTGTGCATAAAAGTCACCCATCCTCGTGAAACACCAATACACCAATGCTATGTTGACCTTTTACCTGTAACACTTTACTGCCAGCCTATTCCAGAGGACCCGCCTTCAAATATGCTCAGAATACAAAAGTCTGCTTCAAAAATGTAGCATTCTGCCTTAAATAGATTTGTGCTGAGAAACAGTTGAAACAAATAAGCCTGTGCCGGCCCTTGTAACATAAATACAGCAACAGTGTCAACAAATGAATGCATACTTGCCAAGCCTACCGATTTAGGCGGTAGGATACCGCTTTTTAAGCAGTCCTACCGCCTACCGATTTTTTGACATCAAATACTGAGTTTTTTTTTTTTACATTTTTTTTTTTTGCCCACGCCAGCTCGGGGGGGTCTTTCAAGGGCTCCCCCGAGCTGGCGTACCGGGAGAATGCCCGGCATGCAGGCTTTTAATGTCAAAGGCACCCACGGCGGTGGGCTAAAGCGCCCCTCCGCCGCGGGTGCCTTTGGCAAAAGGCGCCATTAGTCCCCCACCACGCCAGCTTGGGGGAGTCTTTCAAGGACTTCTCCGAGCAGGCGTAGCGGGAGAAGGCGTGGCATGCAGGCTTTAAATGTCAAAGGCACCCACAGCGGTGGGCTAAAAGCGGCCCTCCGCCGCAGGTGCCTTTGGAAAAAGGCGCCATTAGCCCCCCACCACGCCAACTCGGGCGAGTCTTTCAAGGACTTCCCCGAGCTGGCGTAGCGGGAGAAGGCGCGGCATGCAGGCCTTTGATGTAAAAGGTGCCCACGGCGGTGGGCTAAGGGCGCCCCTCCGTCGCGAGTGCCTTTCACAAAAGGCGCCATTAGCCCCCCACCACGTCAAGTCAGGTGAGTCTTTCAAGGGCTCCCCCGAGCTGGCGTGATGGCAGAAGGCGTGGCAGGCGCCTCATTGTCATTGAATGCACGCGCGGTGGCGGGCTCATTCAATGACAATGGGCTGCTGACGCGCCCTATTCCTATCATTACCTCCTCACCTGACTATTTTTGAAACTTTAAGATTCCTACAGATTTTTGGTCACAGAATGTTGGCATGTATGCGAATGTGCTCTGCTATTATTGCATACTTTACGAGATTCTCCTCTATCAAAAACATGAAACGTCTCCTCTCACATGTCCACGGGCCAAACTAGGAAACGCCAGTGCATGAAATGCCTTTATTTATATTTGTTCCGGGTTAATGCGATCATGTGATAAGGTCACATGACCCACGGATAAATCACAATCCAATGTCAAAGCGTAATAGCCTTTCTCACACGCACATGTTCGAAGAACAATGAACAAAGACCACATTAATAGAGGTGCTCAAAAGACGTCCAAAGTGCACCAAATATGCAAAGAATTATACCACTTCAGAGAAAAATACACCAACCGAAAAGAATACAAGGAAAGTCGGACATAGAAGAAAGACTCACGAAAAAATAATAAGAAATTGTATAAATAGCCATTAACAAAGAATAGAAAAAAAGTATTCTTGAAAAAAAGAATGCCCAAGTACAAAGAAAATTACAGAAAAACTCATACATGGGAGAAAAACTTAAACATCTCAACTCAGCCTTTCATCCTTCTTAGGTCGATAAATGAGTACCAGCACAGGCTGGGTGCTATATAAATTGCTTAAGCGTAAGTGCTACATAATAATTGACCATGGATGTCTGCTTACATTCCCAGTAATTTGATAACATGGGCCTAGACACACTGATCTGAAGGATACATATGCTGATCAATTTGTGTATGAAATGTACATCACATTATAGTGACATCCTTACCCTATTTTTCATAGTGTACTTAGGAACAATGATATGTGATGCCACTTCCTGTTTTGTCAAGGGGTGAAAGGTTGTGTCCCATTGCTTCCCGTGATATCACTTAGAGGTGGGGTCAAATGATATCACTTCCTGAGATGCCATCAGAGGTCAAGGGTCATGTGATGTCACTTCTGCTACCCCTGGCATTTTGGTGAAATGAGGTCCCTGGCTGGTATAAGCGTGCAAGGCAGGAGAACATGGCAAATGAGTCATGTGACAGAGTAGGCACTTCTGGGGGGTGGGGGGAGGAAGAGAGCAGTAACTTCGAACATTTCGTGACCACCGACCCCAGGCCGCCTGGAAGGGGGCTCCCCATCATTTAAGGCACTATCCAGGGTTCTGAGCTGAAGCACAGGATAACGCTAGAAGCGCGCAATGTACCCGCCTCCCTCGCTGATCGCACAATCACTCCTATTCCTCTGATCCCCCCCCCCCCCCACCCTGAGCAGCCGGGGGAGGGCAGAGGAGATTACAGGGCCCGTGTTCTCTTCTGATCTCCTGTTGGCAGAATAATCCTGCCCTGCGTGTTCCCTCCTTGCGTCCAGATGGCTGTCTAATCAGGCTTTCTTTTCCTTGCCTTGCTCCCACTCTCACCTGCTGGGCCTCCGCCCACCCTCCACCTCATCGCTCCTCTGCGCCTTCCGCTCCACTGCCCACTCCAATCGGGCGCCCGCCACCCCTGGCTTCCCCTCGGTTTCCTGCTGAGCTCGAGTTCTCCTTTTTTTCTAAACATCTAATTGATTGATTTGCTCTTTGTTCCCCTCAAGTGGACGGTGTTCCTGTCTCCATGCTTGCACTGTTCTTGCTTAATAATGTCATGCCATGCCATTTCGCTTCCGCAGACCAGGCACGCGACGGCGGGGGTCGCGGTGCAGGGACACGTTGCGAGGAACACACATACATCAGCACATGGAGGGGATTCGAGTCAGTGCAGTACGTGCCAGCCGTGTGATCTGCAGCACGCATCACAGGGAAGAAACAAGTCACTGCATCACTCAGTCCTGGGGTTGGAGGCCTTCCCTGCAGCGTAACCCCGCCTTTACCTCATTAGTTACCTACAGTGCTCCGTTACTTCCCGGCCAGGGTTACCCCCTATATAAAACCCCAAATACAAATGCAAAAATGTGCCCTTCCCATCACCACCCTGGGATCTGGGAGAGGTCTTGCCCGGTGGCAGGCTTAATACTGGGGAGATTTGCCCGTTACAAAGAGGGTGATTGCTGACACTACTTGACCCGTTTCCTCCAAAGTCACGGACCAAAAATAGCCCACAAAGGCGCACTGAACAACTTTCCAGTTATCTTGAACTTGCCAACTCAACGCATCATAGGCTCCCGGCCATATCATCAGTATTGGAATACCAGGGGTAGTGGACGTGACATCACACGACCCTTGACCCCCTGATGACATCACAGGAAGTGGTGTCATTTGACCCCACCCGAAGTCATATCCTGGGAAGATGGAACACAACCTTTCACCCATTGACAAAACAGGAAGTGGCATCACATAGCATTGTACACTACGAAAAATATGGTTACAATATCACTATAATGTGATGTACATTTCATACAAGAATGGATCGCCATATGTATCGTTAAGATCAATGTGTTTAGGCCCATATTACCAAATTACTGTGAATGCAAGCAGACGTCCATGACCAAATGATAATGATGTGTTATCATGTAGCACTTACGCTTAAGCGCTTTATATAGAAAAAATATGCACCCAATATCACCCAACCTTTGTTGGTCTCATTTATCGACCACAGAAGGATGAAAGGCCGAGTTGAGGCTCACCCCCTGAGGTGTGCCTGAAATAAACCTTTAATGAGTCTAGCAATCATTGCATAGATTTCCAGAAAGACACATTATTTGGTGTTCTATTCTTTCTTATTTAGGGTCAGTGCTGAGAGTGTTAGACTTGTGGCACTCTTGTTCTTAATTTTCTTCTTTTTTTAAGGGGCCTGATCAAGAAAGCCAGACACTCCAGAAGTAAAGAGCCACATGGTGCTGGCCACAGCCCAGGAGCTTGCATTGCAAAAAAAAAAAATGTTTTTGCGGTTTTCTTTTTAGTGGTCGTAAGGGAGACCACAGAGGTCGCAGTTGCGACCTCTGGCGACCCCAAAATGATGTCCCTGGCCACGCCCTAAGAAATCCTTTGTAACTTAAATGATAAATGTTTGCGTTATAATTACATAAAACAGCACACATTTTACTCAGAAAATGTTACATTTTTAATACAATGCAAAACAAGCTTTCAAGTAAAGCAATAGAGCGATTACCAGAATCAATATGCCACACAACGAGTCTTTTCTCTATGTGTGTTATTCAAATGTTTAGGGAACACTCAGAATGAAGAGCTCGTCCATAGAAGGCATGTGACTTATTCTTGACCCCCCAGAAAGACCACTGCGCCGGCTTGAGTCATCCTTTCTGTGAAAACACATTAAGCTGCAGGAGTGGGCAAAGTGCCCATCATTTTCATCAACGTAGCTTGCAACATGCCCTGTCTTGGCGCTGAGAGAGCTGTTCTCAAACCGAGTCGACTGCTATAAATAAATATCACTATTGCTGAAAAATGTCGAACATGGGGGGACCATGTTTATTCTCGGAGCAGCGACCGCCCACCCAACTTGCTGCACTCCACGCTTTGCAATGTTTTCTGTGTGAAATGATAGCACCATTTGCAGTGAAAGAGCTGGAGCTCCCAGTCCATTGGACAGGGAATCCTGGGTATGCCAATGTCACCTGACTGATCTCTGGAGCATGTGTGATAGGTGCTGGTCAGAGAAATGCAAACACATGCATGACTGCATAACACAAGACCTGGCTTGTAACTAGGGAAGACATTAATTATGAAGGTATAGTAAGCACTGCCAAAGCCAATAGGTCTAGCTTTGCAAATGAAGAGGGTAAAGTCATTGTTGTCCTTTGGGGAGAAGTGGCAGACAGAACAACCTCACCCTCTATATTTACAAGCTTTGCCAGTGCTTGGTGTTTGTTCTTGCAGATTTCATTGGGCTCAAAGTCTGGCTATGATGGATGCCGTCACTGGTTATGTTTTGCTGTTATTGCAGCTCATGTTTGTGAATAGTTGTGTGATTGCTGCAGGTGTGCCCGGATTTCTAAGTAAGCACAGACCCCAGATAAGTCTCCTTTCTTTAAAATCCCTCATTTACTAGGTTACATGGCGCTGTCATGCGGTGGAGAGCTCCTTTAGCCTAACCTTTTGCACACAGCACTTCCTGTCCTGCTCTTGGCACAGGAAGTGGTGTCCATTGCAAGGCTCCGGCACTTAAGGGTGCTCTGCGCGGATCTGTGCATCCGCGTAGAGCTGCATAGTCAGGCGTGCCTCTTGTGCACCTTAGTTATGCCATAGGTTGCACGGCTGAGTTGGTAAGTGCTCTCCCTACTGCACTGCTGCTCTTTGTAGGGTTGGTACCACTCTCCCTAATACTCCAGGAAGCTTTAGGCTTGCTTACTTTGGCTGTGGGGTGTTGATAGTATCTGGACCGGCGTGATCTCTGTGCTGGTGAGTAGAATCGTCCACGGAATACTCTATAACATTATATATTTTGTGTGTGTTAATGGTGCTGTTGATATAAAAACAACAGTCACGTAAGTATGTTAGGTTATGTTACTTGGCATTTATATAGCGCCTTATGTATCATTGGTATGACCTCAAAGCGCTGGTAGGTTGAACGCCCTCGGGAACCGCAGTTCAAGTCAGTAGAGAGATAGAGAGTGTACTATGGTGAGTGGGCGCACTGGATATGTGTGCAGCTGGTGTGGTTGTTGCATGATAGCCGCTTCTTAGCAGTAAGTGTGGTGCTGAGGAAATCAGTTGGAGGTGTTCAGTCTGGTGGGTAGACACCCAGACGGAGTTCTGGCTGCGTTAGGCCTGAGGAGATGCCTAAGCTAGCTAGTATGTGCCCAGCTAGCTGTGTTTTATCAGGATGATGAGGTGTTTGTGGAGTCATGTTAGTATGGGAACAGCTAGGCCGAATGTGTCATAGCATAGCTGTGTTCTAGTTGAATGATGGTGTATAGGAGAGAGTAAGCGTAGTAGTGCGATATGGTGGTTATCAGTAAAGCGCCTGCGACCAAGCACAAGATCAGGACCTGTTTTGAGGACTGCCATGAGGAAGGATGTGGCAGGGGAACCAGTTTGGAAGCAGCTTTAGGGGCTGGTTGATTCTGAGAGAATAGTTTCACAATGATTGTAATCCATTTTTGGCCTGCTTGATGTACTCTATTGGAGTGGTGTGAGTGCTTTTTCAATCGTTTTTGGCGAGCACTGTGTGCTAATCTGGTGGGTTTGTCTAGTGTTTTTGTGGCCTTTTGACCCTGTTTTTCTGTGCTGGCCTGCATCCAGAGGGTGCAGTCCGTGGATTGTAGTCCTTTGTTTGTGTCTGGCCTTTTCCCAGTCCCACCCTCCCCTCTTGCAATTGGTTGGAAAAGTCAGCTGAGGGTTAGGGTTAGGTAAGTATCAGTGAGGGGTGTGTCTGTTTCTTCGTAGAGTTTGCTTTGTGGCCTTTTTCTGACTGTTTTGATTGTATGCCGGGGTGAAATATATTGCAGTAAGATTGTCTGTAGTTGAGGAGACAGTTCTGTTTCTATGGTGCATTCTGGGAGATGTTGAGGGCTCCAAGAGGCAGAAGGATCTGTTGCTTGGAGTTCTCTGGCTATCCCAGGCAGGCACTGTAGGATGTTCCCTGGCAGCATGGTTCGCCGCGCCCTGCGGATGTGCAGCACAGCATAGAGTATGAGGCGGAGCACATGGTAAGATGAGCATGGCCCTGTTCCAAACTACTTTTGGCATGCCGTCTGGGGAAGGCTGACTAGGGACTACTGAACTGATGGAATTCAAGCCTGATCAGATGAGTGGTGCCAGCCAATCCACAAGCTGGACCCAAAGGGCCTTATTCACAGAGTGTTTTCCTATGGGATTGTGCCATTATAAAACACTTCTGCAAATCAGGCCCAAATTGTTTTGGGGAGCGAGATGGGTGTCTCAAGGTTCTGCTGTGCTTGGTGTGCTGGAGTTTGACATGTTGGATTGGGCTCCAGTTTCTGCAGGACCACTAAGAGTCTGCAGAGGTCCCGGGTGATAGTAACACTGGGCAAAAACATGGCTGCCCCCAGGTCCTACACAGCTTCTTGCACTTTCAAATGTATTGATGTTTACTTATATACAGGAGGAACAATGCTCCTTTGTTCACATAAGAACCTGCAATAGCTAAGAAATCAGATTTGGCGGGAAGGAATTTGTTTCTTACAATGGGGTGAGTTTGTGAGGAATGCGAACATCCGCACGGGTAGTGTGCACTAGCCTGATATTTTTATAATGAAAATGAATGGTGGGAGATCAACCTCTGAAAATGTATGTGGCCATTCCGTACATATTTTCTCTGCTCACTGTATGAAATGTATAGTCATGTGTACTCCAGGAGGACACAGCCTACAGGTGCCGTCTTCCCCTGTTATGTTCAGCAGGAATGTGTTAGCCACGGGTGCATCAAAGAATCGCCAGAAGGGGGCAGGCACACCTTCCTCCAGCGATTGGCGGCCGCATTCAAATATCATATCTGCTTTACTTTTATTTAGTCCTGCTGGTGGCAGTGCATACAAATGAGAGAAAATTGAGGCAAGCCTAGAAGGGGCTATGTTGCCGGACAGACAACAGGAAAGCGAGGCTAACACCCCTTTGCTATGCAATGTGACAACTTGAACCTAGTTCCCACCACTCTGTATGAAAGGCAGTGAATGGCATGGCTGGGTCCATCAGTTACCGTAGGCACCCCTGCAGAGTGGACCCCATTCAGAATGGAGAAGTATGTGATTTGAGGGAGATAGGAAGTCTGCTCTCGGCATACACTTCAAGGTAGACCTTCACCTTAATCAGGAGTCACAGAGGCTCAGTTAACCATAGAGACACTTTGATGAACAACAGACAGGAAGGTGGGTGGGACTTATCTTTCCTGTTGCAGAGCACTCTGTTCCTGACCTCATGCATAACAGAAGATTGTTGGTGGGGACCGAGGATTGGTTCATTAAGGTATGCTTAACCTTCACCTATGACTGGAGCCCATTTGGCTTTAAAAGAGGGCTAAAACCCTCATTTAGCAGATCATCTGATGACTTTGAAAGGATTAAGGACTCTTTTGGACCCAGGCTGATGGTGCAGTCTACCTTATATCTTCCGCCAGTGAAGGAAGGCCAGGAGTTCCAAGAGGGAAGCAAGATGCTTCCCCTTAACATCTCAGAGGGAATATAAGGAGATACTGGACTCAGAGGACCCATCCAGCAACTCCAGAACAGGTGCCCCACCAGCACACAGTGTTCCCTGCTAGGTTCTGACAGCAAGCTTTGTAGGTGGGAAGTGCCGGAGAGTATCTGAACTAAGGACAAGGCTGTTGCCTACAAACACTCTCCTAAGCTTTGGGGCTTCCACAAGCCCTTTGAAGAAGATAAGAGGAGTGTCACAAAAACAACATCCAGCATTCATCTTTTAAGGACAATTTTGAAAAAGTCGAGTCCGCAAACTGCAACCGGCTGCACCGTGGACTGTTGTCCCTCTGCAGTCGTCAGAGCCTTCTGAGACACCTCGACCAGCGCTGCAGATCTACCAACCAGCACAGAGACAACAATTCTTGACCCGAGCCCCCGTGTAGGCCAGCCTGCAGCTGTCCATCCAGCCTTGATTGCCGAACTGCCTGCTGCCAGATACCCGCAGCTGTCTCCTGCCACAAACGCTATTTCAAGTGCTGCAAAGCACCTTGAAACCGCTTCAATGCTGTCGAGCATCAAGAACTTCTTAAGCACCAGGTACATTGTAGTTCTGCCCCTAGAGACAGTTACGACCCTTTGCCCCTTGGTGCTGAATCCAAATAACCTTGAACAGTAAGCTTGATTACTTTACCAACTACCTTCCTGTCAGTATCCAGAGTGCCTCCCTTTCCTACGTGAAACTGTCCTCTGTGTTCCTTTACAGGGTGGGTTGTATTTTCTAGTGTGCTAGAACTGTATATTGTAATAATAATAAAGTAGATATTTTTACACAACCTTGACTGGACAGTCCCTTTTATCATTGGGTAATAATTGTATTTTGCTGTGTTGCAACTAACCAACAATCTACGACCTTGCAGAGAGAAGCCTGCCGTTCCGTCCATGTTTCCAAAATTGGACAAGGAGGTTTATTAATTCACTTGTGTTGCAATCTGTTCAGATCCCTCCCTGTGTACTAGAGGCGTGAGATTGAATGATGGTTTAGAAACCGATATTCATCCCAGGACCCCTGGTGCCCCGGAAGCTGATTCATCACATTGGCATGTTGTCGGAGCAGTTGGAGCCTTGCTCAAAGCTTAGTCACCCAACAACAAAAGTACTGTTGCAGGCAATGTTTAGTCACGCTAGGTATTAGTCATGGAGCTTGACATGGAGACTATAAAAGGCATGAGCCTGGATGTCCTGCGTGTCTTATATCAAAAGACATAAGGTTAATAAACCCGAGTTGCGGACCAGCCTCCAAGCTTGAGTAGAAGTGAGGGCGGTTGGCGAGAAGACCCTAGGGGACAGGCTAGTGTACCCGAACTGACTAGTAGTGTTTCTCGCCAATCATCCTTCCGGGGGCAAGTGTGGTTTCTCTACAATGGAGAGTGTCAGTGAGGACAGGTACTAGTTCTGCATCCCGCAGGTCCCCCACCTCAGCAAAGTCTCTAAGTGGCCCAGTAATTGTTCCAGCTGTTAATGAGGTAGCGACTAGAAAGGTCCTTCTCAAGGAGAGGAGACTAGCGCTAGAGGAACAGAAACAGCAGGACAAGGTCACCATAGTGCTGCGCAAGCTGGAGCTCGAGGAGCAGAAGGAGGCAAACAGGTCAGCCTCTAGCAAGAACAGCAGTAGTGGCTCAAACCAGAGTACCTGGATAAGTCGCAACGTCATATCCCCAAAGACTTAGTGCAAGCTTATGAAGTGGGGAAGGATACTCTTGACTGTTTTGAAGCGCTCAAGACGTCTTTCCAGCTACAGGGGGTGGATGAGGTCTGCAGGGTGCAGCCCTGATGAGTCGCTTACCGATACCAGAGACTAATGCAATTCTTCTGTTAACTTCTGAGGAAAGGCCCGTTTATGAGAGTATGAGTGCGGCCCTCATCAGAAAGTTCTATAAGACCCTAGAACAGTATCTCAGATCTACAGAGAGCTCGGAAAGAGAAGTGGGCGGACATTTGAAGCCTTCAAACACTTATTGAAATATCTGAGTGGGTGGTTAACTGGTAAGAAAGTTGAGCTTGTGAGGTTGACCTACACCAGCATCTTGTTGACAACTACTATCACAGACTCTAGGGAGCTTGCAAAGGCTGCCGACAGGTTTGTGAGTACTCAAGTCCAGAAAAAGGCTCAACAAGCACACCCAAACTGGAAGATAAATCATCAGACTAAAACGTAAACAAGGATGGGAAGAACAAAGGTCCAACCCGATCCTCTTCGAAGTCAGGTCCCCTAAAGAACAAAGAGGAAATCTCAAAACTCTGGTACAGCTGTGCACACCGAAAACAAGAGCCAGGCACCCCTAACACTGGGACACCTGAGTTCCCACCACCCAAATGTTGTTTCATGTGTAAGGAGCTGAGCCATAGGAAAGGGGATCCTGCTTGCAAGGGATTACCCAACCAAGCCATAGTGAATGCTGGACTCATGGAAGAGGCCATCATTATTGTGGACTTCTCAGAGGAGGACTTCCCACAAGGCCAGGAAGTGGCCAAATGTGGATTGGTTACACTGAATGGAAACTGTACCAGGTCTCCAGAAGAGACCCCAGTTCCCAATAATATTCAACTCTATCTTAATCATGTGTATATCAATGGGCACAAAACGCCTGCGGTCCGAGACACCGCAGCTAGCGTCACTATTGTCACTTGGCAGTGGGTACAGCCCGGCCAGTATTTTGCTGGGCCTGATTTGTGCGTAAGTGGGTTTGATGGTAAGAGTAAGTGCCCCTTGGCAATAGTAGAGTTCAGCTGGCGAGGTGAAAAGCACCAGTGCCGTGAAGCGGAGAAAGACTCAATCCCTGTCCTAAGTCTGTTGGGTAATGATCTTCCTGATTCCAAAATAATTGCAGTGGCTACATGATCGAGGGCCAAAGAGAGTGCCAGATTGAACACTCTGAAGGCCTTATGGCCTTGAGTGCTTCCAGAGGGCTTGTTTGAAGGACTGGTGTGGCCGGTAGACTCTAGTCCAGTTCAACAGACTACTGAGTAACCTAATCCAGAGGTAGAGGGGCTAGTAGCCACTGAGGACCCTACTTTGGTAGCAGGGGACTCAGTGACTTCAGAGTTGCCTGGTGCAGCGCAGGAACTTGAGGTGGAGGACCAGGTGTGCGCGGATCTAAAGCGTCTGCCCAAGCTGGATCTGTTCGCATCAGCTGGGGGCCCAGGTCAGACTGACTTATTCAGAGCACAGAAAGAGTGTCCCACAATGGTGGGTCTGCAGAAGCAGGCAGAGGAGCAGGCTAAGGACCCATGACTGTTCAAAGTGTACTGGGGGGGTGGACTCCTGCACAGTGAGCCAAATGCCATAGAAAGCTTTTTGGATTTGGCTCACCAAATTCCTTTAGGAGGTCACTTGGGAGTGACTAGAGATCGGACCTGTTGTCTGCACACTTTCACTGGCTGCAGTTTGGCATAAATGTTAAGGAATTTGTCCAGTCCTGATTGACTTGTCAATCTTCTGGCAAGTCAGGTTGTGCCACAAATGCCCTGTTAATTCCACTACCCATGTTTCGGCGGCTTTTCGAGAGAATAGGCATGGGTATTGTGGATCCTGTGGATCCTCAAACCAGCTCAGGGAACAGATACATCCTGGTGGTGGTAGACCACGCCACAAGATACTCTGTGGATGTCCTTCTGAGGAGAATCAAAGCCCCGTTGGCTGCAAAGGCTCTGATTGGGATATTCTCCTGTGTTAGATTCTCCAAGGAAGTCATTTCTGACGGGATCAGACTTCATATCAGCGTATATTAAGTCTATGTGGAAAGAGCATGGAGTCACCTATTGGTTCTCTACATCCTTCCATCCACAAACCAATGGGCTTGTTGAGCTGTTCAACAATACCCTGAAAGGCATGATAGTTGGCTTGGGAGAGCACTTGAGGAGAAAGTGGGATATTCTCCTGCCATGCCCTCTGTTCGCCTACAGGGAGGTGCCACAGAACGGAGTAGGATTTAGCCCCTTTGTGCTTCTGTTTGCACACCCTATATGAGCAGTCTAATGACAGAGGGATGGGAAAGAAAACCCTCATCCCCGTCACGAGAGGTGGTGGACAATGTACTCGGCCTTCGGTCTAGAATGGCACTGTACATGGAACAGTCAACAAAGAATCTAAAGGCCAGTCAGGAGCTGATGAAGCACTGGCACGACCGAAAGGCTGCAGTGATAGTCTATTCTCCAGGCCAGTGGGTGTGGATTCAGGACAAGTGGACTGGGCCTTACTTTGTGCTGGAAAAGGTTAGTGAGGTGAATTATCTCATTGACGTGAAGGGACCCAAACAGATTTGTGGGTCTTTAACGTCAACCGGCTAAATCCCGATTATATCTGGGATGACTTGGTCATGGCGTTAGTGACTGATGGAGAGACTGAGGAGGAGACCAATCCCCTCCCAGACCTCTTGCACACTGAAGCCACAGATGGGTCAGTTGAAGGGTTCAACCTTGCAACAGACCTGTCAGAACAGCAACAGTCAGACTGTCGCCGTTTACTGGGACAGTTTGCCAGTCTGTTTTCCAAGATGCTGTCCCTAGGAGTGATAGAGCCATCCCACAGCCCCTGGGATACCCCAGTGGTACTGGTCACTAAAAATACCAGTAGTGGGAAGACTGAAGTTGGCTTTTGTGTGGACTACAGGGGGCTCAGTTCTGTCACAAAGACAGATGCTCACCCCATTCCTCAGGCAGATGAGTTAATTGACAAGCCTGGTGCTGCGCAGTACATGAGTACTTTTGACCTCAGATTGGGGTATTGGCAGGTCGTCTTGAACGATGGAGCGAGAGAGAGGTCTGTATTCTCAACCCCGGAAGGACATTATCAGTTCACTCTGATGCCCTTACGATTGATGAATGCCCCTGCCACTTTTCAGACGATGTTTAACCAGGCTTCTTCTGGACCTATTTAGACGACATTTCTGTGTTCAGCCACACCTGGTAGAATCATATATCCCACTGTAAACAAGTGCTTCAGGTGCTGCAGACTGCAGGCCTGACTTCCACAGCCACAAAGTGCCAGATAGCGCAGGGCACAATGACTTACCTGGGCCACCTGGTTGGTGGAGGTAAGAAACAAGCTCTCAAAGCGAAGGTACAGGCTGTGAAGGATTGTGAGATCCCCACCACACAGACGCAGGTGAAAGCCTTTCTAAGTCTCACCAGGTACTACCGGTCATTGATCAGAGGTTATGGGACCATTGCCATGCAGCTGAATTATGTAATGTCCAAAGAAATGCCAAAGAAGGTAACTTGGACGCGCCTGCCAAACCTCAGTTCAGGATTTAAAGGATGGATGGTGCAGGGCCCCAGTTCTGAAAGTGCCAAACTATGGTCAGGAATTCATTATCCAGACAGACGCCTGTGATTTTGGGATTGGAGCAGTGTTAGTGCAGTTGAACTCGGAAGGGGTAGAGCAACCTGTCGCCAACATTAGCAGACGGTTGACAAAAAGGGAAAGGAACTGGGCTGTTCTAGAAACAAAGGCGTGTGCGGTCGTATGGGCTATGAAGAAGCTGAAACCCTACATCTTTGGGTCTCACTTTATAATCCACACGGACCACAGGCTTCTGCGATGGTTAATGTCCATGCAAGGGGAGAAGCCTAAGATTTTGCATTGGGCCATATGCCTGCAGGGATTAAATATGGACATCTAGCACAAGCCAGGCTCCCAGCATGGAAAGGCAGATGGCCTTATCCGGGACTTTCACCTTGATGATGAACCAGATCTTCAGTAGGGTGGTGGTTCACATGTTGAGACTGGGGAGCATGTGAGGAACTTGACCATCCGCACCGGGAGTGTGTGCACGCCTGGGCCTTTTTGATTTTTTGATCATGAAAATGAATAATGGGAGAACAACCTTTGAAAACATGTGAGGCCATTCCGCACACTTTTTCTCTGCTCACCACACAAAACACATAGGCCCTCATTACGACCCTGGCGGATTTTTTCCGCCATGGCGCAAAGTCCCTTTACGCCATGGCGGATGGCGGACTTACCGCCCCATTCCGAGGTTGGCGGGGCGGTAAGTCCCCATTGACCCATTTACCCTTCCCCATTCCCATTTCGGCCCCATAGGGCTCAATGGGAATGGGGAAGGTGTTAATTACGCCACCGTACACTACGGTGGCGTAATTAACACCGAGGTCCCATAGCGCCATGGATTTTTACGCCCGCAAAAAGCGGGCGGAAAAGTGACCATGGCGCTCTGGGAACTCGTAGTTGGCGGTAAGGGGTCGGCGCAGCTAACGCTGGCGTAAACCCCTTACCGCCAGGGTCGTAATGAGGCCCATAGTCATTTGTACTCCGGGAGGAAACAGCCTAAAGGTGCCATCTTCCCCTGGCATGTTCAGATGGAATGTGACAGCCATGGGTACATCTAAGCAACCCCACAAGGGAGAAGGCACACCTTACTTCAGCCATGGGCTGCTACATTAAGATATCAAAGGCTCCATGGATCTACTTTCCTGTTGTTTAGTCCGGCTGGCGGCAGTGCATACTAATGAGAGATAACTGAGGCAAGCCTGGAAGGGGCTTGGTCACCGGACATACAACAGGAAAGCAGGGCTAACAATCCTTTGGTGTGCAATCTGTTAACTTGAAGCTAGTTCCCACCCCTCTGCATGAAAGGCACTGAATGGCATGTCTGGGTCCATTAGTTACCATAGGCACTCCTGCAGAGCGGACCCCTTTCAGAGGGGAGAAGTATATGATTTGATGGAGACAGGAAGTCTGCTCCCGACATGCACTTCAAGGGAGACCATTCCTTTAATCAAGAGTCGCAGAGGGCTCAGTTACCCAGAGAGACACTTTGATCTACAACAGACAGGAAGATGGGTGAGACTTAGGTATATGTTGTCACCCCCTTGTCTGTCCTGTTGCAGAGCACTCTGGTCCTGGCCTCATGCATAACTGAAGATTGTTAGTGGGGACCCAGGATTGGTTCATTAAGGCAGGCCTAGCCTGCACTATTCACTGGGGCCCATTTGGCTTCAAAAGAGGGCTGAACCCCTCACTTAGAAGATCATCCAACGACTTTGAAAGGAGTAAGAAGAAGGACTCATTTGGAGCTGGGCTGAAGGTACAGTCAACCTTACATGTTCTGCCAGTGAAGGAAGGCTAGGAGTTCCAAGAGGGAAGGAAGCTCCTTCCCCTAAACATCTTCCAGGGAACAGAGAAAGATATCGGACTCAGAGGAAACATCCAGCATCTTCAGAACTGGTACCCAGCCAGCACACGGCGTGCTATGCTAGGTTCTGCCAGCAAGCTTCCTAGGTGGGAAGTTCCGGAGAGTATCTGAACTAAGGGCAGGGCCATTGCCTGCAAACACTCTCTTAAGCTTTGGGCTGTCTGCCTTGAAAGGACAAGAAGAAGCAAGGACAAATTCCACACAAGCATCAACCAGCGTCCAACTGTTAAGGACATTTGCAATACAGTCGAGTCATCGAACCTCAAACGGCTTTACTGTGGACTGTTGTCATGCAGCAGTCATCAGAGCCATCCGAGACGCCTCGACCAGCGCTCTATATGCGCCACCAGCACAGAGACAACGATTCTTGGCCCCGAGCCACTGTGTAGGCCAGCCTGCAGCCGTCTGTCCAGCCTTGCTTGCCAAACTGCCTTCCGCATGATACCCCGCAGCTGTCTACCGCCTCAAACTCTGTCTCAAGAGCGGCAAAGCGTCCTGCAACTGCCCCAACACTATCGAGCATCAAGAACTTCTTAAGCATAAGGTATATTGTGGTTCTTCTCCCCGGTCCTTCTCTGAGACAGTTATGACCCTTTTCCCTCTTGGTGCTGATACCAAATAACCTTGAACAGTTAAGACTGATTGCTTTACCAACTATCCTCCTGTCAGTATCCAGAGTGCATCCCTTTCCTTCGTGAAACTGTCTGTCCTCTGTGTTCCTTTACAGGGTGGGTGTATTTTGTAGTGTTGCTAGAACTGTATGTTGTAGTAATAATAAAGTAGATATTTGTATACAACCTCGACTGGCCAGTCCCTTTTATCATTGGGTAATAATTGTATTTTCACTGTGTTGCAACTATCCAACGATCCACGACCTTGCGGAGATAAGCCTGCTGTTCTGTCGATGTTCCAAAATTGAACAAGGTTTATAATTTGCTTGTGTTTCCAATCTGTTCAGATCCCTTCTGGTGTACTAGAGGTTGTGGGGTTCTTTGATGGTTTAGAAACCGATATTCATCCCTGGACCACTGGTGCCCTGGAAGTTGATTCGTCACAGAGTTTGAGGAACATTCTGACCAGGTGGGGGATTTGGGTGCCAAGACCCCGTCTGTCTCCTGCATGTAGGAGCTTCCTGCTGTGTCAAAGGACTAGGTGTGGTGAGCATTCCTGCACCCGTAGGTTCTCCTCATATATTATCCGCCGGGTCTTGTTAATGTCATGTATGAGCATCTGTGTGTTTCCTTTTCTGTCCTGTGAACAGGCTCACCCCATCTCCTTCCTGCTATGAAGGTGTGAGGTTGGCATATGGCATGTGTAGGCGGTGGAGAGCTGTTTTACTTGAGGTCCCTGCTGAGCCGTATCTCGTTCACTCGTCCTGTGGATGATAGCTGCTGACAGAAAGCGCTGGCCCCAAAACAAACTGAAAAGACCCACATTCTCCTGAACATAAACATAGATATACGCAATCAATACGTAACACTTCCCAGTACACGTATAGATGTGTGTGTACCCACACAGCCGTCCGAAGTACGCGGAGCAGGGAAAACACCAAAACAACCACTTGGGAAGACAGCAACCAATACCCTTAACAAATGCACCTGATGAAAGGAAAACATGTAATTACAAAATGACAAACGTTTTTTGCACAAAATAAGAATATACATTTAATATAACTGCCATTTCATGACACTTAAAAGGACAAACATAAGACATTACATACCTATCATGTCCAATAGGTTGTGCAAACTTTAGCAATAGTCACATTTTCAATGCAAAAAAACACAGCTAGCAATGCACATAATTTTACATTCATAAAATTCGCCTGAGAGCTGTGGTCCACATCTGGAAAACTGTGAACTCATCTAATGCGGCCGTGAAGAGAGCTCGCCTGAGACCTATTGTGCATACCTAACATATTGTGGACTCATATGGCGGGTCCCTGAAGCAAACCACACCAGGCGTTAATTAACTCCAAACAGGAAGGAATGTTGGGCAGTCAGCAGCAGCATCAGGGAGTGTGAGATGGGTAAGAAGATCATCAATGGTGATGCTATGTGTGTGTGGCAGGTTTGTGTGCATACATGTGTGCAGTAACTGATTAAGCACGTGCTGAAGAAGCTTCTTTCACATGTTCTGATATGTTGTGCAGTGTAACATGTTGCGAAGTGGACAGCAGGGAGTGGTGCTTGCTTTCCTAGGGTGAGTCTGATATATGTTGTGGCATATGCTGTGTAGTTGCGTTCCTGTCTGTTGTGAACAGTACATCTGTGGAAGGAGGAGCGCCTTGTGGTGGGTGGAGGGGGGGTGGGTGCATGCAGTGGGAGCAATGTGACATCTATGCGTTCTGCCATGATGTGTTGGGGCTTACCTTCAAGTGGTGGGAGCCGGCATTATGTCATTGTGCATTGCCTGATGTGATGAGACAGGTGACGTGTGTGGTGTGGTTTGATGCAGTCTGGTTTGTCATGGGGTGTCGAGGTTTGTGTGCTCTTGAGCTGGTGGTGCATACATGAGTACCCTCCAACTCCTCCCATCTTGAAAATCCTGGATGAGGCTCTAGTGCCCCCATAAAGACCTTGCACGAGATGGAAGTTAAAATGGCCGACTTATTGGAGAGACCATGCCTCCTGGATATGCTCCTGCCCCCAAGACAGCCCCCTTACTGTGTCAAGCCCTCTTTTCACCAGGATAACCCTCTTCCTCCTTCAGATACATCAGACTCCCAGAGAGCTTCGACTTCCTTGAGATCCCACTTCCTCCTGGAGAGATCCATTGTCTCTTGGAGAGCCCCCTTCCTCCTGGAGCGCTCCTGCCTCCTGGCGTATTCTGTTACTCCCGCAGACCCGCATCCCCCTTCCTACTGGAAAGCTCCATTGCCTCCTGTAGAGCCCCGACCTCCTGGAGAGCCCCTGCCTCCCAGGAGCCCTTTTTTCACCCGGAGAGCCCCTTTGCTTCTGGAGAATCTCTTTGCCTCACGAAGAGCACAGTTCCTCTGGGAGATTTCCTGGACTCCTAGAGTGCCGCTGGACATCCTCTTTCCCTTGGAAAGCATTGTTCCTCCAATACAGCCTCCTGCCACCTGGAGAGCCCCTATCCACCTGGAGAGTGTGATTGTCTCCTGGAGAGCCACATTCTTGCTGGAGAGTACTGCCCCATGGAGAGCCTCCTGCTCCCTGGAGAGCCCCATTCCTCCGGGATATCATTGTGGTCTCCCAGAAAGTCCTGTTCTGCCTGGAAACTCCCTTCCTCCTGGAGAGTCCCTGCCTCCCGGAGAGCCCCATTCCTGATGCTGAGACCCCTGGGATCCTGGAGAGCTCCATAGTCTCCTGGAGAGCCCCATTTCTCCATGAGAGGCCCCTTGGCTCCAGGGAAGCCCCTTTCCTCCTGGAGAGTCTTTCCTTTCTCCCAGATACTCCCTTTTCTCCTGGAGAATCTCCTTGCCTCACGAAGAGCCCTGTTCCTCTGGGAGATCTCCTGACATCCCAGAGAGCCCTGTTCCTCCTGGAGATCCTCTTTGCCTTGGAAAGCCATGTTTATGCAATACAGCTTCCTGTCGCCTGGAGAGCCCCTATCCTCCTGGAGAGCGTGATTGCCTCCTGGAGACCCCCCCGTCTTGATGGAGAGTACTGCCACATGGTGAGCCTCTTACTCCCTGGAGAGGCCCATTCCTCCGAGAGGTCCCTGTGACCTCCCAGAAAGCCCTGTTCCTCCTTGAGACTCAGTTCCTCCTTGAGAGCCCCTGCCTCCTGGAGATCCCCGTTCCTGCTGCTGAGCCCCCTAATCTCGTGGAGAGCCCCCTTTCTAGTCGAGAGCACCTGCCTCCTGGAGAGCCTCCCTTCCTGCTGGGAGCCTCTTGCTACAGGTGAGGCTCCTTCTTCCTAGAGTGCCCCTGCCTCCTGGAGAGCTCCATAGTCTCAAGGAGAGCCCTGTTTCTCCATGAGAGCCCCCTTGGCTCCTGGGAAGCCTCCTTCCTGCTGGAGAGAGCCCGCCTTCTGAAGAGCCACCTGGCCTCCTGGAGAGCTCCCTTCCGACTGGAGGGACACTACATCTTGGAGAGCCCCCTGACTGTTCTCTTCCTTATAACTTTCAAGGGAGTGAAGGTAGATTGCTATCTTTATCTAAAGCTTCATGAATAGGCCTTGTTTTCTAGTCCTATACCACGTGTGAGGAGACCATGATTTTGTGCATTCTGTATTTCTATTTAGTGCTATTTAATTCAATTATGTTGTGTGGTATTACTCTCCTTGGCCTCTGGAGACTTGGTTTCTTCATTCTGCATGTAGTTTCTGTATCCTTAATTGAACAATACTTGGCACTCACAACTGTCCACTCCTTTTCTTAATCTAAGAGAAATATGTCCTGCGTGTGCAGCTTATTCCCTTCAACGCCTTTCAATCCCTGCAGTTGTTTCTTGCTGTGGCATCCTTGTTACTGAGCCAACCAAATAGCCTTTGTTATTGAACGAATCTGTATTCCTGTGCCTGTCAGCTCCCCAGCTTTAGTTTCCCTTCTGGAGGCTTCTTGCTTACTTTTATACAATATCGACGTCCATTTTCTCGAGATGGCTGCTTTACTCGCATTCTATTTCCAACTTTAGAAAACTTCTGCGTTGTCTTATCTACTGTATGTTTCTGGGTATATATGTCGATTACATCTCTTTTCACTTATCTTCTTAGTGTAAATGGACTTTCTTTTCATTTGCATTTATGTTTACTTAGTTGCTTCAATTACATCTTTATTCTTTAGCTATCCATACATCAAGTTCAGTGTGTCCACGTATCATCTCTAGTGGCATCACTATTCTTCTGCTGACTTTACTTATAGTTCTTCTATATCCAGTGGTGTCTGTAGGCTCATGTCTACAGCATCAGTTCGAGAGTACATTTGATATGGTTGTCTGAGCGCATAACATCTCTCTTACCTTGGATGTGGTATCGGGATGATACCAGGTATCAAACACAGTGCTTTTTTAGTGTTCTTCCAGTATGACGGTGGTGAGGGGGTGGACCCTATAAATGACGTGTACAACTGGATCTCTAAGTTGCCCCCTCTGGTCGAATTCTCAACCTCCTCCTCAATTTTCTTAATATTTTCTTCACAGTGTGGTTTCTTCGGGATCCATATCTTTGTCACACCCCTCAGGTCAGATTATGTGTTCATTCACACTCCAGGTCATATGGCAGCACTCCCCAGTTGGTGCACAGAACACCCAATGACCCACATAGTTCTTATGGTCTTTGGGATAGTAAAACTCTTTTCCTGGGGGTGCCATTGGGCTTCTTTTCAGGTGTTTATGGGTGTTTTTTTTCGGTCTATGTTTGCTTGTCAGCCACAGCATTTACATCAATCATTATCTTCATCCTACCAGCTTTCATTGTTGTCTTCTTACATTGTCCTTTGATTATTTGTATAGGACAGAATCCCAGCAACACTAGCACTAACACTGCTCCCAGCATTTTGAAGGCATTCGCCAGCCAGGTTGGAACACATGAGAACCGTCATGAAAACCAATCTTCGTCTTCACTTTCATCTACTTCTTCCAACATTTTCATATGCAGGGTTGACAATAGAGTTATAGCTTCTGTCAGGGTTCTATTTTCTCCATCATGGGGTGGTATGTACAGTAAGAAGGCCTGATCCTGGTGCACATGTCACCTTCCATTGCTGTAATTATGTCCAGGACATACCTGTTTAGGATGGACATGAGTCTGATGGCCCTCAATTCTTTTTTAATCACTCTAAATCCTTGTATTGTCCTCTTACCTTTTTGTAGCAGCACCCACCTTGTGATTGTTAACCACTTGGCATTTGGTGCAGCTTGAATTCCTGGCATGAATATGGTGGTAAATATCACTGCCGACCAAATGAACAATTTGTGCTTGTCCCAAATGCTTCTATTGATTTGCTGAAAAGTAATGTTCTCTCTTCTGAGTGGTTGAGCGACTTCTTCGTTCTTTGATGTGCATCCATTTGCGGAAAGTTGGTTATGTGGAGAACACTTTGGGGGATCACCATTACAGGAACATGCATTACCACCATATAACATATTCCTCTCCAATTTATAGGTGGTGTCATATTAGCTTTGGATCCACAGGCCCTGCAGTGGTCCATTAGCACAGCAGTTCCTCCTTTCATTCCTGGCATATCAATTATTTGCTTGCATCCTTTATTTTCTCAACTTTGGCCCGACCACTGTTTCTGAAACAGTGTCACATTCTTCTTCGGCAATATGGATATAGGTCCTTCTTCATCTTCAACCCATGTCAGTAATTTCAAATACTTGACCCATTCCTTAAGGCATTCATCCCTCACTATTTGCATTATCTGTACTGGTGCTGTCATCAATAAGTGTGCACTGCACCACATCAATCCTTCTTCCCATCCTGAACTGGTAACTACTGGTCCATATACCAGTAGATGAAGCCTTTCCCATCATCCTGGTAATCCTGTTTTTTCCATGTATCTGCACAATCCAGTCTCTTTTGCTCAACAATCTTGATCTCTCCTCTATTCAGACCACTCAACGAGTACACAATCATGTTGCTCTTCCTTTGTGGGTCTTGTATCACCTTCTGAGTTGTTATGTAAGCATCTTCATTCAGGAAAGTTCTTTTTTGACATCCATCATAGGGTTGCCCATTTCCCTTCATATCGTCCTCTTCGCATGCATCCTGATTGATGGCTGAGACACTTTGTATCATGTGGAGATATTTCTTTTGCTATAAATGTTCTGGCTATGATCATGACATAAGGGATGAGAGAATAAACATAGCAGCTCTCATCCAAAGTTTGTCTTTCCACCTCACTCATGTGCTGATAACACATGTGTTTTCTAAATAGGCTGGCTTATCAGGGTATGCATTTATATCCTGAAAATCTTCTCCAGCATTCTTCTTAAGCCGATTAGCTTGTTTGACAATATCAGAGAAAATATCACTGGTGCTTTTGTTGGGAATAGAAACAGATGTCTCATTGCTGGACACTCCATCTATATTGTAAATTATCATTATATCTAATAAGGAAGTAAAGACTACACATTTTACAAAACATACCTACAAGGAATATTGTAGAAGAATTTATTTGGTGTGCTGCATTTTATGTATTAAGTGCCCTTCTCGCTAGTAATGGGTATCTTACAAATGGAGATTCACATTATTTTTTAGTCAACGGTTAGTTCTTGATACTTTTTATAATCACCACAGCATTTATAACAGAAATTGTAATAATATTGCAATAATGATCCTGCTGAACATCGGGCCTGTTTTAGGATTTCTAAAAAAGGTGACAATATCAACATTTTCTTCTCACTAGAGCTGAACAGGAACGAAGTATATATGTACAAACAGAATACAAGAATGTGTGGAACGTTATAGGCACATAAAGGGTTGTGTGCTCTTCTTTACTTCGAAGCATTGTCTCTTTGACTTAACAAATTTAGTTCCTTGAACACTTGAAAAGTTTATTTGTTTCCCTTTAAACTTGGGAATGAGCGATAGTTTTAATTATTTTTATGTTGAGGACTCCTGTTGGCTCTTGGCAGCCGATCTGGTTTGCATAGGCAGAAATTCTTCTCTTGCTTCACTGCCAACGGTTGCCGGAGGGGTTGGTGTCTCTACTTTGTAGAGCTTTACATCATTCAGATGCAGCCAAGCACATCTTCCTTTCATCTTTATGGCAGTGGGGGTAACATCCTCTAATAGGCACGGTCCTTCAAAAGTGGGCTTATTCCAAGTGCAGACAACATTTTTAATGAGCACTTGGTCTCCAGGATACAAACCTTGCTCTAGCCCCTTGAAGTGTCTTTGTGCTAGATGGAATAACCAATAAAATGTCTCAGACCAAATAACGGCACAGAATCAAAGAAGAGGATAAAATACTGTTTTTATCTCAATGAAGGAAAGAAGCATAAATCGTCATTCATCAAATTGATTCCTGCAGGATCAGATTGTCCTTTGGATTATACTTAGTCTATATATTGCTAGATGTGTCATCTATGATGCCATCCTAAGTGGCATACTACAAAAAGCTATCGAGGGGTAGATTGGGTTAGGGGAACATGTGTACATAAATAATGCATGAATATTAATATCCCATTGGCGGTCCCTTGTCTGTAGGACACACCCTAAACTGCTTCTACACACCTAGCACACTGATTACAGCAAAGAACGTGGCAGCTGAATAATACTTGCAATATTGTAAGTCAAAGTGCATGTCATGCTTTTCTGATTGGTTGGCAACCCAAATCCATCCTTGGACATTCAGCTAGCAGCACGTACAGAGAAACGAAACCGAGGTGCCTGGAGATACATCAGATTTCCCCTTGTTTTCCCAATTATTTCTACCCTCTCTCAATGGTAGGCCTCATGCCAGTGTCTTCTGCTTGAAGGCTGACATTGCCAGTCTGCACTTTCCCAGAACATTCAAGGGAGTGTAGGCACATCATTATCTTAGCTTCACATTAATGAATAGCCCTTGTTTGCAAGCTCTTCGTCACATGTTAAGAGACCACAAATTTGTCCATTCAGACAGTGTATTCAGCACTATTTGATTCAATTATGCTGGGTGCAGTTGCTCCTCTTTGTCTTTAGAGACTTGCTCACCCTATCCCATATAAACGTTATACACTTTTAATTGTTCAATACTTGGCACCCGCAAATGTTCTTGTTCCTCCTAATCTTGAGAAATATGTCCTTTGCACATGGTCTGCTCGTTGGACTCCCTTCATACTTTGCCTCCATCTCTCGAAATAGCATCCTTGGTCCTAGGTCAATGTTCTACTCTATTTTAAAGGGAAAAAAGACGTATTTATAATTTATGTATTATTTATATAGCACTTGTAGCCCGAAGGCATCTAGGCGCATTTCTTGACAAATAACCCACAGAATGAGTTGCATAGGTTACAAAGTTGTACTTGATATGGTTGTAGAATTGCATGCAGTGCAGTACAGTGTTATACATAGGATAGTATGATTACATTGTTGCCGGTGGCAGACATTGCATCGATGATACAATGCCAAGAAGCTCGGAGTGATAACATGAGTTAATTAGGCAAGGTTATCGGTTGCCAGCAATAACAGTGAAACAAAATGGGAGAGACCTGTCAGGCAGTAAAACGTGGTTTGTTATCTATCAAGTTCTTGGGTGAACATCCACATTTTGAGGTGTTTGCGGAATGCCCAATAGGAACTGGTAGATATGAGTGTAGCTGGTAGATTATTCCACTGTTTGCCCACTATCACTAGGAAGCTGCATCCACCTGCCTTCTGGCGCTTGAACCTAGGTATGGTGAGGCAGTGCGTGCAAGCAGCACTTGTATGTCGAGATGATTGATTAGGAGTGAATTTCTCTGTGAGGTATTTTGGTGTTTGCTTGTGTATGCATTTGTGTGCCAGCGCAAGTGTTTTGAATTGGATACGCTCTACGATGTGAAGCCAGTAATGGTTTTGTCTGGTGGCTGAAATGTGTGAGCTTTTAGGAATGGTTAATGCAGCTCTGAGTGCCTTATGTTGTACCACTCGGAGCTTGTTGATATTTTGGGTCGTGGTACCTGAGTAGAGTGCATTGCAATAGTCTAGTCTAGACAGTATTAGTGCTCTAGCTAGAGTGATGCAGCTGTCAGGCGATAATAATCCTCTAGAGGCGGTAATGAGCTTGGATGTGTAGGCAGCCGCAGAGGCAAAAGCATTGACATGTCATGTCAGGATTAAGGAAGAGGTGAGATAGAAGCCTAAGGTTTTCACTTCGTTGGAGACTTTGATGGTGTTTCCGTCAATGTTGAATGAATTGAAGGAGTTAGGTAGTTTGTGGAGATGATGGTTAGTGCCGATGAGGAGGAGTTCCATCTTGTCATCGTTAAGGCATAGACCATGTGAGACCATCCATGCATGGATTGTCTAGTAGATTCTATTGGGAGACTCTGGGCGTCATTACAGGTTTGCCGGTACCGTAGTTACCGGACCAGCAAACTACGAGTTCTGCTCACGGGCTCTTTTCGCCTGCCAGGCTTGACCTGGTGGGCAGACTGGCACCCACGAGCAGACCATGCCGGAGGCACCGGCACCATTCTGAATGGTGCTGGTGCACCCAGTCTCCCCATTCCCTTTGAGCCCTATGAGGCAAGGCCGTAATGACCCTGTAATTGCCCATTCCGGTAAAATGTGCAAGTTCGGCAGCACCCTGCCAGTTTTACTGGCAAGGCTACCGCCAAACCTTTAATGAGGCCCTCAGTGTCGGTGACATAGTCGCCAGTGATGGGTGTGAGGATCTGGGTGTCATCTGCATAGTTCATGTAGGAGACACCGAGCTTGTCCAGTGTGTTGAATAGGAGTTTCATGAATATGTTGTATAAAGTTGGGGCGGCACAAGAACCCAGGGGAACTCCACTGAGAGCAGTGAGAAGCCTTGCATGGTTCTGTCTGTGAGGAAGGATTTGATCCTGTGGATCGCTTTAGGTGAGAAGTGTGGTTCTACAGCAAGGTGGTGACAAAGTATGTCATGATTGACTAAGTCGAATGCTGCCGAGAGGTCTAGGAGGAGTAGGAGTGCTAGGTTGCCATTATCTTTTAGCTCATCCATTTGTATTTTAAGGTTCAGTAGCGCAGTTTCATTTATTGGTTTCTAGGTATTCCTGAATCTGGAGGTAGGCCGCACTGTCCAGTATTTTTAGAAGAAATGGTACTGTCGTGATCGGTATGTAATTCATCGGTATGTTAGGGTCTATTGTTTTTTTTAGTAGTGGGTGTACCCAGGCATCTTTGAGTCTTTGAGATTGGTAGGGACCCAAGCACTATCAAAGGATGCATTAATTAGGCTAGTGATGAATGGGGTCAGTGCATGTGAACATTCTTTAATTAGAGAGGCTGGACATGTATCTCCCTGACATCTTGACGGTTTAAGGCTGGCGGTTTAAGGTATCCTGGTTGGAGATAGGCGAGAATTCAAAGGGTCTGTCCAGTTTATGGAGGATGGAACTTGGATCCGGTTGGGTTAGCTTAAGGCTGATTCTTTTATCTTCAATTTTAGTTTGCAGGAGGGTGATTTTGTCAGTTAGGGCTTTTTGGATGCTAGAGCACCAGCTCTCGTCTTTGGTGCAACTTTCTTGCAGTGTGACTGGGGACTCTAGCTCTCTCAGGATGGAGAAGAGTTCTTTGGATTCAGATTAAACATTTGAGATTCTCTCATTATAGGTGGTGCTTGTAATTGTTAGATGCTGCAGAAAAGTCGCATTTATTGTGTGATGTTGGAAATTTCTTCCAATTTGCTTCTGCTTTTCTTTTTTGGTTGCAGAGTGCTTTCAGGTTAGGTGTGTACCGCTCATTAAGGTGCGAGTGAGGTTTGGCTTTGAGAAGAGTTAAAGGCGCAACCTTGTCAAGAGCTGTTAACAGGGTTTGGTTGTAGAGGTTGACTAGTGCGGTAGTGTCATGGGGGTGTGAGTCGTAAGGTGTCATGATGGGACTGAGCAGCCGGAGGATGTTGTTGGCTGTGATCATGCATTCATTTCTGGCAAGTGTAGCTGGCACCTTGTGAGGACGTGTGATGGCACTTTTGTTCTTGTATATGTTGAAGGTGATTAAGTAATGATCCAACCAAGGACAATGGGAGTTGGGGTGATAATGGTGTTACAGTTATGGTCGATAAGCCAATCTAAGATACAGCCTTTGTTATGTGTCGGGTTGAGTATGCGGTGCATGACTCCTAGTGAAGACATGGTATTGGCTAAATTCAGTGCATGGTGATGTTAGAAAGCACTTACGGACTGAGACACATGCAGCAAGGTAGTCAGGCGCTATGAAGCGGTGATAGCACAGTGGTCTGCTGGACACAATTTCAGGTTGAGGGAGGCCATTTTAGGCAGGGTTTGTGTAGAGGAAGTCTCTTACACATGTTCAAGTTGCTCGTAGCCGTGGGGGAAGATGGCTGTGCACAGCAATTGTACTAGGAAACCATAATATAGATAGTACTCACCGAGGAGAGCACAGTCAGGCGTGTGGGAGGTGTACAGTACATGTGGGGTAAAAAGATCTGTATATTTTGCAAAGGTTGCAGATTGTGGATATAAAACAACTCAGCCTTACCCTGTCTCCGGTGAAGATCTGGGTGATGTCGATATTAAGGAGTTTGGCGGAGCATGGTCACGATTCCAGAGGCTCCAGAAGGCCCGGACAGGCTCAGACAGGAGCCTTTGTGGAAGGGCTTTCATATGGAGGGCTGGCTTTCATCTGCCGGTGGGCCTGATAGATTCAAAAGCAAACAGCTGTCCAATCAGCAGTTCAGGTCAGTGCCATTTGTTATGTACGTTTGGTGGCGGCCATCTTAGCGAGGATAGACTCGCATCGTGCAAAGCAGGGTAAAAAGTGAAGCCATGGGCAGAAATGGCTTTTAAGTTGCAATTCGATGAATAGTTGCCTCAAAAATGATAAAGAAAAGGTGCAAATAAAGCATGTGTTGCTGCAGAAGGTCTCCTTGCAGGTTGAGGTGAAGCAGTAAGCCAATAGGCTTACCTGGATGATGCTCCTGCAGCATATGGGGTGCAGGCAGCACTTCCTTCTAGGGCTGCTTTGTTTGAAAGTGGACAGGTTAAGACAGGAGCCTTTGTGGAAAGCCCATCATGTGGTGTGCATAACATTTTCATTTTAAGATCCTGGGCTTGTATTTTAAGGTAGCTGGGTTGATTAACCTATGCCGTTGTCCATCTTCTTCTAATGGTCGCTCTAAACATTGAAAATATATCTCTATAAGCAAGCTTCTATATGTTCTTTTTACCTTGCACTACAGCTTATTTACAGTTATTGACCAGTGAGGCTCTTCATTCTGTTAAAGATTACTGTATTGTTGGGTACATGTCTCTCTTAGTGCTTCAGTTACATCATCATCCTTAAGTATTTCCATATTGTTTCAGCACAGGTTCTTATATCTTCTTTATGAGAGTCTATTGCTGTCATCAGACTTTGATTTAACATACATTTATTCTGTTTATGACTCAATTTCGACAGCTCGGCAATGAGCATCCTTCTTGGTAACTTTCCTCCACTATGTCAGCTTGTGCGTACACTCTAAATTGTTTCCTGAGTGTAAATTGTCTCTCATAAGGGGCGGAGACCAGAGAGAAGGTGTACACCTGCTCTTCTACATTCACCACTCTGGTCGAGTTCTCAACCAAACTCTTCACCTCTTTTTCTGAAAATTCCTGCTTCATCTTCTTCTATAATTTCATCATATTGTCTTTTCTTTCGGGACCCATATCTTTGTCACTCCTTCGGATGACCAGAATGTTTTTATATATTCATCCACACTCTAGGTCATCAGACAACAATATCCTACTGGTGCATAGAATATCCATAATCTCACATTTATTTTCCCGATCCTTAGGATAATAGAACTCACTTCCTGGATTTGCAAGGGTACTTTTCTTTATGTTCTCATGGGTACTGGCTTCAGTATGATCGACTGTTTCAGTGCCAAGTCAATCATTATCTTAATTCCAATTGCTTTCTTTGCTGTCTTTTCCCATTGTCCCACAATGATCCTTATTAGACAGAATCCTAGCAATACGAACATCAATATTGCTCCAACCATCTTCAAAGCATTTGCTGGCCAAGTTTGAATACATGACAACAGAGATGTAAACAAATCATCATCTTCAATTTCATGTACTTCCTCCACAATTGTCGTGTGCAGATTAGTCAATGTAGTTATCATGGGCAGGTGTGTACCGACAGCAAGATGGTCCTACCTATGCACACACGCCTCCTTCCATTGCTGTAATCACATCCAGGACAAACGTGTTCTGGATGGCCATATACTTTACTGCGCTTAATTCTTCTCTGATCACGTTGAACCCCTTTATTGTTGTATTGATCAACTGCAGCAGTTTCCATATAGTGATCTGGAGCCACTTTGTATTCACTCCAGCATGGAGTCCTGCAGGAGTAGGGATGTGAATATCACTTTTGTCTGGCTGAATAGTTTATGTTCATCTGGAATATCATGATACACCTCTATTGATTTTGCTGAGAAGTAATTCTCTCTTTTTTGTTGGTTTCTGTGAAGCAATTTTCTCTTCCTCAGGTGTGCATTCATCTTCGGGAAGTCTAATATCTGTAGGTTACTCTGCGGTACTATCAAGGCTGGTATGCTTACCAGTGGAAATGAACAATTTCCTGACCAGTCTGGTGGTAATTGTAAATATGCGCTTGTTCCTCAAGCCCAAAAAAGATCCATCAGGACTGGGGTTCCATCTTTCATGCCTGGTACATCGAAAATTCACCACACTTGAGGTTTTCTCCAGCATTCTTGTTGCCAATATTTCTGAAGCACACAGATATATTCTTCAGGGGCAATATATGTAATGGCCCCCCCTCTTCATCGAACCAAGTCAATAATCTTACAATTTTATGCCATTGTGCTTTGCATTCAACTTCTGAATTCAACTGTGTTCCATTGCCCTGTTCATGCTCTTGCTCTGCACACAACTACACCATTAGCCCATCCTTCAAGAGTGAGCACTGTCCCCTTTATTTTCAGTTGTTCTCTCTCCCAACATATTTGTATTTCTTCTTAATTCTTGCATTTTCAGTTCAACATCGTATTCTCCTCCCTCTTGATTCCTGCTCCATTCATTCTGGTTTTTTCATATTTTATAATTTGATGGATCATGTGTCTTTTCTCTCATTTGGATTCTTATTCAGCCATACTATGGATGCTCTTCTTCCCTGGAATTTCCCTCTGGTTAGGCAAAGCGCATGGTGTGTCAAACAGTGTGCCTTTTTAATTTATACTTCTGTAACTATGAATATTTTGGATGTTCCCAAGGTGTAGGGTATCAAGAAAGGTACATAACAGCTTTCGTATGACGTTCTTCTTCCCACTTCTTTCAAATGCAGTTAAAATAGGTTATTTTTTAAATGTACTGCAGCATCTACATATATTTTCAAGATCTTCCCCAATCCCTCTTATATGCCGAAACAGGTGCATTGTTTGATAATGAAATCTGCCCATTTTCTCTTTGGGGCAAAGAATAGATATTGCTGTATCATTCATTATGCTTTCATCATTTATAGCATTTCTGAAGACCATTATAATAAGGAGGAAAACACTAATCATAATATTGATTGATATCACTGTTAATATCCCATGAAAGCTTATCAATTCCTAGAAGACAATGAATCTCTAAACTGTTGAAGCTTCTCCATTTTATAAACATGCAAATGTATGACCTCGTTTTTTAATCAATTCTATATCAGAAACTGGAGTATTATTTCAATTATCACTGTCCAAATGATCCAACTGTTCTTGGGGGTTCTCCAAAAATGTGACAATGCTTATTTCCCTTTGGGAAAAAGCAGGATTTGTTTCAGAAATGTAAGACAAAGGAATAACTAAGAAGCTGTATACCAATGTAATAATAGGTATCATAGATGAAGATCAGAAAATGTTTTTCTTCTTTTTTCTTTCAAAACTCGAAATCTCCTCACATTGTCTCTTTTGGCTTAATTTAGGGAAAGTGTTCCTCAATTGCTTTTTAACTAATCAGTTCATAACACAACTCGACTTTGTACATGTTTTGTGTTCTTTATCTGTGTTCTTGGCCATAGATTGTATTGTCATTTGTTGCCACTCTTTTCCTGCTTCACTATGGGCACTTGCCTCACTGGGAACACTTGCTTCACTGGGGTAGATGCAGGAGAGACCAATGCTTCACCTTTATAGGGCTTGATATTGTCCAAGCATGTTGGCCCTTGAGCTTCACGGCAGTAGGTCTGAGTTCCTCCACCTCATACGGTCCATTAAAATGAGGGGTATTCCAGGTACAAACACATTTTATAACACCTGGTCCCCTGGGTAAAGTACTGGAGGCTTTAATGAGTCTTCTACATTAATAGGCACATTGTCCTCTTTGTTCACCCTTAACCCCTTCTGTTGATTTTTGATTTGTTAAGAAATAAAAGAAATACTTTGAGTTATCGTTTTCAAATAATCATGCATCTCATCACCTAATGCCTTCACTACACTGTAGTCATCTGTAATTGCCTTTGTTTGGGGGTGAGAGGAGTTCTAATATGGCATCTAGTCACCAACTCATGGGGCATCAAATGGTGATCTGAACCAGGTTGATTGTGTATGCATACAATGCAAGGGGGTAGGCAATGCAGCGATCCACTCTTCAAAGTCATTTTATGCTTTGCTATTCTCTCCTTCAGAAGGCCATTTAATTTCTCACATAGTCCGTTGGCTTGCAGGTGATGGGCAAAGCAAACTTATGCTTGATGCCTAAGAGTGAGACTATATTTTCAAAGAGTTCATTCACAAAGTGCGATCCATTGTCATATCGCAAAACTTTGTACACCCCCATCTTGGAAACACTTTAAGGACTACAAACTACGCAGTGTTTGCAGAATCAGGATGTGTGCATGGACCTGCTTCGATCCATCTAGAAAAGGGACATACTACAACTAAAATGTATCGATAACCATTATATGTTTGCTACATATCCACCTAATCTATATGCAGGGGGTTGAAGGGGTCATTAGTTCTAGGGATTACTCTGCTCACTGTTTGCCATAAGCTTCTGGCACACAATACAGTTTACAATGAACTGTGCCACATGTTCACTGAGGTTTGGTACAAACCAGTCTTCTGCTATTGTAGCAGCAAGACTTTCTCGAGTCACATGTGCCGGATAGTGGAGCTGTTCCAACACTTCTCTCAACAATGCTCGAGTCATAACTGGCTTTACTGTACTACCCTGCGTCCAAATTTCCTCAGTGGGGGGATGAAGAACACCCAGTTTTTTCCATAGCTCCTTTTCTTTGTACAATGCTCATCCTTGTATCTCAATTAACTGTGCAATGGACGTCATATTAAATCCTTCTTTAAACAACATGCATCACCCTGCCACTTTCCTTGTATATTTAATATAATTTTCAACTATGGTTGAATAATATGCGGCACGTTTGGCCTCTAAGTCTGTGGCATCATCCCTGCAAGATATTAAATCTATTATTTTTGAATGTGCTGCACATTTCACAATGGCTATGGTTTCTTGAAAACTTAAGGCTTCAATGAGTTTATCTAATAGCCATGTATGCTGCACTGGCATGCCATTTGCACTGAGGAAGCTTCTCCTCTTCGAACGTGGCAGGCCTGCATGTACAGTTGATGTCACATAGGCAGAGTCAGAGTAAGCCGTCACTTCCTCATCCTCAAAATATTGTAGTGCATCAAAATGTGCAACAGCACCCGGAGCGTTCCAAGTGCCGAATGATTAACATAGAAAATTATCCCAGACCCAAATAACCGGACAGACTCAAGGAATATGGCAAAATACTATGTTATTATCAGTTCAATAAAGTAGAGAAACCTGGCGAACAGATTGTAGCTCAAACACTCTCAATGCATTTCAGTTACACTAAAGGTGTTGTACCTCGACATACATCAGCTATGATGTCATCCTACGTGGCTAACAGTAAAAAACTACTTTGTGGAGGGATTGGTTTTGGGAAACGTACACATATAGTTTGAATAAATGTCTGTATCACCATTGGATGCCCCTTATCTGGTAGGCATGTGAAGGCACGCCCCTCAACGCTCACAAAAGAAACAATACAACCCACTGGGGAAAAAAGGGCAAGAGATTCCTGCAAGGATAACAAGTTTTAATTATACAAAAAAAAGCTGGGCCAGCAAAGAACTCTGTTCAGAGCAAAACGGGAGCAAGCAAGAGCTTCAGAGGGGTCACAGCGCCATTGATATACAGAAAAAACCTGCACGGGTGGTTGGTGGGGCCATATGCATGGTCAGGCTACCTGGATAGGGGATACCAGGCCATTGGTCCCTGCCCTGTCTGTCCGTCTTCCATCGTCTCCAGGGAACCATGGTCAAAAAGACAATTACATGTGTTATTCTAACAGGGCTACTCTATCACTACAAAAGTCATTTGACATGATCATGGACTGGTACAGGGGGAGGCTAAAGGTCACTTTAACCTGCACACATTTCACTCATCCCAGCTGCGTCGTCCGGCGACCAAGTCTTCCACCCTCACTTTTTAACTATATAGTATCCCTCCCTACACCTTGCATTACACATCATGCCACTGAAAAGTACAGACACGTTGCCCATTCTTTTAGATCTCTTATGGTTGTCAGGATTATGGTCGGCGATCTGGAGTCAGCTGGTATCTTGGAATTCTGGGTTCCTGGCACTTGGACCGTTGTAGGGGCTATGACTTATGGTTGGCTGGGTGGGGGATGGAAACTTGATCTGGCCTGGTTGTAATAACACATACAGCGAGGCACCTAGCACCGTCTCCTGGCCTTGCAGGAAACATTCTTTCTCAGGATAAAACCTATTGGCAACAGCTGTAGAACAAAGGAGGGTTTCTGTGGAAATTAACAGCGCAGGTCTCTTTCTCATCAGCACTTGGTCCTATCCAGGTTTCATCATCAAGTTCATGGCTTGTGCCTACCGCGCTGCCATGCAGGTCCTATGTTTCTCCCATAGCTACAAAATGGCATCTGTTTATAGGCGCAAACTAAGTTTAACATCTACTATTTGCATAATATTAAGCCATGCAAAGTCTCTTAGTATGCCCCCCGCATCCCTGGCACATCACTGGTCTCCTCATCAGATTTGCCTCACCCTAAAGCACGTGAGGGGGTGGGATAGGTTAATTTCCTTCCCAACACATGCCTTGACATACCTCTGACTACATAAAATACAGATAATAATTAAATAACAGCAGCAGATAGGCCTGTGCAACAATGTATGGTCCACCATTACATAGCCCCTCATGATTGGTTAGCACTCTCTTACCGACCATGACCATTTAGCTTGTTAGGAGTATGTAAACAACGAAACCCAGGTGCAAGATAACAACGTCAGACAACTGCCTTTCTCAGCTAATTAGCCTACCATCTCTCATCAGTTAGGCCCTAAGCCAAGGCTTCTTCTTTGTAGTTGACCGTGATGAGTGTTTAATTCCTCAGAACATTAAAGGGAGTGCATAGGTACATTGCTATCTTCGTCTGGATCTTTGTGAACAAGCCATGTTTTCTAGTCCTGAATCACGTGTGAGGAGACCATGATTTTGTCCATTCTGTCCTATTTAGTGCTATTTGATTATATTATGTTGGGTGCTATTACTCTTGTTGGCCTCGGGAGACTTGGTTGCACCATTCTCCATGTACTTTCTGCATCTTTGAATGAACAATACTTATCACTCGCAACTGTTCACTCCTTTACTTAATCTAATAGAAATATATCCTGTGTATGCAGCTTATTCTCTTCAACTCCTTTCAAGCCTTGTGGCTGTTCTTGTTGTGGCATCCTTTATACTGAGCCAACCAATATCCGTTGTTTTTGCACAAATATCTATTCCTGTGCTGGTCAGCTCTCCAGCTTTAGATTTTCTTTCTTGAGGCTTCTCGCTTACTTTTATACTATGCTGACGTCCATTATCTTGACATGGCTGCTTTACTCGCATTCTATTTCCTGCTTAGGCAAGCTTCTACTTTGTCTTATCTACTTTGCGTTTCTGCGTGTATACATCGATTGTCATGATTCCTGCCCCTCATGTCCCCAGCCCTCCAAGATGGGGACGTCAGGCTGGAGACAGGCCACGATCACCTACATGGCCCTCAAGGGCCTCTCCATCCCTCCAAAGACCCACTTGGAGTCAGACTTGGCACTTGTGGCTCCAGACTCACTCACTCCCATAGGATAACATTGGGGATTGGGCTTATAGTGCATTGATGGATGCCCCCACATATTTCGGTTCCCAGAACTGCATGTGCGGTCTATTCTTTTGGGTGTGGTTCAGCCCAGTGACACCTGGGATACCCAGAGATTATTTAAGCCACACCCAGGCTGAGAAAAATGCTTTGCGTTTTCTGCACCTGCAGCGTGACACTCACTGTGTTCGGATCGGTCTCCAGTAGGCCTGCACCTTTCTTCTGCACTCAGCTCCTGCAAGAACAAGAACACCGTTAGGAACAGCCTTACCTTGCGGCTCTTCTGCCCATCATTTATCGCTCTTTCTGTTCTGCAGGCATCTTCGGCGGTGTCATTCCCATCCCGGCACGCCGCTTCCTAAGGAAAAGGGAAAAGAACAGAAAAAAGGCATTAGTAAGCATTCTGCAAATCTTCACTTATTTTTAAATACTGTACGAGCTTCAAACGTTTACTTGAATCCCAGCCGCTCTGGGGGGACTCTGTCTCCGGAACTTCTCATCCATCTGCAAGAGGGAAAAGACACTCCAGGTTAGCATGGAAACATCTAGAGGAGCCGCATACCGCGCTTACCCACCGCATTTGTTCTTCATAACTGGCATCCATGCTGAAAATGTCACGGCACCTAAAAGACACAGAAAAAGAAATCAGTTCAATGCAAATACGAAAAGGGGCATCGCGCATCGCACTCTCACTCGCCTTCAGCGCTACTCATCTCAGCAGCACGCTGCCATCCCCGAACGCCGGCCATCATCTAAGGAAGGAAAGGAATGAAGTTAGAGAACTGTTCAAAAGACTCATTATACTTACCTGCCAGTGAAGTAACTAGGCAGCAACGAGCCCGCAACAATCAACGCGCCCCTGCGTTGAAAGCAGGACGGAGAGCACACTATCCAAGAAAACAAGTTGAGCTGTGGATCAAAGGGAAGGGTTGGACCCCGGGGAAGAAGGGGTTCAAGCACACAGAGACAATAGGGAGTTAAACTCTACAAATACTGTGTTTCAGGCCCATTCTTCAGTCGAGTAGACTCCAGGGAAGGGTTTGAGGTCGTAAGAGGTCAGAACAGGCTGAGTGCGTCCCTGTGGATACCAGGTGAGCGTTACACGATTACATCTCTTTTCACTTATCTTCTTAGTGTATATGGTCTTTTTTTTCATTTGCATGTATGATTACTTTGTTGCTTCAATTACATCTTTATTCTTTAGCTATCGATACTTTGAGTTCAGTGCGTCCACCTATGTTCTTTCTTTACCAGTGTCACTTTTCCTCTGTCTGACTTTACTTATAGTTCTTCTTTTTCCAGTGTTGTCTGCAGGCTCATGTCTACTGCATCCATTTGAGGGGATATTTGATACTGTTGTCTGAGTGCATAACATCTCTGATGCCTTCGATGTGGTATTGGGATAATACCAGGTGTCAAACACAGTACCTTTTTGCTGTTCTTCAGTAGGATGGAGGTGAGGGTGTGGGCTCTTTAAACGACATGTACATCTGCCTCTCTACACCTTTTCATCCTTAATAGCCCCATTCCTCTGGGAGATCCCCTCACCTCTTGGACAGACCCGTTGCCTTGGAGAGCATTGTTCTGCCTATAGAGCTTCCTGCCACCTGGAGAGCCCCCATCCCACTGGAGACCTCCATTGCCTCCTAGAGATCCCCCTTCCTCCTGGAGAGACATACCTTATGGAGATCTTCCTGCCTTCCGGAGAGCTCCCTTCCTCCTTTAGAGCCTCTGCCTCCTGGAGAGCCCTGTTCCTCTAGGATATCCCCAAGCCCTCCTGGAGAGCCCCATTCCTCCTGAACAGCCATGTTCCTCCTGGAGAACCCCCTTGCTATGGAGAGCCACTTTCGTCTGGAGAGCCCCCTGACCTCTTGGAGAGCTCCTGCCTCCTGCGGAGCTCCATAGCCTCCTGGCGGGCTCCCTTCCTACTGGAGAGCCCCAGCCTCCTGGAGAAAGCATTTCATGCTGGAGAGCCCCCTTCCTCACAGAGAGCCCGCTAGCCTCCTGGAGAGCCCCTGCCTCATGGAGAGCCCCTTCCTTCTGGAGAGCCTGCTAGCCTCCTGGAGAGCCCCCTTCCTATTGGAGAGTCACTGCCTCCTGAAAAGTCCCCTAGCCTCCCGGAGAGCCCACTTCCTATTGGAGAGTCACTGCCTCCTGAAAAGTCCCCTAGCCTCCTGGAGAGCCCCATTCCTATTGGAGAGTCACTTCCTCATGAAAGGTCCCCTAGCCTCCTGGAGAGTCCCATTCCTATTGGAGAGTCACTGCCTCCGGAAGAACCCCTGTCCTGCCAGAGAGTCACGGCCTCCAGAAGAACCCCCGTCCTCCTGGAGAAGCACATGGCCTCCTGGAGAGCACTGTTCCTACTGGACAGTCCCCTTCCTCCTGGAGATCCTGCTTTCTTTGTAGAGCTTCCTGCATCCTCTAGAGCCCTATTGCCTTGGAGAGCCCTCTAGCCTCCTGGCAAACCTCCTGGCTTGCTCTCTTCCTCCTAGAGAGCACCTCTGCCTCCTGGAGAACCTCATTCCCACCGGAGAGCCTCCAGCCTCTTGGAAAGCACTACTTTCCTGGAGAGCCCCTGCCCCCTGGAGAGATCCATGATCTTCTGGAGAGCTCCCCTCCTCCTGGAGTGCCCCCTTGCCTTGGAGAGCCCCCTTCCTTCTGGGGAGCACCCTTCCTTTGGAGATCCTCCTTCCTCGGGGAGAGCCCCATTCCTCCTGGAGAGCCCCCTTGCTTTGGAGGTCCCTGTTTCTCATGGGTAGCCCCCTGGCCTTCTGGTGAGCCCTTGCTTCATTGTGAGCCCCTGCCTCCAGGAGAGCCCCCTTTTCTTGGAGAGCCACTTGGTCTCTTGAAGAGCTCTGTTCCTCCTGGAGAGCCCCTACATCCTGGAGAGCCCCTGTATCCTGTAGACCCCCTTCCTCTAGAGAGCCCCCTTCCTTTGGAGATCCTCCTTCCTCGTGGAGACCCCCCTTCCTCGTGGAGAGCCCCCTTCCTCAGGGGGAGCCCCCTTGCTTTGGAGGTCCCTGTTTCTCATGGGTAGCCCCCTGGCCTCCTGGAGAGCCCTTGTCTCATTTTGATCCCCTGCGTCCAGGAGAGCCCCCTTGCCCACCAGAGCCCCCTCCTCATGGAGCACGAACACACAGCATTCCAGGCCCTGTGTATCCATGTGCGTCACGTCTGTGACAGATGCGCACAGCATTGCATGCAATACTCAGTCCATTCCGTCCCCTCAGGCCTCTAGTGTGTGCATGGCAACGGCTGGCAAGGACATATAGTGCTTATCACAGAGGTTGGGAAACATTGGAAGTTAATGAGAGAAATGTTCCAGGGCAGTCCATGAATATTTCATGTAAACAACAGTAAAGCAATGGGAATAATTACATGAAGGTAAACACTAGCACACCAACAAGACTGCAATGAAATAATGTCACATTAATCGCAAACATATAGTAGTGCTACAATATTAATGCGCTGCACCGGCACACCATTAAACTTGTATTTGCTATTCATTCGTTAATGCACTTTTTTGACACTGTGGTTGTATAATATGTTCACTATTCGTATTTTGACTTTATAAAATACAAATACCTTAATTCGAATTTTCCGTGCAGTAAACATGCAAGCATTGTCAAAGCCAATTGTTTTGGCGTTTGTGAAGGCATGTGCTAGGTGTTTACATAGCACTGCCATAACGGTGCTAATGCTCCATAATATGTCTACAGCTAGAACAATATTATTATGACTATTATTATTAGTTGTTTTTTTTTTTTACCACAGACTTTACAATCATTGGGGAAGAGCACGGTGAGGGGAGCAGAGAGACAAGGGAGTGGGGAGCTAACAGGGGAGGGGAAAGTGGTCAATGTGTCAGCACAAGGTCTAGAGACAGCCAGGGGAGGAAACAGTGGGGATCAGATCACCCGGTCTCAGGTAGGTCGGGGAGTGGGCGCTGTAGGGCCTTGGTGATAGGGAGGAGTCATTCCTTAAAGAGGAGGGTCTGGAGCTCCTTCCTGAACTGTAGAAGCCAGGGGGCGAGTCTGATGTTGACAGGGAGGAGTTTTCAGAGTCTGGGGGCGTAGACAGAGAAGGTCTGTCTTCTGGTTCTTTCCTTCCTGCACAAGCAGAGCTCCAGTCTGCACATGTCCTTACTTTTGGTGGATTGTAGGCCTCCGTAGATACTGAGTTCCTCAGTGAGGTAGTTTGGAGTGAGTACCTGGGACTAGGATCACAGTCCATGCGATATGTCTATCAAACTCCTCAACAAGAGCTTAAACCATTGACTTGCCTAATTTTAACACCAATTCAGTGCAAGAAACAGATGTGAGGACACACCTATTGCAGGACCAGACAGTAGCCAAAAATAGCCACAAAGTGTCCTACCTACACATCATGTTTTATATACTCCACAGAAGGAGATTTCATCTGTAACTATTATTGAAGCCAATCTTGCATTCAATAAACACGATTGGCCTCATGCAGCCGGAGGAGGTCTTTGGCACCGTGAACTTGAAACGGGTATAGGCAAGACACCAGGCAGACGCTTCTTATATACTCTTATTATTCTTGCCTCATCTCTTACCTTTTTATTAAAAAGCACAAACATATTGGACAGCCATTTAAAAGACAGAAATGTTCAAGTTCACAAATTAACCCGAACATTGTCACAAGTGTTGCTCCTTCCCTTCGCTTTGTGATGGTCCTGCTCACCAGAGCCTCTGGGGCTGATCTGAGGCCTCAGCCCTGATCTGAGGCCTCAGCCTCCTATAGGTGGAGGGATGTGAGATCTGAGGCCTCCACAGACCTGTCTGTCTGTCTGTCTCTTTATCTCTCTCTCTCTCTCTCTCTCTCTCTCTCTCTTTTCTCTCTCTCTCTCCCTCTCTCTCTCTTTCTCTTTCTCCCTCTCTCTCTCTTTCTCTCTCTCTCTCACTTTCTCTTTCTCTCTCTCTCTTTTTCTCTCTCTCTCTTTCTCTCTCTCTCTGTCTCTTTCTCTCTCTCTCTCTCTCTTTTCTCTCTCTCTCTCTCTCTATCTCTTTCTCCCTCTCTCTCTCTCACTTTCTCTTTCTCTCTCTCTCTTTTTCTCTCTCTCTTTCTCTCTCTCTTTCTCTCTTTCTCTCTTTCTCTCTCTCTTTCTCTCTTTCTCTCTCTCTTTCTCTCTCTCTCATTTTTTCTCTCTCTCGTTTTCTCTCTCTCTCCTTTTCTCTCTCTCTCTTTCTCTCCCTCTCTCTCCCTCTCTCTCTTTCTCTTTCTTGCTCTCTCTTTTTCTCTTTCTCCTTTTCTCTCTCTCTCTTTTTCTCTCTCTCTCTCTCTTTCTCTCTTTCTATCTTTCTCTCTCTTTCTTTCTCTCTCTCTCTTTCTCTCTTTCTCTCTCTCTCTCTCTCTCTCTCTCTTTCTCTTTCTCTCTCACCTTTTCTCTCTCTCTCTTTCTCTCTCTTTCTCTCTCTCTTTCTCTCTCTTTCTCTCTTTCTCTCTCTCTTTTTCTCTCTCTCCTTCTCTCTCTCTTTCTCTCTCTCTTTCTCTTTCTCTTTTTCTCTCTCTCTCTCCCTCTCTCTCTCTTTCTCTTTCTCTCTCTCTATTTCTCTCTCTCTCCTTTTTTCTCTCTCTCTCTCTTTCTCTCTCTCTCTCTTTCTCTCGTTCTCTCTCTTTCTCTATTTCTCTCTCTCTTTTTCTCTTTCTCTCTCTCTCTCTCTCTCTCTCTCTCTTTCTCTCTTTCTCTCTCTCTCTTTTTCTATCTCTCTCTCTTTTTCTCTCTCTCTCTTTCTCTCTCTCTCCTTTTCTCTCTCTTTCTCTCTCTCTTTCTCTCCCTCTCGTTCTCTCTTTCTATCCTTCTCTCTCTCTCTTTCTCTCTCTCTTTCTCTCTCTCTCTCTTTCATTCTCTTCTCCTTCCTACCTCCTCTCCCTCTCTGCACTCTCCTGGAGGCCCTCAGAACTCCTCTCAACACTACAAATGGAAGATGATTCTGGAGACTCTCTTTGCTCTCCCATCTGCTCCAGTGTCCAGTGGCTCCAAGTCCAGGGAGAGATGGATTGTGTGTCTTTGTGGTGCACTGTGCAATATCTCGCCGGAATCTTCTTGCGAGACACATCCTGAGGCACTTTGGACCCACTTCAGGGACTACAGGGTGAGGCTTCCGTTCCTCAACCAGTTGCTTTCAACGGTCAGCTAGTGGGTGCCCATTCCAAACCTCTAAAGAGGTGCACATTTCATGACCTCCCAACCCAAGTGTCGTCAGATGCCAACGTGACGGGGTGGGATGCCTCAATGGGAGGCATGTGGCCACAACGGATCTGGTCTTTCCTCGAGTTGGCCTGTTCAGCCTGCAGAAGGGAGGCCATTGTTAGCGCAGCCATACACTCTTCCCCTATCTAGAAGGTTCTCCAGGCCTGAAACGAATTGACAAAATGTGTTTTATGTTCTACCTCTACAACCAAGACACAGCTTGGTCCCACAAACTGGCAGAGACCACCCAGAAATTGATTGAAGGCCTAGAATAACACAATCTGCAGATCAGTGCCCCCACGTCCTGGACATGGAGAGCATGAGAGGAGAAAACCTGAAAAAGCCCCTCCCTTGCCTGGAGCTTTTCAGGGATGTCTGGTCTTGATTTAGGAGTCCACGTAGGACACTTCTTTGCATGGAAGATGAGTGCCCATCGTCCTTCCTACAGATCGATCACCAGGGATCCCCATGTGTGGAAAAAGAATACCCCACCTTCTTCCATCCCACTCTTTCTGAAGGTCATGGGGAGGATCTATTGAGAGAGAATCTCAGTCAATCTCACTGCATCAAACTGGAAGAAGAAGAACTCATTGAGAGGTAGGCAGTAACCCGTTGGTGCTACCAGTGGGTTGCCACCGACCTCGAAACATCCAACCTACCGCCTAACTTCCCACTGCTACCGGAACATTACAAGTCCCGGCAGAGCGGGAAGTCAGGCAGGGGTTTCGGTAAGTCCCCATAGGATTCCACAGGAATAAAAACTCAAAAGCACCAGCACCGTTGCTAACGGTGCCGGTGCTTCCGTGAAAAGTCTACATGCAGGGGCCATTGTGCCTTGCAGGTCTGACCCTGCCGGGCGCAACGGCCCCTGCAGGTAGCCTCATAGTGTGGCGGTCCGGAAACAAGAGTGCCGGTGAGCTTACCGGCACCCTTGTTTCTGGATCGCCACACTCGGAATGAGGCCCGCACAGTTCTCCCCACTCCACTGTTGAGACCTTCACACTAACTCCCTTATCAAGCTCCCACTAACTACTGATGGACCTGACCACCAGGAGAAAGGGATCCGTGGGTCATTGGCTCTAAACCTATTGCCCTGCAGAAGATCATCAATTGAATACTGGTAATCCTTCACAGCATGGTGTGTAAAGCACGACCTTACTTCACTCCCCTGTGATCCTCTAAAGATCCTGGACTATTCTCACCAAGGGTTCAAACTCAACCTCTCAATCCCCGCTCTGGCAGTCAAGCTAGCTGCGATACGAGTTTTCTGGAAACAGTGAAAAAGCGTTGCGGCTTCAGGACTTCACGCCACTGTACTACTTAAGAGATTTGTGGTTGCACGGCCCAAGTTCTGATCTCCCTCCTCTTCCGGGGATCTCCCTGCTACTAGGAGTTCATAGGCAGGACCCATTGGAACTAGCAGAGGGACTTCATTAGACTTCCTTTCTTCCAAGATTCTTTTCTTGGTTCCCATAGTGACATCAAGACCCCTGGACTAAGCTGGGACTTCACCAATGAGTAAATTCTTTCATTTGCTTCTTCCTGGAAGGCCATATCCTTTGCCAGATTTCAGGCCTACAATACTCTGAATTCTACCTCATGGCCTCAGTGGAACCCTCGGGTGGGACTCTGTCCTCCATGGACACTGTACATGTGGGAAGGGGCATTGGCCGCCTCCTTTCAGAATAAATCTCCAAAGACCAGGACACTTCTACTGCCGCCCTGGGCAGATGGATTAGGTCGGCCATACCTATGGCTTACGGGACTGCTCAGCTTGAACCGCCCTAGTGCAGGGTCCAGGGTGCATGCACGAGAGTGATGAGGGGTTATAATGGCGTTACTCTGCTTGCCGTGGGTGGGTGGCCAACTGGGCCCCTTGTGACACGATCATACAAAATTCTATGTTAAATGTTGTTCCAAGTCTCACAGAACGTGACTGGAGCGCTCTCTTTCAGAATATTTTCTTTCAGAAGTGATGAAAGGTGATAACAGTGGAAAGAGGATCCTTGCTAGTTTTAGTACATTCAGCAAGTACTTGTCATGCAGAGTGCTCTTAGTGAGCAGAAAACATGCACTTCTGCCAATTGACTGATTTCTCATATATTTAGATCTCCAGAGATCTTGTGTATCCTGCATGGATATATGTTTGAATATGTTCATGTTTGCTCATGTGTTTGTGCAATCTTACCATGTATTACTGTAAATGTTTTGAAGCTGCTGGTACTTACTGCGATTCTGTGCAATGTACTGCTGGTCTCGGATAACCTTTTCATTGAAGTGGTTTTGCCAGAAACGAGCTTTGGAGCTCATGTAGATGCCTTGCTAAAAAGCTGGAGACCCAGAATCCCATACTAAGCGTGATATACCCAGATTCCCACAGTGAAAGACCCAGATTCCCATACTAAGCGTGATATACCCAGATTCCCACAGTGAAAGACCCAGATTCCCATGCTAAGGGTGAATGACCCCGATTCCCAGACTAAGTGTGAAAGACCCAGATTTCAACCGCGTAATCTGAGTTTAGAAAACTAAAGCCAGGCAAGAGCTCCCCATAGTGTCACTGAAAGGGCTGCAGAAGCGAATTACCCCCAAGTGATTGGCCTGGCAGATCAACCCAAGGAAATCTGGCCCTGAAAGATAATAATGGTGGATCTGACACAAATAACGGGGCCGATCATTTCTTTGATTGAAAGTGCCCTTAAGAGACTGCAGGGTCCTCACGCTCATATAGAAGAAACGCCCATGCAGGGTAGGGGAAAAGCAGATGAAAAATCCCCAACCTAAACCGCCTATGAGAAATCTGCCTACATCGTTTCCCTTGAGGCTATCATGCAGAAGCCCTCCTTGCACGCAGTATGATCTTAATAGGAGGGCGGTGATGGCTATCGTCTCAGAAATCCATCAACTACAGGACACAGTCTCATCGGACTTATCATTAGTGGAGTTCGCTGTGCGCTCCAATTTGAATTCAGTAATTTTGTGGGTCAAATCAAGAGTGGTACAAAATGTAACCTGCAGGCCAAGGATGAGTTGTCCGCATTGGGATTTGTGGTTGAGCCGCTATTGAACACAACACAGGAGGGCCCTCCCCATGGCTCGAGGTCTAAGGCCCCTGGACAGAACTAGTGTGAGGATGGGGGGAGGGAGGAGTTGTTGTCAATGGTAAACTGGAACACCAGAGGATTTTCCCACCTCATAAACAACAACCAGAATGAGTTGGGTAAATATGACATTGTATCCTTACAGGAGACGTGGCTCACAGATGTCCCAATATGGGATAATTATGACCTACATCTAAATCCTGCAGTAAAACCCCAAATGGGTCGCCCGATGTCAGGACTGTTGATAGCCGTGAAAAGGGGCAGAGGCTTAAATTCTGAGCTTTGGGCCATTCCAAATAGCTATATGTTGTTGGTAAAATTAACGGCTGGGATAGAGGTCTATGCTCTTGTGAATATTTACTGGAACCCCATCGCCATGTTGGATGATGCCTTTTTTAAAGATTTAAATAATATTCTAGATCTCGTGGTGTTGGACCCAAAGATAAGGGGAATTGTAGTGGCGGGCGCTTTAAATTTAAACTGTTTGAGTATGGCGGGTAGCAAAAAAATAGAAACAGAAGGAAAAGATGGGACTCCCTAGTCAAGGATAGAAGTTTGATAATGCTTAATGGTGCCTTCCCATCTGATATACCTCCGGCCCCAACATGGCAAACAGGAGACAGTACATCGGTTATTGATTATATCTATGTAAGCATAATAAACTGGAAACCCAATGGAGATGGGATCGGCTAAAGAGCCCAAAAGTGGATAAACACAAGGGTTCAGTCTGTACAGTCTATGCAGGGGGGAAACAACTATGATGGTCAGAGAATGATGTAACTACACTCGATTGTTTGTTAGAGAAAGGCCACCATGATTACACCGTATTGCTTAGAAACGGGTTGAAGGAACATCCAGATTTAATACAAATGCCCCGAAAACAAGGCACCAAATTGAAGCAATCATCGCTACATCTTCATGTATTTGATAAAGATGTAAAAGAAATGAAATCAAGACTCCGTTATAAACTAAGAGTAGCCCGTAATGTACCTCTCCTGATCAGGAAAAAAATGATTATGAGAGCGAAAACAGGGTATAGAAATTGGGGCAGAAGACATCAAGCGATCCTGTGCCAGGAGGATGGGGCTAGTATGCTGAAAACCTTAGCGAGTAAGAACATAGCGAAAATGTGGTTAACCATAAATCATGCAACCTTAGGCTCCCAGATAAGCTTACAGGTGAATGGAGTGCCCACCCAGAAATGGATCGATTACTTCTCCCTTCTTTATGCCTGCCCCTCCCCTACGATCATTGGCGAAGTCACCAGGCCCTTGACGCCCTTTCATCTAGCATTTGATTTAGATGATATTATATATCTGATTGTTACTGCTTCTAACTCAAAAGCTTGTGGTCCTGACGGTCTGTCAAACTTCGAGTTAAAAAAATCCCCTAAAACTTGGGTGACAGTCCTTTATAAAATCTTCAAGACCATAAATGCATTGCAGCATCTCCCAAGCTCGTGGACGCAAGCAATTACTATACCCATTTATAAAAAAGGAGATAGACTGGAACCGAGCAGCTATAGGCCAATCTCGCTGCTCGATGTCCCCGGAAAACTATATTGTCGGCTAATTCTGAGGGAACTACAAGCTTGGGTGTCATCAAAAAAACTGGTCGATCTATTACAATCTGGCTTTGTAAAGGGTCTAGGAAGAATTCCTAACATAATGTTACTCAACCTCCTCCCGGCTCAGCAGCCAGAGAGATCTCAACCCTTATATATGGGCTTTATAGATTTCAAGGCAGCATTTGATTCTGTGGATCGCAATCTGCTGTTTAACAAATTGAAAGCGTATGCCGATATCCCTACTGTCCCTGATCATCTTGTTCCACTCTAATACATCAATGCGGGTTCACATGAGTTTAGATGGGAAGCTGTCCCAAGAAATTGAAACATCACGTGGCTTGAAACAGAGCTGTGCGTTGGCTGCATTCTTGTTTAACGTTTTCATTTTAGATCTTGGGAATGAATTTCAGCATTGTAATGGTGATCCACCAAGGTTTGGGACTCAGCAGATCCCATACTTGTTGTATGCAGTCGACCTCGTCCTCTTGTCCCAGACCCCACAAGATCTACAGCGGTTGCTTGTAAGGCTTGGGGGAATACGCCCACAAAAATAGATTGGTAATTAATGTCAGTAAATCACAAGTAATTGCCTGTTCCCCCAAGTGGGGAAGTAAAAGGAGGCCCCCCCCTTACACACACACCCTTACACACACATGGTTGATACAAGACGTCAAGTTGGAAAAGGTGCCGGAATATAAATATTTGGGGATAGAAATCTCAAACAGGAAATCCAAGGGCGACATAGGAACAAGGGTGCAGAGTAAGCTACTCCAATTGACCTCACAGTCCAGAATCATCATAAAAAGATTTGGTAAATTCTCCCTGAAACATGCAGTCGATTTTTACAAAATGAAAGTCGTCCCGATCGTATTGTATGGTGTGGAGAGTATGATGTTAGACAAAAGCTCCCCTTGGGAGGCCTTAGAGGCCAAGTATTGGAAGGCTATTTTAGGCTTACCTAAAGCGACCCTGATTGCTATGGTGCGATATGAGTTGGGGTTGGTGTCTTTGTATGCACAGGCAAGGCGGAGACAGTGTGCTCTGCTATGGAAGTGCCTGCTGGGTATAAATAGTGGGACAATTCTAGAGGTCTTAGCCTCGGCCTTGCTAAAATCATGTAACACATAGCCAATGAAATGGCTGAAGTGTGTATTTAGCCATATGAGTGAGGCAAATGTCACAGTAGAGCTGTTACTTCAGAACCCTGACCGTGCTAAAGTAAAATTCTATTGCGCCGATTGGGCGGGGACTTTAGCAAAGTGCTCGCTCTATAAAGATTTCAATGTTTGGGTGTTTGGTCTAAAGTCTTACGGTATTATTGCTCAGTACCTGCTGAAATGTCCATCTCCAGCTATACAATCCGAATTCCAACGGTTTAGATTTAATCTATGGGGTACGAGAGATGTATTATCTAGATGGAAACTGATCCCGCAGGAACAAAACTACTGCAGATATTGCATTGATGTACAGCAAAAAGAAACTGCAACATCTGCTAGTGGATTGTCTGTCTTTAATGTTGGTGAGAGAAAGATACTTTCAGAATATTATCACCTTTCACACATGCACTTCAAGTGACTACAAATGGAAAATTATGTTTTCTACCTCAAGAGAAAAAGTACAGATCGCAATTGTCCAACACCTAAGAATGGTTTTGCCTGTTGTAGCCGCCTCAAATTAATTTTGTATGGGTTCCCATTGGTTCATGAGAGGTGTTTTGTTTGGTCATTTTATCCCTTATTTAATTTTTTTTCTTGTTTTTTTTTTCAAAGCATATGCAAGGTATATCAAATGTAAAGTATTCTATTTTTATTCATTGTTTGTTTTTAATATGTTTATCTTTTGTACCCTTGGTATTTTATTCCCTTTTCTTCTTTTTGCTGCTTTTGTATAATTGTGTATTTTTGCATATATTTGAAAAGTTGTGTATCAACTAAATCAAATTAAATTTAAAAAAAAGAAAGACCCAGATTCCCATACTACAGCCGAATGACCCAGATTCCCATACTACAGCCGAATGACCCTGATTCCCATACTGTTAGTGAGAAAGACCCAGATTCCCAAACAAAGGGTGAATGACCTTGATTCCCATACTAAGTGTGAAAGACCCAGATTCCCATACTAAGGATGAAAGACCCAGATTCCCATGCTAAGGGTGAATGACCCCGATTCCCATACTAAGGATGAAAGACCCAGATTCCCATACTATAGCCGAATGACCCTGATTCCCATACTGTTAGTGAGAAAGACCCAGATTCCCAAACAAAGGGTGAATGACCTTGATTCCCATACTAAGTGTGAAAGACCCAGATTCCCATACTAAGGATGAAAGACCCAGATTCCCATGCTAAGGGTGAATGACCCCGATTCCCATACTAAGGATGAAAGACCCAGATTCCCATGCTAAGGATGAAAGACCCAGATTCCCATACTATAGCCGAATGACCCTGATTCCCATACTGTTAGTGAGAAAGACCCAGATTCCCAAACAAAGGGTGAATGACCTCGATTCCCATACTAAGTGTGAAAGACCCAGATTCCCATACTAAGGATGAAAGACCCAGATTCCCATGCTAAGGGTGAATGACCCCGATTCCCATACTAAGGATGAAAGACCCAGATTCCCATGCTAAGGATGAAAGACCCAGATTCCCATACTATAGCCGAATGACCCTGATTCCCATACTGTTAGTGAGAAAGACCCAGATTCCCAAACAAAGGGTGAATGACCTCGATTCCCATACTAAGTGTGAAAGACTCAGATTCCCATACTAAGGATGAAAGACCCAGATTTCCATGCTAAGGGTGAATGACCCAGATTCCCATACTACAGCCGAATGACCCTGCTTACCATACTAAGTGAGAAAGACCCAGATTCCCGAACAAAGGGTGAATGACCCCGATTCCCATACTAAGTGTGAAAGACCCAGATTCCCATACTACGACTGAATGGCCCCGATTCCCATACCAATTGTGAAAGACTCAGATTCCCAAACTAAGTGTAAATGACTGAACATTCCCATACTAATTGTGAAAGACCCACATTCCCATACTTAGTGTGAAAACCCCTTCTTTTCCAAACTTTTGTGGTAAGGAATGTGAAGAATGCGACCATCCGCACAGAGGGTGTGTGCAGGCCTGGGCACATTTACCTATGGTCAGTGCATGACATGCACATAGACCTGTGTACTCTGGGTGGACACAGCCTACAGGCACCATCCGGTGGTCATATTTAGTTGGGAAATGACAGCCAATGGTACATCAAAGCAACTCAGAAGGAAGAGGGCAAAACCTTCCCCCTGCCATGGCCAGCCAAATTAACTATAAAAGGCTCCATGGATTCACCCTGTCCTTGTGTGTAAGTACTGCAGATGGTGGCAGCAATTAACATAATGAACATACTAATACAGTATTCTGCAAACAGGCCCACATGGGCATGGCTGCAGAGTTTAACAAAAGAGACTGGAAACCCCAATAACCACTGATATGCACTGTGTCACCTGAAGCCAGCTCCCGCCGCTCAGTATCAACGGTAGTGACCTGTCATGTCTGAGACTATGTGTTTACAGTAGGCAACCCCTGCAGGGGGATCCCATCCAGAATGTATGAGCATGTGGATTGATGGAGACAGAAAGTTTGTTCTCGCCGCAGCTTCATGGGAGACCTGCCCCTTTAATCAGGAACCACAGAGAGATCCATTAACTAGAGAGACCCTTCGATCCACAACAGACAGGAAGAATGGTGTGACTTAGTATTACTTGTTTTCACCCCCTTACCTTTTCTGTTGCAAAGAACTCTGGTTATGACCTCATGCATACAGGAGATTGTTGGTGGGTACCCAGTATTGCTTAATTAAGGTCGGTTTATCCAACACCAATCACTGTGTCCCATTTGACTTTAAATGAGGGCTGAGCCTCTCTTAAGGCAGATCATCTGAAGACTCTGCAAGGAGTAACAAAACAAACTAATTCCAACCCTGGCTGAAGGTACAGTCTGCTTTACAGCTTCCGTCAGTGAAGGAAGGCCAGGAGTTCCGAAGAGGGAAGCAAGATCCCTCCCCAAATCATCTCCCAGGGAACACAGGGAGCTACTGAATCCAGAGGACCCTCCAGCAGCTCCAGAAGTGATACCCAGACAGCACACAGCATGCCCTGCTAGGCTCTACAGCAAGCTTCCTAGGTGGGAAGGGCCAGAGAGTCTCTGAACCCAGGACAAGGCCAATACTTGCAACACTCTCATGAGCTTTGGAACGTCCGCCTTAAAGGAAGAAACAAGCCTAGTTAATAAGCTAGGAGGAGTGCATTGAGAAGCATCAACCAGCATCCACCTTAAAGGACATTTTCGAGCCAGTCAAGCCCCTTGAGTTGCAACTGTCAGGCTGCATTTGCTAACGTCACCTGAGATACCTCGAGCAGTGCGTCAGACCCGGCAACCAGCACTGAATCAATGATTGCTGACCCGAGCCGCTGTGTAGGCCAGGCTGCAGCCATGCGTCCAGCCTTGCTCGCCGAACTACCTGCCGCATGATGCCTGCAGCTGTCTCCCATTTTGAACTCTGTTGCAGGAGCTGCAAAGCACCCTTAAAACTGACTGGACCCTGTCGAGCACCAAGACCTTCTACAAGCATAAGGTGCTTTTGTGTTTCTATCCCCCTGGTCCTTTTCTGTTGTTCCCTACTGTTATTTTATGACCCATTGCTCCCTTTGTACTGAAACCAAGTATTCTTGAACTATTGCGATTAATTACTTTACCGACTACTCTCCTGTCGATATCCACAGTGCATTGCCTTTCTTTCTTGAAACTGTCTGTCCTCTGTGTTGCTTTACAGGGTGGGTTGTATTTCGTAGTGTTGCTAGAACTGTCTGTAGTAATAATAATAAAGTAGATATGTGTATACAACCTTCCCTGGACAGTCAGTCCCTTTTATTATTGGGTAACAATAATGTATTTTCGCTGTGCTGCAACTAACCAACAATCCTCAACCTTGCAGAGATAAGCCTTCTGTTCCATCCACGTTCCCAAAATTGGACAAGTAGGTTTGTAATTTGCTTGAGTTTTCAATCCGTTCGGATCCCTTCAGATCTACGAGAGGTGTGGGGCTGATTGATGGTTTAGAAGCTGATATTCATACCTCGACCACTGGTGACCCAGAAGTTGATTTGTCACATTGACCCTGATCCTTGTACTAATTGTGAATAACCCCCGATTCCCATATTTAGTGTGAAAGACCTAGATTCCCATAGTAAGTGTGAATTTCCCAGATTCCCATATTAAGTTTGAAAGATCCATGTTTTCATGCTAAGTGTGAAAGAACCACATTCCCAAACTATTTGTGAATGACCGCTATCCTCATACTAAGTGTGAATGACCCAAATCCCATACTTAGTGTAAATTACCTCGATCTCTGTACTAAATGTGAGTGACTCCCCGATCCGCATACTAAGTGTGAGTGGTCCTCGGTCCCATACTTAGTGTGAATGACCCAAGCCCCTTTCTAACTGTGAATGATCCTGAGCCATATACTAAGTGTGAATGACCCCGAACCCCATATTTAGTGTGAATGACCCCGAGCCTGATACTAAGTGTATATGACTCTGAGCCCCATACTTAATGTGAGTGACCCTGAACCCCATACTTAGTGTGAACGACCCTAAGCCCCATACTTAGTGTGAATGACCCTGGTACCCATACTTAGTATGAGTTACCCTGAACCCATTTTAAGGGGGTCATCACGAGTTGGGAATTAACCCTTAAATGCAGCGGTAACGCTATTACCGCCACATTTAAGGGTCTGCCAAATCACAGGTTTGGCAGTATTTACCCCCAGCTCTGCGCTGGGGGAAATCAGCCGATTTTCGGTGCTATTACCGCGCTAATACCGCTGTCGGTAATCGCACCAAAAATTCCCCATTGGGCCCAATGGGGAATGGGGAATTCCTGAATGGGCCCAATGGGGAATTGGGAAGGACCGTTCTGACAAACCTGTGATCCGGCGCTAATAGTGCCAGACCGGGTGGTGGTAACGCTATTAGCGCAGGCAGTATTCTAGCGGGAATACTGCCGGGATACCGCCCAACTCATGATGAGGCCCTAAGGGTGAAAGGCCCTGGTTCCAATACTGAGTGTGAGTGACCCTGAGCCCTATACTTAGTGTGAATGGCCCCAAGCCCCATACTAAGGGCCTCATCACGAGTTGGGCAGTAACCCCGGCGGTATTACCGTGATGAGGCAGTAAGTGTGAATGACTCTGAGCACCATACTAAGTGAATGACCCCGGTTCCCATACTGAGAGGGAATATTTTAGTGACTCGCTCTGCAATCGTTGCATCTGGCCCTACCATCCACATGTAGCCCCTGTAAGCAATGTTATCTTGCAGTGCAACAATCTGAAACTTCTGACTTCATTCCCATAATGCCTGCTTGATAGACATTCAAAAATAGGTTCCTTTTTTCCTAGCACTTCCATGTTTGCATCATTTTACAAAAGCTGTCTAGCCATGTCACGCATTGGACCCTTTTATAATTTGACCGGTGCTGTAATAACATGCCGGTATTAATGCATACCGTGGCATTACCATACTGGCCAACTACAGGTTGCCGGTGTGGCACCTGATTTACCTGCTGGTAAGAGCTGGAGGTAAGTCAGTTGCCTTACTGGCAGAAATCACTGGCATTATCAGCACCAGTAATACCAACACATCCCCCCATGGACTCCAATGGGACTCCATATACCAGGGCTCATAATCCAGCAGTAATACCGCTGGACCGAGTGTCGGTAACGGTAATACAGTTTGCCAGTATCCTGGCGGATGTGCGCCAGGAACTGGCAAACTTGTAATGAGGTCCATTGTCTGCAAGCAGGTGTTATTATCATGCAGTTTCATTTACCATGTGCCTTAAAAGCATTGGGGAGATTTTTGTTGGCTCACGTATCATATTGATCTTGGTACTTTGGAAGGGAGTGTTTTGCTGAATTGTGCCTTTTATCAGAAGTATACATCAGACTATAAAAGATCAAACGTTATCCTTGTTCATAGGCACGTGCTAAAATGTCTCTTTTCATCTGTGAAGACGCCTGCCTTAGGCCCCTGTGGATATGGTGTGGGCCCCGCTGCGAGCAAGTCCTCGCTACGCCATTGTGTGGCTCCTTTGCCTTGTCCCATATTCGGCTGAACGCCAACATCAATGAAATTATCTGTTTGTGCCCCTCGCCTGTGAATCCCTCTCTGCAGCGTGCCGACACTACTGGCCTATGCACTGCTGTAGCTCGCTTCTCTCTTCTCTGTGCTCTGTGACTTGTAATCAGCTGTGACCAGCCAGATTACAGAAACGTTGCACTGTTGCACGGGCAAAGTTGCACGGTATTAGCACTAGGGCAAAGTATGCCCTAGTCCAAAAAAGATACATTTTCACTGCATTTTTGTAAAAGTGCAAAGTTTGCCCTAGTGCTAAGGAATGGTATTAGCACTAGGGCAAGCTTTCCCCCAATGCAAACATGCATCAAAAAGTTATCTGTTTTGCACTATGGCAATTTTTGCACTGGTGGTTATACCATGCTAAACTGCACGTGTCATGACGGAATGATTTTCTAAAATGTCCCAGTGTTCTTAAAAATAAGGCCACCTTTGCCCGAGTGCTAATACCGTGCAACTTTGGATTTGCGCCGGTGCAAAGTTTCTGTAATCTGGCCCCTGGTGTGTTTATGCAACAGCGATACCGGGCGGGCGCAGGGAACAGAGGGGTCGTGCTACTCCCTGGCCTAGACGTGCACAGCACAGACATCGGGTGTCTGCAAATAGCTGTCACTGGGCCAGCTCAACTCACCTCTTCATGCAGCCTTTCCCTTATAATGTGAGCTCTCTTCTTATCGCGCAACTCAACGGGCATCAGGGGAAGATATACCTGTTTGCGTCGGTCCTCCTTTGCGATTGTAGCGCCGAGAGCAGGAACTATGAAGCAGGCACTGAATTATTTCTTATTTAATCTAAAAATGCTGCCTGTAAAGTTGCACTCATAGAGACCAGGTGTTTGCTGGCAATTGTGTACTGAATGAAAAAACATCCACTATTGTGTGATGATACATACTTGCCAACATTCTGTGACCAACATCTGTAGCGTCCTTGAAGTTTCAAAGATAGTAATTACCTTTAAAATGACATCAGAGGAAATTACACCATATGGCCTCTCAGCAGATGACGTCACAGGAAATAGCAACACCCTCACTTGCGCGATCTCAATGACACAAGGCCTAGTAAGATCATTGTTTTGTCCTCCTTCTGTCTCCCCCTCCCTTGTCCTGTGGCGACTAGAAACACTTGTTTACAAGGAGGTTATAAATGACTTATCATATCATATCATATGGACCTGAACAGATTACAGTAAATGTCTGCCAGACCTAGATCCTCGAAGCCATCACAAGAAATCAGATTACTAAAGGCACACTAGCAGCTTGTGATTTTTAAATATTGTTTAATTAGAGACATGTAACTGTTTCCCACCAATATGCCTGAGTGTCAGAGTCGAGCGAAGGAGCCCTCACCCCGAAATTCTTTAAAATAATGGGTGGAAACGGCACATGTTACAGCAAAATCGAGCCACACAGTCGGGAATCGGTCTTGTAAGGTAACTCATGAAAAAATCAAAGAGATGCAAGTCACCATCAGTGTGCAGGAGCCTTTTCATTATGCTCCCCACACAATAGATTTTAGTACGAAAACATGTTCATGCTGGTTGTGATGATACATGTGCATTCTGACTGCACCAATATATTCTGCCATCCCCACCTAAGAACACTCGTCATGTTGGTTTTACTAGTGAGACTTTTAGAATATATATGCAGACTGGCTGCACCAATGTAGGACAGTCTAGCCATGTAATAATACTTATCAGTGACACCTAAGCACGGTGCCCAGCTTTTACGACACTAACACATATTTTCATCTTAAAACATACCAGTAACAGTGATGTTTCATTAACTTTCCGGTGATGGGTGCGGTTTAATTAAGAGCGGCAACATACACCAGTTTTAGGGACTGATTGATACGTTATTTATAATGCACGTATACACAAGTGGTCTCTCCCCTCTCAAAGGTTTCTGCCCGGGTTAAATGATAATGGAGGTTGTTTGTCGTGCAAATGTTCTGTAAATTATCTAAAACCATAAGGAGCACCCTTTGTTAAATGGCTACTTACAGGCACATGGTTTTAACACAACGGTGCTTTGGGGGAATATCGTTGTGTTTAAAACAGTTGGCAACATGGTCCATTCAACTCTGTAATGCTTATCCAGTCCTGTATTTTTTTTGTTTTACTTTGCATTCTGGGGCTTGTGGTTCTGTTTTTCCCATTATAAAATTCATACAAAGTGTATCAAAGTGAAGGGGGCAGTCGGCAGGGAAGGATCATTGTCTCTGAGTCCCTGTCAGCTGTTGGAGCTAAGTGTTGGAGTGAAGTTGCGCACTTTCCCACGCACTTGCACGATCTGAATGACACCTGGCCTAGTATGATCGTTGTCTGTCCTCCCTCTGATCCCCTCCCTTGCCGCGTCGTGCCTTGAAACACTTGTGTATAGGCGCGTTATAAATGCCATATCATATCATGTCCTATTAAGTGTCGGGTTGAGCTCCGCCCACCTACAATTCAAATAACTTACTTTAGCACAAAGCGCGTGCAAAGTGGGTCAAAGTGAATTTTGCAGTCGGCAGAGACGAATCGTGGCCTCAGAGTCCCTGTCACCTGTTGGAGCACGTGCTTGAGTGACATGTGGGGTTGGGCTCCGCCAACCTACTTTTCTTGTTTTCTTGTTTGGTCTTGGCTTACATGAAACCTTAACAAAGCATGATGATTACATAGTTTTACAAAATAATATAAAATGGATCATTCTTCATGAGAATCCAATTAAAAACAAGAGAACAAACTCAGGATGAATAAAGTGAAAGGATACAATGCGATAAATATAAGATCTCTTTGATTAAAATTACCTAGAATTCACAAAAGCAAAAGAAAGAAATGTACAAGAGATATATAAAGAGTACATTGTACAATAATGCCACTTTCCATGCAATTGAGTCATGTTTTACATGTCTCCTGAAACTTTGAGTGAAGTAACTATTTGCACAGAAGAAACAGCATAGAGAAGTATTAGCAACAGTGGTACATTCAAGTGCCTTAAAGACGTACAAGAAATGGCGGCATAAAAAGGATCACCTTCATGCATTTGAAGTAGCTACTCCATATTTTTTTACTTGCATAAGAAAGAGGGAGAATTCAGAAAACCCACATCTTTAGCATTTGCAGCGTTATGGTACCACATACGATCAACATTCGATTGAGTAGGTGGGATCTAATACACAAGAGCTATATACTGTGTCCATGTGCCAGCTGAAATGGCAGCACTCATGGGAGCCGGTGTATTAGAGGTAAAATCCTTGATCATGGCCCATGTAGACTAAGGGGCTGTTTCATGGAACAAATGTGTGCCGAAAATCTCAGCGCAAGCATGAAAAAGCAAGCGCACGTGCACACGTGTGATTCAAGGAAGGGCCTGCGCGTGTTTCCCCCTGGGTGTGCGCCAAATCCGTGTGTGGTGCACACGGGCACACACGTCATTGCAACATCCCGAACGCTGTGCGCGACGCGTACAGGGAAAGCGCACAACGTTGGCTCACACACCAAAAAGGGGGCAGGACACAGTGTGTAACACGCGGAATGGGGAACAACGCGTGAAAAAGAAGGCGTAACTGGGGAAGTACTGCAGGGAAATAGACGGAACGCCCACACGCACGCGAACAACACGTATTCATGGAATCGAATACGGGAAACACGCGCATGTTTAAATACGTGCACAGGCGTCAACACGTCCGCCACAGGAAGGCAGGCGTAAGCGTCCCCGCGCACAGTATAAAAGTGCGCGCAAACAACAAACACGTATATACAGCTACGATGAATGCACCATTTGTCGCAGCACTGATCGTGGGACACCGCAGAAGGAGGAGAATAGCCAGGGCCTGCATTTTTTCCCCCCGGACCAGCCTTCTTGGGATGCCTGACGACCAGGTCTATGGCAGGTATAGGTTCCCACCTCGTACCATCCTAGACCTGGTCAGGGAGTGGGAAGATGACCTTTCATCCCCCACCCTGTGCTCCCAAGCATTGAGCCCCTTGGAGAAGGTGCTCAATGTCCTGCATTTTTCAGCCACTGGGTTATATCAGCGGACTACTGCCATAGTGGGGGGGGGGTCTCACAGGCCACGCAGACACGCTGCCTACACCAGGTGTTGGCAATCATGACTGCGCGCCCCGCAGTCCGCAGGCACATATACATGCCCAGAACACCTTCAGAAAGGCGTGCTGTTTTCCAGGACTTTTACAAGGTGGCACACTTCCCCAAAGTGCTTGGTGCCATAGATTGCACCCATGTGGCACTACGTCCACCTAGGGCCACTGAGCACATCTATCGAAACCGCAGGCACTGGCATTCCATCAACGTGCAAGTGGTATGCGATGCAAAGGGAATCATCACCTTTGTCTATGCAAACTACCCTGGCTCCACCCATGACAGTTTCATATACAGAATGTCCGCCCTGAGCCGGGCCCTGGAAGCTGGGCAGCATGGCGACACATGGCTCCTAGGTGAGTACAAATGCCCTTGCACATGCATGCATGTCACACACACACACAAATACCCAAACCCTAATAATCTCAACTATTATCACCTCCCCAGGGGACAGTGCCTACCCTCTGAGCAACCACATGATGACGCTAATCCGGAACCTCACCACACCACCCCAGGTAAGATACAACGCCGCCCATATTGCAACCAGGGGCATAGTGGAGCGCACATTCGGAGTGCTCGAGTCACACTTCCGCTCCCTTGACCGCTCTGGCGGCCAGCTACTATATGCCCCCCAGTAGTGTGCAGGATCATTGTGGCAGCCTGTGTCCTGCACAATGTTGCAACACGGCAGGGTGTACCGGTGGAGATGGTGGGGCCCCCACATCTCCAACCACATGCACAGGCGCTGCCGTTGGGAGGGGAAAGGGCACGTGGCGAGTAAGCCCGGACCCAGCTTGTGGCCACATTTTTCACCTAAACCCCCACCCCTGCGGAGTGCACACAGGCCTGGCACATACCAAGTGACAATTGATGATGACAAAGAGACAGTCAACTGTCACAACCTTCCCACCCTGAGAATGTTGGCATGGAAGTGCTACATTGTGTGCATCCCTAGCTACTTAAACCTAAACAATCCTGTGTGACCAAAAGGAACACATGCAAGGTGTGTATCACACACCCCCGCAAAACAGCCCACGTCAATCCCTGGTATGTCATCCAAACCCTCCCAACCCCCATCACCCTTGTCTGCCACACCATGACATGGCATGCAACAGCAAAAGGCCAACACATAACCAATAAGATCCGAAGTGACATGTGATAAATGGAAAGTGGCTCCAGACAATGACGCCTGACATGGAATCACATGAAAGGACTAACCAACAACCTCCCACACATACAAAGTCAGACACAAATGCATTTCACCAGTCGTAGCATGAACATAACACTGAATGCCTGTTCACATGCACATTGGGCAAGGCAAAATCCCTACTCCCGAAGCTGTGTGCTGTGTGTGTCTCCTACAACACACTGCTCAGCACACAGCACAGTGAGCAGCCATTGTGTTTGAGATACACCCTGAGCATCACATGAAAAGGACAAATTAAAAAAATAACCAATTGACGCATGTACAGGACCCCCAAATGGCCATAGATCATGTGCTGCAGGGACACAGCGGGCCCCAGAAGGCAATCCGTGTGCACCAGTGGCCATGGAAGGGTGGATGTACGTGTGGTGGATCATTGTGCAACTGTGTGTGGGTCAGTAGAGACATGCACTCAATACATGCATGTGAAATCAAGTGATCCTCAGTGTCCTGTAGACATCATATGTGATCATTGCCCATGTGAACACCCCAGCATGTCAAACCACACCAATCCCATCACACATGAAAAGTAACGACAACACAGGAACAGGCATTGACCAGCATAACACATCATGTACATAGTACCCCACAATCACAATGTCAGAGTGCCCAAAACACTGTAGCCGAAGCCAACTGTCCAACAACAAAAGGCCCTCCCTCCTTCACACATCACCATGACCTACTGAACAACTGTGTCTGGGGCATGTAGCCTTCTTCCTTCAAGTCTACCTGGCCACAGCATCACCCTACCCCTTGGTCTCCATGTTCCACCTTGTGTGTAAATAGGGTCCAGCCCCCTCAGAGGCCACCTTGACTAGCAAAAAAAAAAATCACAGGGAACTCAAAGGAGCCAAACCCACAAACCGTGGAAAAAGCCTGTAGGCACCAAAAACCCTGGAAGAGTCTTCAGTAGGTGACTTGAAGTAGCAGAAAATGTCCAAGCACATGTCCAAGCACAATGATAAAACAACCAAGGTAGCACAGTACAACCAATGTAGCACAGTTCAACAAGGCCACAACAGGATGGGTACCATGTTCGGTACAAAATATACAATGATGATGCACCAACTGATGGGTAGTGTCACAGCTCCGGTGTCCAGACGCAGGAGTGGCACGAACCAACCACCCCCTGCGTGGTCTGGGCGCCAGCAAGGTCAAACTTACACAGGCCTCTGAGACCCCGGTGGGGAAGGAGGGTCAGGGATATGTTGTTTGGACAGGCATTGGTATTCAGGCTAACCGGAAAGAGGGGCAGGAGAGGGGAGTAGGATTGTCAAGGGAAAGTAGGGAAAATACAAAATACAACTATTGACAATAACACATACTCAATCAGAGAAACCATGTTCTACATGCACATTGTACCAAATGAGTCAAATGCAAGCCAAAGAGAGACTTATCTCTGGGGTGAGTGCTGGCCGCCTGCCTGCGCACTCTCAGGTCCGGTAACAGGAGCAGCTCAATGCTGCAAAGAGAGTGTGAGTTACTAATCTGTGTGTGTCTACAACACACACACGCCACATGCACAGATATCCAACAGGCACTAGCAAACAAAATAAATACCTTACAAAACAAAATCCAACTAAAAAAAGTCTCCTTAAACCTTCCTAGCCTACCTATACCTCTGACTAATGCTACACCTAGCGTACACACCAATAAATTCTCCTTCACTAAAACTACCACCCTGGAAGTTGAGAAAATCATACTCTCACTCAAACCTTCTAACGGTAAAGGCGACATCTGCCCTGCACACATAATCAAAGATGCAGCCAGAGACTTAGCACCATTTATCGCCAAACTTATAAACGCATCTTTTTCCTCGGGCAAAATCCCTTCCAACTTAAAACAATCCTGGATGCTCCCCCCCCTTAAGAAGCAGACACTAGACCCTCTCATCCCCACCAACTATCGACCCATCACCACGGTACCTTTTCTATTGAAGATCTTGGACAAAATGGCATACGTCCAGATTAAAAAATACCTGGAACAAATTACTAGGCTCCAGACAATCGGGCTTCCGCCCTCTACACGGTACGGAAACAGCCCTTATCGATTTCAAGACCCGAATAGATGAGTTGAGGGATAAGGGAAAGACAGCACTCCTCCTCCTACTCGACCTCTCTGCAGCATTTGACCTTGTGGACCACAAGGTCCTATGCAGACATTTGGATTCAGCAGCCCATTTCTCCACTGAAGCCATCAGATGGATCGAATCCTTCCTGAGCGAGAGAACGATGAGAGTCTTCTCACCCTCAGCAGCAGCAGACCCCTCACCCATCAGATGTGGTGTCCCCCAGGGCTCATGTGTCTCCCCAACTCTATACAACATCTTCACCAAACCTCTGTTCGACGATTTGGACCATCTGGGTATCACCTACACCAACTGTGCAGATGATATTCAGATTCTCCTTCACTTTCAGGGGATAACAGCAAGGACAGAGAATTGGTGAACAGGGTGTATCTCATCATTCAGGCATGGATGGCATCCCATGGCCTATGCCTGAATGATGATAAGACAGAGCTAATCATCTTGGGTACGCATGCCAATATTAACAAACTAGGCTTTGAATACATCTCGTTCAATATAGACGGTAACATCATCAAAGGTTCAAGAGAGGTACAAACTCTCGGATTCTACCTGGATTCCACCATGTCATTCACTAAACAGGTCAATTCACTAGCATCCACTACCGCGTACACTTGCAAACTAATCAGAGCAGGCAGACCATTCCTATCCAATGATAGTTGCCTGATCCTGGCGAGATTTCCACCGACCACAAAATTCAACTATAAATGGTCTCCCTAACCCACAAAACCCTCAATAATGCTGCCCCTAGCTACCTGATGGACAAATTAAAGAGAAAGTCATCCATCAGACAGACTAGAACCATTAATTCTAACTGCCTGATAATTCCAAGATTTAAACTCTCTACCATTGGAGGCAATAGCTTCCCTGTGAAAGCCGCTACCCTTTGGAACTCCTTACTACATAACTTGAGATTAGACCAACCCCATCTACACTTCAGAAGGAACTCCATCAAACACCTGAACTCCAACAACCCTTAGCCTTCCTACTTAAGCATTTGACACTGAACAACTACTGCACTTTATACCACATCCATACATAGTAATCCTACCTCTCACATCTGCACATAATGACACACATATATTTTTGCTGAATATATATTTCACTGTATTCGTTCTTGTATATTGTATATCTCTGTAATATCTGTGCATGTATATTATCCTGCATAACTGTACATTTTTGTAACATTGTAAGCTTCGCATTCTCTTTTCTGTTGCGCCCTGCTGCATCTGGGTATGGAGTGCATTATAAATAAACAAACAAACAAACAAACACCATAAATGTCCCAAAGTAAGTGACTCCTCCACAAACAAACACTCTTGTCTGCTGCTTTTTACCCATACATTAGCTTGCCCCCGTGAAGGTCCATACACTGTCAATGCAGTAAAACAGGCGCACGTGGGCGCGCAGCAAATGGAAGACCAATGCATCAAGAATCACACATCATACAATGGTCCCTGGGTGAGCAGCTAGACGTGTATAGCGAGGTGCGACTTCAGTACAAGTTGTGTTCTGGCATCCGCAGATTAAAATAGGTAGTGCACGTGTCAATTTGCACATGTAAATGATATGCACTGCACACAAGTCTCGCTGGGTGTCACTGTGCGCTGCTTCATTTACTGGCTAGGAACGCTACTTCCCCAATGACTTTGCTTCTATGGAGCAGGGTGGACCGGAGGATATGTGCGACAGCCCCTGCGTGTCCCCCTGACAACTTGGTAAGCAACTTGCCATTTGTCCCCCAAATGCATCTTATCTGTACTGTGCACTTCAACAACAATATCTGTCCTAGCTCCCCATCAGTCGCGCTACTTAGCATGCATGTGCAAGTGGCCTGGTGGAAGCTTGGCTGTGGTGCGGCCCCCTTGTGATGCTCACCTTGCCTGGAGCTCCTGGAGACACGTCTGCCTCTGTTGGCCGTCTGAGCACAAGCCCTGTGGCATAGCTTGTGCACACATGTGCATGTCTGCTCCACCGAACGTGGCCAGCTGTATGTCGTATAATGGCCCATGTTTGGTTGCAAATGTGATCTGGAGGCTCATTCTCATGCAGAAAGGGCACAAAACATATAATTAACGCAGGAAAATTCCTTGTGTGCGTCTCTTCATGCTGGTTGTGACTGGGACATGTCAGACACCTACATCAGAATTCCTCCCACCATCAGTGTGACTTTGACAGGCAAAGGGTGCCGGCCACTGTCTACAGCATGAAGTGCATGAAGCACATATACAGGAAAGAAAAACATACAGCACAATGTATATCAATTAATAGACACACCAATCATGAAACCACCCAATTCTAATGCAGACCTGCCGAGGATAAAACCCCCACAATCCCTACTAGGGGTGTTAACACAAGTAGTACAGCAGCAGACAGGCCACAGATATGACAGTCCAAAACCCTTGTGGAAATGACTGTAACACCGAACCATCCTTGCAAGCCCATGGATATGAGAAGCAGTAGTGGCCTTTGTGAGTCAGAACACCAAGCTGCAAACACATACACGAGAAAAGCTTGAAGGGCCCAGCTGGAACAGACAGTGGATGCTTTCAAAAGCCACAAAGCACCACACCATCACATGAATGCACAATAGACAAGCAATTTGAAACTTTATTAACTAATTAAACTAACTATAAAAAAACAATGTTAACTAACTAAACTAAAATGAAAAATCAAAAATGGCCACATACGACCGGGGGGTGGGGTGGAAGGCTCCCAGGAGGGGGGGTACAGGGTGCAGCTCAACACCCACATGCGATGATGTTGAGTCAAAAAAAACCCCTCCATGGGCTCAACGCCTGCACAGCATGGCCTGTGTGGGAGATATCTTGTCGTCTGCGTCAGCCTCTTCCTGAAAAGGTAGATGTGGTACAGGAGCCTGACCATTCCTAGGCCAGCTTGCCCCTCGTCGGTAGCAACTCTGCCGGACGGGTGAGCCTGGTTCTGTGTGGCGATGACACGTAGGTCAGCATGCAGAACCTCTCGTGATACGCGTGCTTCCTCTTGCAAGGTAGCATCTGTAACACAGAGTTCTTCCTGCGTGGCCTGGCTGGACAACTGATGCACCTCCCAGCAAGCACGTTGCTCAGCCGAGATGGTACGCTCAAGCTGTGCAAACCTATCCTCTGACCGCTTCCTCTGGGACATCAAGAGGACAGCCAGAGTGGATCTGAGGGATTCATACTCAGCCCTCAGGGCCTCCATATGTGCCTCTGCATGAGCAGCAATTGCTTGACGCAAAGACAACATTTCAGCCTGGTGTGCCCTGTCTGAGGCCACCATGCCCAGCCTGAGTGAGCGGGCCGTGGACTGTGCCGCCTGCTGGAGAAGCATCTGCCTAGCAAGGGGGAGCACGGATTGGGCCACAAGCTCCATGCTCACAGCAATGTTTTCTATAGCTGCCCCCTGTCGTTCTGAATTGGCAGTCATGTTTTGCTCCCACTCAGTATACCTCGGTGGTGCGCTGCCACCGCATTGCTGGGCTTGACACCTGAGAGTCCCAATGACAGGCCATCCTTGTCGGGTTGCCACCGCCCACGGCTGCAGGACTACATGCCCCCGTCGACATGATGTCCCAGGCACATCAGCAACTGGTGTGGAGGGTGACCCTGTGTCCTGATCCACCACAGGTGGAGATCCCACCACCGTCTGACCCCTCAGTGCAGGGGCCAGAGGAACGTCCACATCAGAATCACTCACCCCAGACTAATGGACCCGATGCACATCCAACTCGACATTGTCGTCAGAGTGATCATCCAGGCTTGACTCATTGCCTGCCACAGACAAGATGGGCTGTAACACATGTGGGTTTTCGTGGTCTACCACCCCACAACCCCCACTTGTGCCGGATTGCTGGTGTGATAGCAAACCTGTGTCTGACATGACAACACCATCCTCTGGCTCCATTGCGTCATCATCTGGAAAGTGGAGAAAATGTACATTAGTACACATGTCAGAGGCACATAACACACACACACACAGACCGACAACACATGAAGCACACATGTCACACACAAATGTGAACCTGGCATGTATGCAAGGTCACTTTGACATAGCATCAGAGACTAGGCATGTAGAACGGTGTAACAAGGCTCAGAAGTGGGTTGATGCAGTGCAGGACATGTGTACGTTATCCACTATCTACATGAACAAGTACATCATGATGTGTATCAATTGACTTGAAGACAGTGCAAGGGCACAAGGGCACATCCAGGCATCACATGCAATCTGCATGCAATGTGTTGCATGGCTACAAGCAACTCCCCCTCCCCCCTAAGTGAAAATATAGGGATGCATTGCATGGCAGCGAAAGGGTGACCAGAGACTTGTGCGTTGGCAGACAGTGCTGTCTAGCATCAATTGCATCATCTGAGTCAACTGACAACACAGCAGATGATGATGGGGCAGAAAGCAGGACATATGATGACCCCTCAGTAGTACAGACATGTGTGCAGAAGCACCTACACCAGTTGAACAGTGTCAGTGGGCCTGAAACGGGGGGAGGCTTGTGCCCTGCACAGACTGTGACACCCTAAACATGTGTGTGGTGCAGGGCTGAGCCAGAGTGGGCATGGAAAGGATGATCAAAAGCAAATAAATGTAGGTCATCCTGGACACGTACTACAATGATCATCCAGTCAAGGACACGTAGGGGCATGCATGGAATGCACATGGAGCATGAATGGGAAATCATGTCCCAGCGGAGCATCTGCCATCTGCACCATCCAAGTGAGACAACCTGCATGAAGTGCAGAGGATGTACACCACTGCATGTGTCTGGCACGTTGGCTGGTGGAAGTTTGCATGCACACAGGAGGCTTGAACAGGCCATTGCAGTACGCCAACGTGATGCACACCTGTGCAATGTTGAAATTGGGGCGCAGGGTTGGTGGAGGGGCAAGGGAGCATGCCTACGTGGAGTACCCGCATGCATGCAGAGGATACATGCACGTCAGTCATGCAATAACATAGTCCCAGTGCTGAGAGGAAACACACCCCAGGCTACATGCAGAAGGGCCATTGAGCTGGAAAATTGACTGTAGGGGCAGCTGGGTGACTAGCATGTGATTAGGGTGCAAGTGTGGTGGTGAGGACATTCCCCGTCTGCTCTACATGTCCACTATCCTGCACAGCAGGCACGTATCATAGAAGCATTGCATTACTTGAACATGAGAACCATGTACACATGACATGCTGTGGCAGTCAAGCACAACACATCACACAAGCAAAACACACATGTCGTCGACCAACAGGCAACAACACTCACTGGACGTGGCATCAAAGTCCGGCATCTCTCCCACTCCTTCAACCAATTCTGTTGGTATGAACTCCGCAACGAGTGCCTTGTGCGGAGTGAGGTCTTCCTCCTCAGGTGGTGGCCCACTGCCAGTCACCAGAGTCATGTTGTAATTAGAGGCGCGCTTTGCCTTAGTGCTGCATTTGAGGCAATTCCAACGCTTTTTGCATTCTTGCGCTGTGCGCACCTCATGGCCTACATCATCCGCAACTTGCCTCCAGTGGGTATTACGATGGGCAGCCATAGTTTGACAATTCGGCCCCACTAGCATGTCACGGTTGTGTTCCCGCACGTAGTCCACAAAGAATTCCAGTTCCTGCTTGCAGAAAGGCTTCTTCCTCGACGTGCTGGAGGCCGTAGCAGTGTCTGGGGTCCCAGCCTCTACTGCTGGTGCAACCTTCCTCCTCTTGGACGCTGGTCCGGATCCTGGCTGGCAAATGCCGCCCTGATCAGTATGGGCAGTGGCGCTGGTGGAATGAGCCGAGGGAGTGGCAGGTGGAACATGGAGTGAACCCCTGACTTGTGTCAGTGGCTGCTGGGTGCCCTGGAATGGACCCTGCGTAGCAACATCCGCTGTGCCAGGGTCATTGACAGGGACTGTCCTGGTTGGTAGACTCACAACCGGGGTGGTGTTGGCTACATCTGCCCCTGCACTTGCCAACACCCGGCTGGTCGGGGCAGCAGATGACATTGCTGCCCCAGGGACACGTGCCTCGGTCAGGGCAGCCATGCGTGCACCTACGGTTTGCCTCCTGACCACCTGGAATTCTTCCATGGACTCTTCAAGTGCCAACGCAGCCTTCGCTGGCAGTTTTTGAGCCTGGGTGGTGGTGTCCACAGCTGCACCTGCAGCTACCACTACCCTTGGGCCTGTGGAAGTCGATGAAACGGACTGCTTGGTCACATGGGCGCCAGTGTCAGATGCAAGAACTGCATCTCCTGGAGCAGCAGGGGGTGGTGGCATGACTGCACCAACATGTGGCACAACATCGTGCCGAGCTGGCACACCCCTGCCTCTTCCCCCTCTGCAGCCACCCTGGACACCCTGGAGTCCCCTACTCCCTGGTCACCCCAGCCACATCCCTGACCATGCCCACAATGTGGAGTACGCCCAGCTGAGGCACCCCTCACCTTACGTGGCCTCCCAACCATGGCACAGATGGAGTAGTTCCGGCACAGATGGAGTAGTGCCAATGGGAGGTGTACACGACAATTGTCCTGGGCAATCGGGGTGAAGGGGGTGGGATACAAGATGTTAACAGCACCCCTGCAGCTGCAAGGCTGTATGTGACCCCAGTGATGAAGTGACGGTTCACCCAACGCTCAGGCACCCCAAAACTGCTGTAAAACCGTGCACGCAACCACCGGTAGCCCACGTGTGTGGAATTAACCTCCTGCAGTATGCAGTGTCACCCAGGGACACGTAAAACACGTACACGTGGGACACGCAAGCGACTATGACCTCGAAAATGGGTATGCGATACACAGGGACACCCACAATGGGAAAAATAGCGTGCGTGACTCACCGTCAGACTAGCGTGATAATGAAAAGCATGCGTAGCCAATACCCCCGCCAAAAGAATAGATATGTCCTTGATCCGCTATGAAGTTGTGATGGCGTGCGAAGAACACGAAGTAGCAACACACACGCCGGTCTCCACAAAAGGCACGTACAGCGAACTGCCGGGAAATGCTCACCTTTAACCTCTGCAGAGGGACACGCGTGCGCGCGTCACATCTCTTACGTGCTTAGGCCCTTTCCTCGGCTCACACGCATTCACACGCAGACGTGTCTTTTTTTCACATGCTGATTCACTATGCACCTGTCACAAGGGGAACGCCCGCGCACGTAACATCACAGATGCGATACGCGCTAAGGGCCTTTCCTTGAATTACACGCTGACGTGCAGTTTTTTCACGTGGCAAATCACTCAGTATCAAGCTGGCCATGTGACAACACACGGAAGACCACGCTCCTGCCCAGAAGGCCATTTTTCTGACCTCCAGGTCCCCGAGCAGCCTCCCACGAGCCATCTGCTGCTGCCTGCCTGCTGCTACCATGCCCTGCCATTTGGTGCCTGCACATCTGCCATCTGCAGGGGTCCAGTTGCAGTGACCACCCCTGCTGGAACAGAAGACTCCTGACTGGTGTTCCATCACTCCACAGCCCAGCCCCAGGACCCAGTTGTCCACCCACACCTGCCTTAGGGGTTGCCATGTCCAACACAACACCTTCCGGCACTAGTGGCAACCCCCAGCCATAGAGGCAGAGGGCTGCCAGCTTCACTTTCGAAGAAGTTGGCACCCTGGTGGAGCGAGTCCTGGGGCAGTATGATGCCCTCTTCACACCATCGCGCGCCGACAAGGAAGGATGAAGGAGGATCTGGATGGACATAGTGGGTGCCATCAACGCGGAGGAAGTGGCACCCCGCGACATGTAACACGTCCAGAAGTGCTGGGAGGACTACATGTCCAGGACCCTCAAGAAGGCCTGGTGCCTCTTAGAGGCAGAGGATGCAGTGGGGTGCCGGGGCCAGCTTACCAACCAGCAGGTGAGGGTCCTGGAGCGCATTCTCCCAGTGCTTCGCCACCAGATCCTCAGGATGCAGGCCCGTCTGGAGTCGAGCGGTAAGTGGCCATGCATTGCTGTGTGAAACAGGGCATGTTGCAGTGTGCTGGTAGTCAGCTACTTGCCTGTATGTGTGACATTGGCCATGTATGGATGTGTGTGTGCAGGGAAATCATGGTGCTGCATGTGAGACCAGTCATGCGTGAACCACATGGATGGTGCACGTGTTACAATGCAACATGCGGGGCAACATGCGGAATGCACACATGAATGCATGCCCGTCTCTGTTGTTGGACATGGATGGGGTGTGAGAGATGGGTGCTGCTGTCAAGGACATGTATGGTGTACATGTCTATGTGTCTGAGTAGCGTGTGTGTGACTGTTAAACGCCATGGATGCATGACACATGTCCGTGACTATGTTGCAATTCACTGAGGCAGCCTAGACATCCTTGTCTCCACTGTGTCTGGGGTGTACGAGGCCAGATGGATGAAACTACAGTGATGGGTGTGCATGTGATCAGTATGAGCCATGATGCATGGGAGTTTCGAACCACCATCATATGTTTCAACAGTTCCTTGGACATGAAGGCAAATGTTCTTTGCATGCACCATGCCTATTACTGCATGTGTGTTGCCTGCACTGACCCATGTGTTGTGGAGGTACATGATGGAAGTGACGTTTGACAGTGCCACTCATGTGCTATTGCTTCCTGTCTAGGGGACTATTGTACAGTACCCTGATGCTTGTGTTCTATGTCTCCCTCTACACAGCAGTCAGTGAAGAAGAGGGCAGAGATGGCGCTGTGGAGCAAAGCGTCGGGGATGCCTCCACCGGCCGGTGATGCAAGGCCCAGTCACCCTCCCAGGAATTACCATAATCCGGGAGCAAGGGGACTGGTGCCTCGTCTGCCATCATGGCTGCAGCGGAAGTGGTGGGTGAGCCCCCGCAGGGGCTTGCGACGGAGGAAGACGATGTGGAGCCATCCAGGTTGGTGTTTTCTACAGAGTAGGAGGAGGCCGCTACTGAGCCGCACATGGGGCCTGGTGGGGGTGGTACCACTGGTGCAAGGGGTGTAGTCCAGGAGCAGGGGCAGGAGGCAGCACAGGTCACCGTGGAGGGGCCTCTGCATGTTACTGTCCTTGACACTGTTACTGCACCACCATGCACCAGCAGGGATGCCCCATCCCAGGCCCGTCCGCAGGTAGGGAGGAGGTCCACATCATCTGACACTCCTCTACCTGCGGACGAGGGGCCCCGTGACCGTATGGAGACCGTCCTGATTGGTGTTGCGTTGCGTACGCGTGATATTCGTGATGACGTATGTGCCTCCTGGGGGGAGCACACACGTCATCACGAAGAGCTGCGTGCCAACGTGGCCCAGTTGGGAGGGGCCTTGGTTGGGGGTTTCGTACATGTGTCAGGCACTCTGGCGGTCCTCTCCTCCTCTGTGGAGAATATGTGCCAGTCGTTCTCCATGCCGTCTTCCGGCCCAGATGCCACCAGGGCCCCCTGTGGACCTTCCCTGACCAACACAGCCACCTCGGTGGAAATCCCATCCCTGCCACAGTCAGGAGTTGGAGGTCTAGCAGGGGTGGACACCCCAGCAACTGGACCCCAGCAGTTGGAGGATGTGCCGGCAGCATCGAGCAGGGCATGTGCACGATGGCGCTGGTGGATTCCATCAGCCTGGATGACGTTGTGCTGGAAGAGGCAGTTGCGTCGGGGGCAGCGGCAGGATCAACGTGGGAGGCATCATGGCTCGGAGCCATCAACATCAGAGGGGCAGGCATCGGCCGGAGGGCAGGAGGATCCTGGAATGGGAGTGTCTTCCGTGTGGCAGTGGTGGGGCAGCGTATAGATGAGGAGCGGCGGCGGGTGGAGGAGGTGCGGCTCACAATGGTCAGGGCGGAGAACTCCATGTGCAGGGCGCTGAGTTGGGCTGAGTGCCTCGAGGGAATTTGCAGGGAGTTGGAGGTTGATATAGCGTTATCCCTGCGAGACCTCCGGGCCAGGGAACAGGCCCGCCTCCAGGACGTTGAACAGGAGTTCGATGATGCCCTTGGCCGGGAAATCAACTAGTGAGCCGTAGGACTTGCCCAACGCCATTGTATATAGTTAGTTAGTGTTAGGTTTCATTTATGTTTTTCTTTCATTTGGGGCGCTTGGACTATGCCTCACCTTTTTGTAGATAGTTCTTTATTAGATAGGGTTTTTTGTAGGTTTCCATTCTATAGTTGGGCTTATGGACCCTGGATTTGATATTTGTATATAGTTGTAGACTGCATTTCTCATCATTTCTTTTGTGGGTCACATTAGAGCAATGGATTATTCTTATATTTTTGGGGGGGATTTGGTTTGCTGGATGGACACTTTGGACCCATTTTCATTTGGATTTTTGATTTTTTTGGGATATGCTGCTTTTTCTTTATTAGTACCCGGCGAGGGCGCAATTAGAATGAAAGAGCCATTCTGATTGGCCCTCGCCGAGTTGTTACCAGGCCGGGAATCCCTCCGTCGGGATTCCATGGCCTTTGTCCCTGGTGGGGGGCATGGCAGCCCCTGAGCCAATGAGGAGGCTCGAAGCCGGGCCATCCCCGCTCAGTGCCTCCCCAACGCTGAGAGGCTACCTTCGCCCCCCGCCGGGGACAGAGGTAAGGCTTTTTTTTTTTCCTTCCCTCCCTCCTCCCACCTCCCTGCCCTCCCCACCCCACTTACCTTCTATGCCTTGGTCCACGGCGGGGGATGATGAAAGCCTCCAACAGTATGAAGACTCGGAGCGGGCCATCCCCGCTCTGAGCCTCCACATGGCTGGAGACTTCCATCGTTCCCCGCCGGGGACCCAGATACGTTTTTTCTTTTCTTTTTTTTTTCACTTTCCCGTCCCTTCCACCCTCCCAACCCCACTTACAGCGTTTCCAGCGCGTCCGCTCCCGATGGCCGCCATGGAAAGGGAAAAAGGACTCCGTTTTATTTGCCATTTTATTTGCCGTCTTTTTTTTTCCCCGAAACGCTGCAGCGTTTCGGAAAAAAAATTAAGCTTTTAGTGCCCCGGTCACACAGTTTTTGAGGGCCGGGATACTAATAGCTATATGCCCCTCGCGGCAGGGGCATTACCTACTCTGCTAATGTCCCGGGGCCTTCGTTAAGGCCCTCGCTTCGCTCTGGGCCTATAACTATGTTCCCTGGGGCATTACCTGAGTCGGTAATGCTCCCGCAGCTCAGGGCATATTGCTTAATTATTTCCATTGTTGTGTAATTTCATTTGATCTCCTTGCTTTTGTGTTCAATAAAAAAAAATGTCTTACTTCAATGCGTGGCTTTCTGTCATTGGTGTCATGCATGTCACGATGTGTGTTTTCTCATTCACTTGCACAAATTGTGTGTGTGTGACGGACATGTGTTGATGTGCATACTTGCCATTTGGGTTGTATCATATAATTGGCATTTATATGTGGGGTGGATGGAATACTTGGTTGGGTGTTTGGACAGGGGTGGTGTGGGGTGTGATTTGGGTGGCCATAAGGCCCATGATTGTGGATCGTGATGACATGTTGGCGGGGGACATGAGTCGAGGCCTGCTGGCAGGTGCCCGTTAATGCCAGGGGGTGGGGATGCAGGAGGACATGAGTCAGGGCCTGCTGGCAGGTGCCCTTCAATGCTGGGGGGTGGGGATGCAGGGGGACATGAGTCGGGGCCTGCTGGCAGGTGCCCGTCAATGCTGGGGGGGTGGGGGTGCAGGGGGACATGAGTCGGGGCCTGCTGGCAGGTGCCCGTCAATGCTGGGGGGGTGGGGTTGCAGGGAGACATGAGTCGGGGCCTGCTAGCAGGTGCCCGTCAATGCTGGGAGGGGTGGGGGTGCAGGGGGACATGAGTCAGGGCTCACTAGTGCATGGTGCCATGTGTGCTGGATGCAGGGCATGGCCAGCGTGTATGGGCTGCCTGCGGGGCATGGGCAGGGGTGCAGGGTAGTCCCCTGGGGTGTGGGCTGCCTGCAGGGCCTGGGGAGGGGGGAGAGGGCACACCTGGGAGGAACCACACTACCTATTCGCATGTGGTACTCCCTGCGCACCCCTCAGAATACACGTACCCCTCTCGCGCCAGCAAATTCGTGTGTAAAACTCCCCATGCACCCCCACAATACACGCATCCCGCTCGGACAGCAAAATCGCGTGTAAAACTCCCTGCGCACCCCTCGCAATACACGTACCCCTTTCGCGCTAGCGGATTCACATGTAAAACTCTCCCCGCACCCCAGGGATACACGTTCCCCGCTCGCCAAGCTTAATCATGTGTAAAACACCCGCGCACCCCAGGAATACACGTACCCCACTCGCCAGGCAAAATCGCATGTTGTGCTACCCGCGCACCCCTCCGAATACACGTACCCCACTCGGACAGCGAAATTGCGTGTTAAAAATCACACTGACCCCTTGGAATACATGCATGCAGCCCATCCACCCTCAAAATTCACCACAGGCAGCCCATCACCCCAGTGCATGGCCCGCAGGCTGCCCACACCACAGAGTGGAGTTTTACACGTGATTTCGCTAGGGCGAGCGGGGTACAAGTATTCCTGGGGTGCGCAGGGAGTTTTACATGTGAATTTGCTAGCGCGAGAGGGGTACGTGTATTCAGAGGGGTGCGCAGGGAGTTTTACACACGAATTTGCTAGCGCAAGTGGGGTACGTGTATTCCTGGGGTGCGCGGGGAGTTTTAAATGCAAATTTGCTAGTGTGAGTGGGGTATGTGTATTCCTGGGGTGCGTGGGGAGTTTTACATGCGAATTCGCTAGCGCGAGCGGTGTACGTGTATTCCTGGGGTGCGCATGGAGTTTTACACACGAATTCTCTTGTGCGAGAGGGGTATGTGTATCCGGAGGGGTACGTGTATTCGGAGGGGTGCACAGAGAGTGTTACACACGAATTTGCAAGCGCAAGAGGGGTACGTGTATTCTGAGGGGTGCGCGGGGAGTTTTACATGGTTTTTCGTGGTTGGGGGCTGTATGCTGGTTCACTGGCCTGTGCGCCATGTACGGGATTTGTGCGCTGTTCATGGCGCACGGGGCGGGGTTGGGGGCATAACTGGCGCTGCTGCAGGGTCGCAGCGCCACTCTGCGCCACAGCTGGTTCTGGATGTTGAAATCCATGAATACGCTGTGCGCTGAAATGGGTTTTGCCGGACGCGGCTGGCGCAGACTGCCGCACGCGCACACAGTGCGCCAGCCGCGTGCACCACTTGTGTGCTATTTCTATGATTTACCCACCCAAGAGTCTTGTTTACAAATACGGGGAATTATGGTATGATTATTGGCATAATACATATTGTATTTAATGTTCTTAATACAGTTCTTATAAGACTGAAGAATGTTTTTTTTCGATCTTAACATATGTTCATACGGCAAGCACTGCCTAGTTATTTCCCTCCAGTTTTTATTTTTGCGTTGTTTTAGATTTGCTACCTCCTTAAGATAGTTGTGTTTCTGTGATTAGGAGCATGGTTGTTTGGAATTAGATATTAAGATAAGGTGTGAACGAATAATTACATTTTTCGCTATTCAATACATTTGATATAATGAACTGTATGTGCTGCATATACATTGCTCAAATCAGTATCTTTCAGGCGTAGAATAATACATCTTCACCGTCTGGGATTCCAATGAACAGCCACAGAAGATCGCTCCATTTTATGAGACTAAGTTCAGGAACCTTGAGGATATGTTTACACACCACTGAGATCCTGAGAGAGATTACGCAATGATCACTGAATCCTACTTCAGTGGAGATGGTGGGTTGACAAAGAGGAAGGAGAATTGATGACACAAAACAAATCAATTGCCGGAGAAGCAAGTCCTCTATGCCACGTAAATGGCAAGGTGTTGCTATCAGTAGGTACAAGATGAAGATCCCAAGTAGCTAGTAGTGGATCCAATTCTGTCCTCTATTGGTTGAGGTCGAATCACTAAGGGCAGTGCACTGCCTAGAAGAGTCCTTCGCAATTTTAAGGCAATTAGCATTAAAATGTTCTCCCAATATTATTTTGCATGGTGGGATAAGCAGCAACGCATTCTCCAAGAGCATATCAAGATGGTCAAGGATCGTGGTCCAGTCCATATTGGTGGGATTCCTGTAAAGACAAATATGTAAAAATGCATTGGACAAAGGAGTATCTGGGAGAAATTAAATGGCTAAAAGAGCGTTGGAAGAATTGATCAGCTTAACGCTCACTTTGAAATTATGTACAAAAATGGCCACTCGGGTGACCAGCCGTGCCTTTTTTGGATGTGACAGTAAAAGAAATACAACCATCTATACATATGTGTTGAAGACACATAGTTTCTTGGGTCAAGATAATAAAAGGAACATGAAAGATTGAGTGTGTCTTTAGACATAACGAGATGTTACTAAATCCACATAAGTTCCATGTGTGAAGGAACAAGTTACGGTGGCTACGATTTGGAATTGGAACTGTTCTTAGATTATATTGTTTTCAATAGGGTCTCTACCCATGACCAGTCCTTGATGTTAGATGTGATAGATGCCACCTGTGATATTAGTTCTGGATTCAAAGTTTGAGAGTCCTGATTGACAGAACCCGAGGTGTTGTCTTGCGATGTTACCGGAGGTTGAAACTCAATGAAAGATTCGCAGAGGGAAATATGAATACCCAATAGACTGAGATCAGCACAATGATGCCAAATTAGTTTTAGAATGATCATGGAGTGAACTTGACATATCATTCTTTCGTTGTTTGATATTTCCAAGTTAATCCAGTCAATATCCTCTGAGTGGAGGATCCTCAAGGTAGGAATCTGATTGAACACATTTAATAGGAATGAATGATTAATGCGAGAGACTCCATTAATCCTTGGGTAACTTGTCCACCCCATAATAGTGGATGTTTTAGAAGTTAACTCATGGTTGTCAAGGTCAGTGGTGTCAATATACAGAGCATTCACCACCATCTTAACTGGAGCCAGAGGAAAAGTTCCATCCACAGCACAAGATGCATCAAGAATGGCTTGAGGTTGAATGCCAGAGACCCGGTTGGAAACAGTAGTGTCATGAATTTGGGAAGGAGGAGGTGTATTGGCAGATGCTGACGAGTGTTGGCACGTTTTTTGGCTATAACAGAATAAAAGCTCAAAAGCAGTGTTTGTTTAGTACCCCCGTTATACATCATGTGGTATGCATGAACTTTGAATGAGTCAATAGTTCTGAACATAACAGATTGGATATTTTCATTGGTATTCTCTGTTGGTTTTTTGCCCTTTTTTTCTTTTTATCTTTGAATGTAGCACTAAAATTGGAAATAGAGGCCAGAGGAGCCTCCAACACCTGTAGGTGTAGTCTACTTTCTTCATCCAGTTGGCGGAGATCTAGAATTTCGTCCACAATTGGAAGATTGGAGAGCCATTTCAAGATAGAGCTATGGGCATTGATTTTTAAATTGGGGTGATTCTTTTTTTTGTCAGGACATTTTGAAGAATTAGCTTTTGTAGCTCGTCTTTTGATAGCTTGAAGATCCTTCCTCTTTTGTTTGCATGATAGAAAAGGGAGAAGGTGAACTGCTACGTTAAGGCAGAGGCTTGGTATCCACGACCGGCTGTGCCTCAGAGCCATTCTCATTATCAGTAGCATTAATGAAGTCTACTAGGGGAGACAGACTATTTTGGTCAGTCATTACCAAATCAGTTTCTACCAGCAATTGTTGAAAAGTTTTGTATTCATTACCCAATGGAAGTGATATTGTATCATGAGTTGGATAGCCATGATTTTGAAACTCAGTGATCTTTTTTGCATTGATGTTAATGCACTCCCACAATTCCGTTCAGTTCCGTAGACAGATGGCATCGGACAAAGGATCAACATTGCTAACAACAGAGGCAGATGAAGATTTAAGGAGCGAGAGTGTAGGCATAGAGACTTCAGTTTTGGTCGTCATGTTCTGTAGAGTTGGTACTGCAAAGGAGACATTTCGGGCACCCCCCCAATGTCAACAGGTTTAGGTGGGTGCACATTTATCACAGGCACCCACAAAGCCCTCCAGCTGACTCAGCGTAATCAAAACTTCAGACAAGCTAGATTGCATATGGCAGATCTCTATATGAATTAGGTCATGGCCTTTATCCAGTAAGTTTAGTATTCGTGTTAATACTGGAAAGGAGTATGGTACAGAAGTGGCCGAGTCATGAAATAGGTCTTGGTGAGTTGTGGATTCGTGGGCATGAGCTGTGCCGGGATTAGAAAAAGGAGTGCCATGAGAGTTTTCTTGCGGGGGCAGAAAAGTTGGCGTTCACTGTCCTTCAATTCTAAGAATGAAACATTGTTAAGAGACGTTTGAGCGCTTGCCCTGAATGCGTTGCTCAAAGGAGGGGGAGAGTTGGCCCAAGGTGTAATGGGGGCAGTATTGGGCGTTGAGAGGTTCTTTTCAATACACTGCGGATTGTTGTGTAAATTAGACGCAGGAAAAAATAGATGCACTTCATCAATGTGGTCACGGGGAAAGAGGTTAGGAGTACATGGTCCTAAAGAGAGTCTGACCCGCTTTCCTAGTTTCTCTATGATTGCCGGTGCTAGAATTGAAACATCTGACAGAGAGTGGCTGAGGCTTTCCAGAAAGTGAGTTTCCTGGGCGGGAGAGGTGGGGTCAGTCAGAATCTTCAGAGGATTGCCTACAAGAGGAATATTAATATCACAGACCTCATACAGAGAATGTTGAGGATTCACAAGACTTGGTATGCGGGTTGTGACTCTCGGTTGCGAATGATAGGACGAGTTGGGGGCTGTGACTGACCCCATGGAACTAAAGCTAATATTATCAGAAGAGGAACCGGGATAATGATTTGCGTTCCGAGAAGTGTTGGGTAGAGATGTTGGGACATAAGCTCTCATAGAAATAGATTTTGAATGTTTCACGCGCTGTCAGCCACTTCTTAGACCCCCTGACATTTTTGGTTTGATGGATTTTTTTTGTTTTTTTTTGTTAACTCTACATGGATTGAAGACTTGGAAGAGCCTTAGTCGCCCCCTCTTGTCTTTAAAGTTACAACCAAAGATTTAGGATAATGTACATCAAGCGCTGACAGCGATTTAGTCAGGAGACAAGCGCGGCACTCAATGCCCCAGAGTAGAAACACTCCATTGATACCATGTTAGACGCTAAAATGCAAGTCTCAAATTAAACCATTTGACCTTGGCATTAAGCACACAGAAACGTTACAAATGACTCGAAGAAGATGAAAAAGAAAAAAACACACACACACTACGTTAGGGGTTTGGCCAATAAAATGCGATGGAACTCACTTAACATAGGTCACTGTGAGCTGGGCGGGCTCACTCTGTTGCGGGAAGTCACGTGTCTCAAGTAAGGTAAAGGTAACGAGCAACAGCGTTTACAGAAACAACATTCAATGAATTGGAGGAAAGCCTCCAGAATATCAGATCGAGCGTGCAAAAGAGGTGGTTAGAAAAGTGCAGCTGTGATGACCACCGCAAACACAATGTAATGGGCGAATCACCAGTCACACATGTCAACATAGCTAGCATCATGTCAATGCATTAACAAGGAAATACCAGTAACTGAACTCTTAGCATTCAGGAGCTATGAGCAGCACCATGGCATAAATACACAGAATGAATCACGGAATTTCTCATCAACAGAGAGTTCCGGGTCTATGATTCCGACCACCCGACCACCTGGCACAACAGCCCTAACAGGCACTTCTGAAGGCACTTCCTGATGCGCGGGCGCTGATGCGCGGCGGGCGCTGATGCGCGGGCGCGTGCCTAAAATACGGCTGCTGGGATTCAGTGGGTGGAGCTTAGCAATACTACGAAATAAAAACATTATTACACATGTAGCTTGGCTTTAAAGTAATAGTATCCTGCTTCTAATGTAATCCGTAGTTAGTGAAGCAAACCTTGATTGCAGGCAAAGTGAAGTATGGCAGAACATCAGCCTCCAGCATGGAGAAGCCTAACAGGCACTTCTGAAGGCACTTCCTGATGTGTGCGTGCTAATGGGGGTGCCTGTGCTTGAAATAGGGATTCTGGGAGTCAGTGGGAGGAGCTTAGCAGCACTTGATTGCAGGAAAAGTGAAGTATGGCAGAACATCAGCCTCCAGCATGGAGAAGCCTAACAGGCACTTCTGAAGGCACTTCCTGATGTGTGCGTGCTAATGGGCCTACCTGTGCTTGAAATAGGGCTTCTGGGAGTCAGTGGGAGGAGCTTAGCAGCACTTGATTGCAGGAAAAGTGAAGTATGGCAGAACATCAGCCTCCAGCATGGAGAAGCCTAACAGGCACTTCTGAAGGCACTTCCTGATGTGTGCGTGCTAATGGGCCTGCCTGTGCTTGAAATAGGGCTTCTGGGAGTCAGTGGGAGGAGCTTAGCAGCACTTGATTGCAGGAAAAGAGAAGTATGGCAGAACATCAGCCTCCAGCATGGACAGGCCTAACAGGCACCTCTGAAGCCACTTCCTGATGCGTGCGCTCTGGTGCGCATGAGCGTGCCTAAAATAGGGCTGCTGGGAGCTAGTGGGCGGAGCTTAGCAACATAGTTTTGGTGAAGAAAAATGTAACTTGGGGGTCCATGGAACAAAACCTTCTTCAGGGTGTTCCTTTTCACAATCCCTTGTGCAAGATCACAATGATGCTCTGATTACTTACCAGTAATCTTCATTCTCCTGGTCCTACTCTTCCTCGTCACAGTACTTACCTAATGAGGCACCTGACTCCGACACAGGACCTTCTTTTATTTCTTTTTATTTCTATAACTCCTCCCCCAGACCCACGTCACTTAGTTTCATATTACCAAGCCGTAGCATGGGACCTTCTCCGCAGGGAGGGTGAGGAGGGTTGTCAGTACTGTGACGAGGAAGAGTATGACTAGGATGAATGAAGATTACCAATAAGTAATCAGACACATCCACATCCACTCTTCCTCGTCCCAGTACTTACCTCATGAGGTATACCAAAGCAGCAAACGGGGGAAAAAAGGTCCCAATGAGACACAGAGTCAAAACAGTGCAGAAACACACACCTTTAATAGCTCCAAATTTATATCCCCACAGACAAAACACCAACCCCGAGGGAACCAACCCCCGAGTGGGAGACATCCAACCTATAGTGGTTGATGAAGGTGCTCTGATCAGCCCAAGTGGCAGCCATACAAATCCCCTGTAGAGAAACCCCCATTGCATCGGCCCATGAGCCCGCCAAACCTCTGGTGGACTGCCCCTGAACGAGTGCAGGAACAGGCAGGCCAGAAGCCACATAGACCATGGAGACCACAACACGGATCCATTGGCTAATGGACACTACAGATGCCTTACGCCCAGCCCCAGCCGGGCCAAAAGTAATCAGAAGACTGTCAGAGTGGTGGAAAGGGGCAGTCCTAGCCAAATATTCCAACACCGCCCACCGCACATCAATGTTATGCCAAGCCATTTCCTCAGGCATTTGCGGATTTTGGAAAAAGGCAGGGAGGACCAGATCCTGAGAGGTGTGAAACCGAGAAACAACTTTAGGGAGAAACTTTGGATCACACCTCAGCACCACTGAGTCCGGCAGAACCCTCAGGAAAGGGGGGTGACATAACAGAGCCCCAATCTCCCCAAACCTATGGGCAGAAGTTATGGCAATCAGAAAGGCAGTCTTCAGCATCAGATGTTTCATATCAATCTCGGAAATGGGCTCAAAAGGAGGCCCCTGAAGGAACTTTAAGACAAGAGGGAGATCCCAAGGTGGAAGCCCCTTATAAGTACAAGGACGAGAAGGAGAAAAACCCTTGAGCAACTTCCCCACCAACACCTCCCCATCCAAGTGCCCATCAGAGTCCCCCAAAAGGAATTTTATGGAGGACCACTGAGAGCGAAGCGTGGAAACCGCCAGGCCCTTGTCAAACCCATCCCAGAGGAATTGAAGGATAGCAGGGAGGCCAGAACGTAGGGGAGGGCCCCACACCGCCCACACCAGTCCCGGAAATGGCTCCAATGTCTGCCGTAAGCCTTCAGAGTGGAGGGTCTAAGAGCATTCATTATGGACTCTACCACAGGACCAGAGAACCCCTGAGATATCAGCCTAGCCCACGCAATAACCACACTGCCCATTGTATCTGGCGGACCCCCAACCGCAGATCCCCTAGAAGGGGACAAGGCCTCTTCAGAACCAGCCAAGGCTCCTGGGACCGAAGCTCCACCAGAGAGGGGAAGCAACTCCGGCAGAGCCAGAACGGAGCCAACAACAATACAGTCACCTTGGACATTCTGATGCACTGGACCACCCGGGGCACAAGAGGAATAGGTGGAAACGCATAAAGGAGACCCTGAGGCCACTGCACAGAGAG